>NC_090817.1:29854965-30164230 GCF_000390325.3 Nicotiana tomentosiformis
CTTCTGCGGTTTAACTTCACACCTGCGGTCAGCCTTGCGCATCTGCAAGCATCGCAAATGCGGCTCCTTCCACGCACCTGCGACCCCTGACCAATCCATCCATTCTGCTTCTATGCCACTTTGCTCGCACCTACGGGTTCACACTTGCAGGCAGCCTTGCACATGTGCGATTACAGCAGAACCAACCCAGCACCAGAAAATCATCCAAGTCCAAAAATAATCTGATAACCATCCGAAACTCACCCGAGGCCCCCCGGGACCTCGACCAAACATACCAACAAGTCCTAAAATACCATAAGAACTTGGTCGAGCCTTTAAACCATATCAAACAACGCTAAAATCATAAATCATCCTCTGATTCAAACTTAAAGAACTTGAAACTTCCAAATTCGACAACTGATGCCGAAACCAACCAAACCATGTCCGATTGACCCCAAATTTTTCATACAAGTCATATTCAACATTACGGACCTACTCCAACTTTCAGAATCGGAATCCGACCCGGATATCAAAATTTTTACTGCCGGTCCAAATCTCCAAAAAATTGACTTTTGCCATTTCAAGCATAAATAAGCTACGGACCTCCAAAACACAATCCGGACACGCTCCTAAGTCCAAAATCACCCAACGGAGCTAACAAAACCGATGAAACTCCTTCCAGAGTCGTCTTCATATAGTTCTAACTATGGTTAAAATCCTAAGACTTAAGCTCCCATTTTAGGGACTAAGTGTCCCAAAACACTCCAAAAACAAAAATGAAACCTCCCGATAAGTCACAATAGCAAAAATAAATATGGAAGAAGCAGTTAAATAGGGTATCGGGGCTATAACTCTCGAAACGCCGTCCGGGTCGTTACAAATCCCCTCCTTCCAAGCTCTCAAATCGCCCAAGAGTGAGAGAAAGTGTGATAAAAATGGCCTAAGTCCGTATTAAATGAGCCCTCACTGCCCAACGACTTTCGTACCTGCAGTGCCTTGGCTGCATCAGCGGTCTCGCACCTGTGGCAAATGCCTCGCAGGTGCGCTTTTCTCTCACCTGGCCAGTCTCCGCATCTATAGATATAAGGTGCCGCTTCTGCGAGCAGAGTCGCACCTGCGACCACAGCTCTCGCACATGCAGTCACGCAGGTGCGCCCAATATTCTGCATCTGTGGTTCCTTGGCTGCCCTTGATCTTTCGCTCCTGCATCTCGTGGCTCACACCTGCGAGCCCGTACTTGCGGCTGGCCAAGCGCTGGTGTGATTATGACAGAGCCCTAATGCTCTAGTTGTTGCTTCCCAAGTCCAAACTTGGTCCGAGCCTCATCCGATTGATACTTGGGGCCCCCAGGCCCCACCCGAACATACCAACAAGTTTGGAATCATAAAACAGACTCGCTCGAACTCTCAGAACGCCCGAAACAACATTAAAACTAAGAATCACAAACCAAAACCAATTGAATCTAACTTAAGAACTTCAAGTTGTTCAATTTACTTCCAATGCGCCAAAACATACTCGGAATGACACTAAATTTTACATGTAAGTATTAAATGACACTACAGAACTATTTCTGATCTCGAAATTTTGTTTGGACCTCGATATCGCCAAAACCCGTTCCAAACCAAATTTAAAGAACTTCAAGAACCAACTTCGACCATTAGGTGCCAAAACGCTCCCGGGTCATCCAAAACCCAATCCGAAGATATGCCCAAGTTCAAAATCACCATACGAACCTATTGGAACCATCAAATCCCAATTACGAGCTTGTTTACTCAATATGTTGGCCGAAGTCAAACTTGGCCTTTCAAGCCAACCCTATGGAACCAAGTGTTCTGATTTCAACCCAAACTCTTCCAAATCCGAACCAGCCATCCCCGCAAGTCATAAATCAGTAAAAGCAAGTACAGGAAGTCTTTTTAGGGGAACAGGGTTCCTAAAAGTAAAACGACCGGACGGGTTGTTACATTCTCCTCCTCTTTAACAAACGTTCTTCCTCAAACGGGTTTAGATTCCTACCTGAAGTGCTAATAAGTGTGGGTATCTGCTCCGCATGTCCTCCTCGGACTCCCACATCGCCTCCTCGACTGGTTGGTCCCTCCATTGAACCTTGACCGCGGAAATCCTCTTGGATCTCAACTGGCGATCCTGTCTAGCAACAATAGCAACTGTATCCCCTTTATAACCCAAGCTCTCATCTAACTGAATAGTGCTGAAATCTAACACATGTGATAAGTCAGTATGATATCTCCGGAGCATAGACATGTGAAAAACTGGATAAACCCCTGATAGGTTGGGAGGTAAAGCAAGCTCATAAGCAACCTCCCCAACTCGCCTCAACACCTCAAATGGGTCTATAAACCTTGGGCTCAACTTGCACTTCTTTCCGAATCTCATAATACCCTTCATCAGCGTGACCTTCAAGAAAACCTTCTCGCCGACCATAAATGATACATCAGGTCGGATGTGTTCATTCATAGTAGCATTGCCTATGCAGGAGTCTTTGGGTGTTGGATGTTATCCCTGTCGTCAGTTATCCTATATAATACTCTATGTTTGCTATGTGGGTTGTGAGACGGCTTGATTATTTGCACGTGTGTTGTTATCCTGTGTATCTTGTCATTATTGCACCTTAGTTGAGCTCGAGTTTTGTGGCGCATGGTGCTATCCGTCTTCCCATAGTCGTATTTATGCACTTGGCGTGCTTGTGGCAAATATTCAGGTATTTTGTAGGTATAAGTATTATGTCTTAATGGGTATTTCCTTATTTATTGTAATGTGTGGATTAGGTGGCACGCCGCCATGGGTATGTTGTTGGATCGGGTTGCACGCCGCAACAATGTCATACTTAGATCGGGTTGCATGTCGCAACGGTATCATGTGTGGATCGGGTTGCACGCCGCATCAGTGAGATGTTGAGTACGGTTCCCTATACTTATTTCTACGTATTTTGTTTCTCATTCTCAGAGAAAGGTTCATTGCATCTGTTCGGCTGTTTTATTCGTTAAGCGGGCTGGGTAGTTTTTTTTTCCAGAGTTCGTTCTTCCTTATGTGTCACATTTGAGTTGTAGCTGGTTGGCGCATTGATGGCGTCATACGAGATTTTGGTCAGTGTTTAAGGTGGCTCATTGCCTAAGCAGCTTGTACTGGATGAGACGAGGTTTTTGAACCTAAAATCGGTGCAATCGGATTTATGTTAGGTTTATCAAAGGGAAATGTCACTGTTCAGTTCAGAATGAGGTAACGGTTCTTGTCGAGCGGAGGGATTCCGTGAGTTATTGATTTAACGAGTGGTTATGAGTTCCTGCGCATCTCTTTCACCGTTGCAGTATTATGAGGGTTGAGACCGGACTTATATGTGTCATGAGGTATACTACGGGTGTCGGGTCAGTGAATTTGCAATTGTTGTGCTTGGAGGAGGTTGCCTTGGGCAAATGAGGTATATGGTACATTGTGTGATGTTAGCATGGGTGCATGATCATGTGTGGGTTCAGCGTGTGGAGATTGATATAGTGTTTGTATGTTAGAATCAGGTCGTGTCGAGAATTTAGGATGTTGGAATTTGATTCTAAGGCTTGTTAACTAAGGTTATAGGGAGAATCTTCAGTCTGGCTTGAGCTAATATGCTCACGCGGGTTATGGTGGCACAGGTAGGTGCACTAAGTGTCAAATAGTGATTTTGGACAACTCCGAAATGTTCTTGGCACGTTCGAGGACGAACGTATGTTTAAGTGGGGCAAAATGTAACGACTCGACCGATCGTTTTGAGATCTAGCGCGTCATTCAGCAGTTTAGGCCTTTAATAGATTCACTTCATGTTCTATGACTTGTACGCATGGTCAGAATTGAATTTCGTGAAGTTCAGAGTTGATTCGGATAGAAAATTCTCAATTTAGAAGCTTTAAGTTGGAAGAGTTGGCCAAGGTTTGACTTTTGAGTAAACGACCTCGTAATTGGGATTTGAAGGTTCCAATAGGTTCGTATGATAATTTTGGACTTGGTCGTATATTCGGGTTGAGTATCGAGTGGTCTGGAAGCATTTCGGCGCTTATTGTTGAAAGTTGGCATTTTGAGAGTTTAAGAATTTCTTATGTTTGATTTGAAGTAAACTTTGGTGTTATCGATGTCCGTTTGGGGTTTCGAGGCTTGGAATAGGTTCGTATTGTGATTTATGACTTGCACATATAGTTTGGCATCATTCCGATATGTTTAAGTGTAATTCAAACGTGTTCGTCAAAGTTTGAATGTTTGAAAGTTAAAAGAAGAATTTTGATCGTCGATTTATAGTTTGGATGTTGTTCGGTGTGATTTGAGGCATCGAGCAAGTTTTCATCTTGTTGGGAACGGTTGGTATGATTGGACGGGGTCTCGGGGCCTCGGGTGTATTTCGGGGTGGTTTCGGACCAAGTTTAGCTGGGTTGCCGGTGCTGGTTTTGTTCTTCGCGTTCGCGAAGGGCCTCCCGCGTTTGCGGAGAAGTAATTAAGCTGGGGGCCTTTTGTTCTATGCGTTCGCGATAAGGATGTTGTGTTCGCGAAGGGTTGGGAAGTTGTGCTCCGCATTTACGAAGGCCTGGTCGCGTTCTCGTAAGAGAAGCTAGCCTGGCAGAGGGAATTGGTCTTCGCCTTTGCGAAAAGGGCGGCCACATTCGTGATAGGCAGGCTGGTAAAGCTTCGCGTTCGCGGGCCTTGTCTCGAATTTGCGTAGAGGAACTGGAGAGGAAAAGCTGGTTGTGCTTCGCGAACGCGTGGGACTTATCGCGTTCACGAAGAAGGTCAGACTGGGCAGTGTTATGTTAAACTTGGGGGTTTGGCTCATTTTCACCTCATTTCTTCCATGGGAACCGACTTTGGGGCGATTTCGGAGCGCCATTTTCATCGTCAATCTTGAGGTAAATGAATTCTACACCTTGTGAGTTAAATATGTGATTTATATGTGGATTTAAACATGAAAATTGGTGAAAATTGTGTGATTTAGAAGGAAACCTACAATTTGGTATTCTTGGATTCTGACCACGAAATTAGACATGGAATTAGGAATAAATTATATAATTATTTTCGTGGTGTTATGGGTAATGATTATCTTCAAGAAGTTTTGGAATCCGGGCAAATGGACCCGAGGGTTGACTTTATTGACTTTTCGAGCGGAGTTGAGAATTATTATAAATTGTTAAATTATGCGCATATATTTTTATTGATTTGCACATTGTTTGACTAGTTTTGGATCGTTTGGCTTTGAATTGAAGAGTTAGAGAGGTATTGGAGCCGGTTATAGAACTTCGGAGCGAGGTAAGTCTCCTGTCAAATCTTGTGAGAGGGAAATTACCCCATAGGTGTTATATTTGTTATGTGCTACATGTTGTGGGAGGTACACACGTATGAGGTGACGAGTGTCCGTATATAAATAGTTTCTGGCACGGATTAAAAGTGAAAAAAATCCATTTCTTATACGGATAATGGATTTGCCATTTCTGAATCTGTTTTTGTCTTTTTATTACATGTAAGAGCATTTCTTGTGATGCTCTTTTTTTCCTCCGTACTTTTTTTCTCTGTTTAGATTATGTGTTCGCGACGATCGAGCAAACTCGGATAATTTCAAGCGCGTATGCACCGCGGCCCCAAAAAACGTTTACTACTTCATATTACATACGTACCTGAAATTTTCCTTCTAGAATTTAAATTAACTAGTATTCACGAAAGTGCGTTGCATATTAATAATGACACTTGATAGTTTAAATATTTATTTATATGAAGAAACAATAAAATTTAATTAGTGAAATTTTTTTATGTATAATAATACAACAATCATCTAAATGCCCAAAAATATTACATTTATATAATACATAAATGTAAAATAAAAGAATATCATCAAAACTTACACACATGATCAATTTTGTCATGTTAGTTAGATAATTATGTATTACTTCCTCTAGTCCACATTAAGTAATTTTTGATTGCTTTCACACATATTAATAAATTTACTTTTTATCATTAGTTAATAATATAATTGACCATATTAACCTTAAAGTGGACCGGAGAGAGTATAATTTAAATAGTATGATGACCCCTATCTACTTGTCCTCAAGGACACAGGCCAGCACGGTAATGCTAAGGAGGTCACTATTGGGGATGATGGCGCATTGAGGATGTAGGGCAGGCTATGTGTGCCCAATGTAGATGGTTTGCGTGAGTTGATTCTCCAGGAGGCTCACAGTTAGCGGTACTTTATTCATCCGGGTGCCGCAAAGATGTATCAGGACTTGAGACAGCATTACTGGTAGAGGAGAATGAAGAAGAACATAGTAGAGTATGTGGCTCGATGTCTGAATTGCCAGCAAGTAAAATATGAGCATCAGCGACCAGGTGGATTGCTTCAGAAGTTAGAGATTCCGGAGTGGAAATGGGAGCGAATCACTATGGATTTCGTTGTTGGACTCCCACGGACTCAGCGGAGGTTTGATGCAGTTTGGATGATTGTGGATAGGCTGACCAAGTCAGCTCATTTCATTCCTATGATGACTACTTATTCATCCATAGCAGTTGGCTCGAATTTATATCCGCGAGATCGTCAGGCTTCATGGCGTACCAGTATCTATCATCTCTGACCGATGTACGCAGTTTACATCACGATTCTGGAGGGCTGTACAGCATGAGTTGGGTAATCGTGTTGAGGTGAGCACAACATTTTACCCTCAGATGGACAGACAGTCCGAGCGCACTATTCAGATACTGGAGGATATGCTTTGTGCTTGTGTGATAGATTTTGGGGGTGCTTGGGACAAGTGTTTGCCACTTGAAGAGTTTGTTTACAACAATAGTTATCAGTACAACATTCAGATGGCACCTTATGAGGCTCTGTATGGTAGGCGCTGTCGGTCCCCAATGGGATGGTTTGAGCTGGGCGAGGCTAGATTATTAGGTACAGACTTGGTTCAGGATGCCTTGGAGAAGGTTAAGGTGATTCAGGATCGACTTCGCACAGCCCAGTCTAGACAGAAGAGTTACACAGACTGGAAGGTTCGCGATGTTGCATTCATGGTTGGAGAGCGGGACTTGCTCCGGGTTTCACCTATGAAGGGCGTTGTGAGGTTCGGAAAGAAGGGCAAGCTAAGCCCAAAGTTTATTGGTCCCTTTGAGGTGTTGTGGCAAATTGGGGAGGTTGCTTATGAGGTTGCCTTACCTCTCAGTCTAGCAGGAATTTATCTGGTATTCCATGTTTCTATGCTCCGGAAGTATCACGGTGATCTGGCTCATGTATTGGATTTCAGCTCAGTCCAATTGGACACGGATATATCTTATGTTGAGGAGCCAGTGGCTATTTTAGGCATGTAGGTCAGAAAGCTAAGGTCAAAGAACATTGCTTCTTTGAAGGTTCAATGGAGGGGACAGCCGGTCGAGGAGGCAACTTGGGAGACCAAGCATGTTATGCACAGTCATTACCCTCACCTTTTCACTACTTCAAGTATGCCTTTATGCTCGTTCGAGGACGAACGATTATTTTTAGAGGGGAGGGATGTAATGACCCGGTCGGTCATTTTGAGAGTTATAGCCCCGATCCCCTGTTTAACCGCTTCTTCCATATTTATTTCTTCTATTGTGACTTGCCGGGAGGTTTCGTTTTGGTTTTTGGAGTGTTTTGGGACACTTAGTCCCTAAAACGGGAGCTTAAGTCTTAGGATTTTGACCGTAGTCGGAACTGTGTGAAGACGACTCCGGAATGGAGTTTTGTCGGTTCTGTTAGCTCCGTTGGGTGATTTTGGACTTAGAAGCGTGTCCGGATTGTGTTTTGGAGGTCCGTAGCTTATTTAGGCTTGAAATGGCGAAAGTCGAATTTTTGATAATTTGGACCGGTAGTGAAAATTTTGATATCGGGGTCGGATTCTGATTTTGAAAGTTGGAGTAGGTCCGTAATGTTGAATATGACTTGTATGCACAATTTGGGGTCAATCGGACGTGGTTTGGTTGGTTTCGGCATTGGTTGTCGAATTTGAAAGTTTCAAGTTCTTTAAGTTTGAATCGGAGGATGATTTGTGATTTTAGCATTATTTGATGTGGTTTAAAGGCTCGACCAAGTTTGTATGGTATTTTAGGACTTGTTGGTATGTTTGGTTGAGGTCCAGGGGGGCCTCGGGTGAATTTCGGATGGTTATCGGATCATTTTTTGGACTTGGAAGATTTTCTGGTGCTGGGCTGGTTCTACTGTAATCGCACCTGCGCAAAGCTGCCCGCAGGTGCGAGCAAAGTGGCACAGAAGCGGAATGGGTGGATTGGTCAGGGGTCGCAGGTGCGTGGAAGGAGCCGCGGATGCGCAAGGCTGACCGCATGTGCGAAGTTAGACTGCAGAAGGGGACAGGATTTCCGCAGGCACGCACGCGCAGGTGCAGCCCTTTCATCGCAGGTGCTGAGGGCAAATGATTTGCGCAGAAGCGGTCATTTTTCTCACAAGCGCACCCGCAGGTGCGAGCCCAGGCTCCACAGGTGCGGAAATGCCTGGGCAGTGCTGGAGACCGAAGGGCTTCGGGATTTTTGTCATTATGGACTTTGCAAACTCGGTTTAGGGCGATGTTTGAGAGAATTTTCGAGAGATTTCTTGAGGTACATCCCTTGTGCTTATTTTGATCAATAATCTTGCTTCCCCATTTATTTTTCCACCTAGTTAGTGTGTATTTAAGGTGGAATTTGGGAGTTTGAGACTAGGGATTTGGAAAGTTTGATTTGAGGATTTGAAGGACCATTGGCGCCGAAAATTAGTAAATTTGATATGGTTAGACTCGTGAGTGAATGGGCTTTCGGATTTTGTGATTTTTGCCTGATTCCGAGATGTTGGCCCGGGTAGACCTTTTAGGGCGAATTTCAGATTTTTTGTTAAAGTATTGATTTAATTAATTAAATGAGTCTATTATGGTTGTATTTATGATATGTAATTTCTTTTGGCTAGATTTGGGCCATTAGGAGCCGGATATTCGTGGGAAAGGAATTCTTAATAATTGATTGAGCTTGGTTCGAGGTAAGTGGCTTGTCTAACCTTGTGTGGGGAACTCCCCGTAGGATTTGTACTGTTTTTGATATATGAGCGTCGTGTACGTGAGGTGACGAGTACGTACACGAGCAAATTGTATAAAAACCAGATTTCTTTTACTAAGTAATAACCTGATTTCTTTCTTATTTGAGTTTTATCAGCATGTGTAGTATTCTGGTAAATTAGAATAGCATGGCTACTTGCCTTAACTGTTTACTTGAACTACGTGCATCATGTTTAGTGAATTTACTTGTCTTTCCTTAACTGGTACTTAGGTTGAATTGTAGAATTTCGTGCCGTAACTATTGAATTCTATTGTTTTCGCTGCATATTTACTTTGGGAATACGGAACGATATTTCGGGAGATCCCCCTGTACTGCATATTTACTTTGGGACTACGAAACTATATTCCAGGAGATCCTCTTATACTGCATATTTACTTTGGGACTACGGAACGATATTCCGGGAGATTCTCCTGTACTGCATATTTACATTGGGACTACAGAACGGTATTTCGGGAGATCCTCATGTACTGTATATTTACTTTAGGACTACGAAATGGTATTTCGGGAGATCCTCACGTACTGCATATTTACTTTGGGACTATGGAACAGTATTCCGGGAGATCCTCATGTACTGTATATTTACTTTGGGACTACGGAACGGTATTCCGGGAGATCCCCATGTACTGCACATTTATGTTTGGGACTATGAGGTGGTATCTCGGGAGATCCCCATGTTGTGTTTCTGTGTACCGAGCTGTTACCTTCAATGATTCCATTCTTGTTAAATTTCAGCCTTTATTTTGCTGTGGTATTACACTCTTTCTGTTTTATTATATATTTACCAGTAGGGCCCTGACCTGACCTCGTCACTACTTGACCGAGGTTAAGCTTGGCACTTACTAGGTACTGATTGTGGTATACTCATTTTACTCTTTGCACATGTTTTTCATGTGCAGATCCAGGTACTCCTTATAAGCCGCACTATCCGTGAGCCGGGATAGCTTTGGAGACTTCAAGGTATATCTGCCATGTCTGCAGACCTCGGAGTCCCCTTCTACTCTTTCTCATGTCCATTATCTTCTGTATTTTTCCTTTGTTAGACTCTAATATATAGAGACATTAGATGTTTCCTTCTGTAGTTTGTAAATCATGATGTTCCGGGTTTTGCGATTGCTGTGTATTTTTGAACAGTTAGTTGTTGAATTTATGTTTTTATTTCATTATTCTGCAAATGTTAGGCTTATCTAGTCGTAGAGACTAGGTGCCGTTACAATATCATACGGAGGGGAAATTTGGGTCGTGACAGGATTTCGACCTAGCTTTGTGAGGTAAATAATTTTTACTTAATGTGAGTTAAAAATATAGTTTATGGGTAGATTATAACATGTAAATTAGTGAAAATCATGGGTTTAGGTGAAAATATTACATGTTATAATCATGGGTTTAGGTTTGCACATTAGTCGAGTCTTCAAATCACATCCAACAACACTAAAAACACGAATCACTCATAGATTCAAGCCTAATGAACTTTGAAATTTCTAATTTCTACAAATGACTCCGGAACCTATCAAATCACGTCTGATTTATCTCGAATTTTGCGCACAAGTCATAAATAACATAACGGAGGTACTCAAATTTTTAGAATTGTATTTCAACCCCGATATCAAAAAGTCAACCCCTCGGTCAAACTTCCCAAAAGTTTAACTTTCGGCATTTCAAGCCTAATTCCACTATGGACTTCCAAATAATATTCCCATCATGCTCCTAAGTCCAACATCACCATACGGAGCTGTTGGAATCATCAAAATTCTATTCCGGGGTCGTTTGCACATAATTCGACATCCGGTCACTATTTGAATTAAAACTTTTAATTTTTCTTCAAAATTTCATATTTCGGGCTAAGGACCTCGGAATTTGATTCTGGGCATACGCCCAAGTCCCAATTCACGATACGGACCTACCGGAACTGTCAAAACACTGATCCGAGTCTGTTTTCTCAAAATGTTGACCAAAGTCAACTCAGTTGAGTTTTAAGGCTCTAATTCATATTTTAATCCATGTTTTACACAAAAACTTTCCAGAAAACTTTACGGACTGTGCACGCAAGTCGAAAAAATGATAAATAGTGCTTGTCGAGGTCTTAGAACACAAAATTAATCATTAAATTTAAAGATGACATTTTGGGTCATCACATTCTCCACCTCTAAAACAAACGTTCGTCCTCGAATGGATTTAGAAAAAAGTACTTGAGCTCGTGAATAAGTGTGGATAACGGCTGCGTATATCATGCTTGGTCTCCCAAGTCGCCTCCTCGACCGGATGACCCCTCCATTGAACCTTTACGGAAGCAATGTTCTTTGACCTCAGCTTTCGAACCTGCCTATCTAAAATAGCCATTGGTTCCTCAACATAAGATAGATCCTTGTCCAACTGAACCGAACTGAAGTCTAATATATGAGACGGATCGCCGTGATATTTCCGAAGCATAGAAACATGGAATATCGGATGAACTGCAGAGAGACTAGGTGGTAGCGTAAGTCTGTAAGCCACCTCTCCAACTCTTTCAAGAATCTCAAAAGGCCCAATATACCTAGGGCTCAACTTGCCCTTCTTCCCGAACCTCATCACACCCTTCATAGGCGAAACCCGGAGCAATACCCGCTCACCAACCATGAACGCAACATCACAAAACTTCTGATCCGCATAACTTTTCTGTCTAGATTAGGCTATACGAAGTCGATCCTGAATCAACTTAACCTTTTCCAAGGCATCCTGAACCAAGTCTGTACCCAATAGTCTAGCCTCGCCCGGCTCGAACCAACCCATTAGAGACCGGTACCTCCTACCATACAAGGCCTCATATGGAGCCATCTGAATGCTTGACTGGTAACTGTTGTTGTAAGCAAACTCCGCAACTGGTAAGAACTGATCCCAAGCACCCCTAAAATCTATCACACATGCACGAAGTATATCCTCCAGTATCTGAATAGTGCGTTCGGACTGCCCGTCCATCTGAGGGTGAAATGTTGTACCCAACTCTACCGAGTGCCCAACTCATGCTGTACTGCCCTCCAAACCCGTGAGCTAAACTGTGTACCCCAATCAGAGATGATAGATACCGGTACATCATGAAATCTAACAATCTCGCGAATTTATACCTGAGCCAGTTGCTCTGAAGATTAAGTAGTAATCACAAGAATGAAATGAGCTGATTTGGTCAGCCTATCCACAATCACCCAAACTGCATCAAACTTATGATGAGTCCGTGGGAGCCCAACAACGAAATCCATAGTAATCCGCTCCCATTTCCATTTTGGAATCTCTAACTTCTGAAGTAATCCACCTGGTCGATAATGCTCATATTTCACCTGTTGACAATTTAGACACCGAGATACATGCCCTACTATGTCTTTCTTCATCCGCCTCCACCAATAGTGATGTCTCAAGTCCTTATAAATCTTTGCAGCACCCGGATGAACGGAGTACCGCGAGCTGTGAGCCTTCTGTAGAATCAACTCACGCAAGCCATCTACATTGGGTACACATAGCCTGCACTGAATTCGTAGTACACCGTCATCTCCAATAGCGACTTCCTTGGCATCACCATGTTGAACTGTATCCTTAAGGACAAGCAAATGAAGATCATCATACTGACGCTCCCTGATACGATCATAAAGAGAAGACTGAGAAATCACACAAGCCAAAACTCAGCTCGGCTCGGAAACATCCAACTTGACAAACTAGTTGGTTAAGGCCTGAACATCCAAGGCTAAAGGCCTTACGACTCAAGGCATCGGCCACTACATTGGCCTTCCCAGGATGATAGAGAATGGTGATACCATAATCCTTATGTAACTCCAACCATCTCCGCTGCCGCAAATTAAGATCCTTTTGTTTAAATAGATGCTGTAGACTCTGGTGATCGGTATAGACCTCACAATGGACACCGTACAAATAATGCCGCCAAATTTTTAAGGCATGAACAATAGCTGCTAACTCCAGGTCATGTACAGGATAATTCTTCTTATGCACCTTTAACTGTCTGGATATATGGGCAATCACCCTACCATCTTGCATCAACACTGCACCGATACCAATACGCGACGCGTCACAATACATAGTATAAAAACCTGTACCTGTAGGTAATACCAATACTAGGGCTGTAGTCAAAGCTGTCTTGAAGGTAATACCAATACTAGGGCTGTAGTCAAAGCTGTCTTGAGCTTTTGAAAGCTCTCTTCACATTCCTCGGTCCACCTGAACGGAGCACCCTTCTGGGTTAATTTGGTCATAGATGCAGCAATAGAAGAGAAACCCTTTACAAATCGGCGATAATATCCTGCCAAACCAAGAAAACTCCGAATTTTCGTAACTAAGGACAGTCTGGACTAATTCTGCACTGCTTCAATCTTCTTCGGATCTACCTTGATCCCCTCGCATGAAACTAAATGACCCAAAAATCCCACAGAATCAAGCCAGAATTCACACTCTGAGAATTTTGCATATAACTTCTTTTCTCTAAAATATGAAGCACAGTCCTCAGGTGTTGTTCATGATCTTCCCGACTCCGGGAATACACCAGAATATCGTCAATAAACACAATGACGAAAGAATCAAGATAGGGTTGAAATACACTATTTATTAAGTGCATAAATGTTGCTGGAGCATTGGCCAGCCCAAAAGACATCACAAGGAACTCATAATAACCATACCGTATCCTGAAAGCAGTCTTTGGGATATCTGGCTCCAGAATCTTCAATTGATGATAGCTTGAACGTAAGTCGATCTTAGAGAATACTCTGGCACCCTGAAGCTAATCAAATTGGTCATCAATACGTGGTAATGGATACCTGTTCTTCATGGTAACCTTGTTCAGCTGGCGGTAGTCAATACACATCGGCATAAAACCATCCTTCTTCTTCACAAATAAGACAGGAGCACCCCAAGACGATACACTAGGCCGAATAAAACCCTTATCAGGCAATCGATATAACTATTCTTTTAATTCTTTCAACTCTGCTAGGGCCATACGGTATGGTGGAATAGAAATGGGCTGAGTGCTTGGTAACAAATCAATGCCAAAATCAATATCCCTGTCAGGTGGCATACCCGGAAGATTCGCTGGAAATACATCGGAAAAATCCCTTACTATAGGAACTGACACCACGGTAGGAGTATCAATACTAACATCTCTTACATAGGCCAGATACGCATCACACCCCTTAGCTTTAAGAAATAAAATAACCCTGCTAGGAACATGATCCGAGGTATCTCTCCACTCTAGACGCGGTAGACCTGGCATAGCCAACGTCACCATTTTGGCGTAACAATAAAGAATAGCGTGATAGGGCGACAACCAGTCCATGACCAAAATAATATCGAAATCCACCATACTGAGCAATAATAAATCAACTCTGGTCTTAAAACCACTGATAACAATTAAACACGACCGATACACACGGTCCACAATAATAGATTCACCCACGGGTGTAAATACATAAATAGAAGAACTCAAGGAATCACGTGATACGCCTAAATACGGGGCAAAATAAGGTGACACATAAGAATAAGTGGAGCCTGGATCAAATAATACTGACGCATCTCTATGACAGACCGGAATAATACCTGTGATAACAGAATCGGATGCAACAACATCTGTCCTAGCAGGAAGGGCATAATATCTGGCCTGGCCTCCCCCTCTAGGGCAACCTCTACCTGCCCGACCTCCACCACTAGCTGGCTGTGCAGGTAGAGTGGCAACTGGTGCAGTAATCATGGCTTGAGAAGCCTGAGGACCCTGTGGAATAGGTGGGGCCTGAGAAATCTGTGGAGGTGCACCCCTCCTAAGTTTGGGGCAATATCTCATGATATGACGAGTGTTACCACACTCAAAACAAGCCCTTGGAGTACGTGGCTGCTGGGACTGGCTCGGGCCTGATCGACTAGACTGCCCGCTGAAAGCACCCCATACCGGAGGTACAGAAGACACTGGTGCATAATATGGAACCTAAGGTCTAGGAGTAGTCGGAATACCACTAGAAGCTGAAAGTGCTGAATAAATAGGACGGCTCACATAACCTCTACCATGACAGGCTGCAACTGGGGCACGAGAATTATTATATGTGCCAGAATCTCGGGGTCTCTTAGCTTCCCTCTCTTCCCTCTCCAGAGTCCGGATACCTTCCAATCTCCTAGCAATTGACACCACCTGTTGGTATGTGATGTCCATCTCTAGCTCTCGGGCCATATTGTATCTGATACTAGGGTGAAGACCCTCAATAAATCTGCGAACCCGCTCTCGAACAGTGGCAACTAAGGATGGTGCATGCCTAGCCAAATCGCTGAATCAGACCGCATATTCTGACACGGTCATAGAACCCTGGCGCAGCTGCTCAAACTCTGCGCGCCATGCATCTCTAAGACTCTGAAGAGAATACTCCCTTAAGAACATATCTGAAAATTGAGTCCAAGTAAGTGAAGCTGCCTCAGCCGGACTATCCAACTCATATGCCTGCCACCACTGGTAGGCTGCTCCTCTAAACTGGAATGTTGTGAAAGAAACCCCATTGGAATCCACAATACCCATAGTACGAAGGATACGGTGACATTCCTCGAGAAAACTCTAAGCATCCTCTGAAGCTAAACCGCTGAAAGTGGGAGGGTGGTATTTCTTATACCTCTCGAGCCTGAGCTGATCCCCCTCTGAAACTGTTGTCCTAATCTCAGGCCGAACTACGACAACTGGCTGCACTGGCATAACCTCTGGGGCACGGTCAACTTGGGCTCGTGGTTCTGGAGTACCAGCAGAGGGAATCTGTGCTCCTCCCCCGGCCTGAGATGTGGTAGGAGCAAGTGGAATTAACCCTGCCTGAGCTAGAGTGCCAAACATGCTCAAAATCTGGGCAAAAGTCTCCTGTAGTGCAGGAGTAGTAATAGGCGTCTCAGGTACCTGTTCTCCAACTGGAGCTGCTGGTGGCTCTGGTGCAGCAGCTCGTGCAGGTACTCTGGCTGCACCACGTGGTCTTCTTCGGCCTCTGGCTCGGCCTCTGCCCCGACCCCGGCCTCTTGCGGCTCTAACAGGGGGCACGGGTGTCTGATCATCAGATCCAGTTGTACGTGTCCTCACCATCTGTGAGAGAATAGAAAGACAATTGTTTAGAACTTTGAAATCAACAAAGGCGCACGATAAGGAATCAAAGAAGTGAATATTTCTTAACAGTTCCATAGCCTCTCGAAGATAAGTACAGACGTCTCCGTACCGATCCGCAAGACTCTACTAAACCTGCTTATGACTCATAATACCAATGAGCTTAGTGCTTTGATACCAACATATCACGACCCCAAATTCCCTCCGTAGGAGGTCGTGATGGCACCTAGTCTCTAAGACTAGGTAAGCCTATCGATGCGGAATAATCATAAATATCTGAAATAAATAAACTGCAATTCAAATAATTACAACTCCTAAAACCCGGTAGAAATAAGTCACAAGCTTCTAAAAATTTATTCTCAATGTTTCTATGTATCAAGGTAAAGAAAAAAATAAGGAAGAAACATAAAATGATAGAAGGGAACTCCGGAGTCTGCGGACGCTGGCAGATATACCTCGAAGTCTCCGTGCGCAGGTAACTCACTAACGTCTAGACTGGTAAGATGTACCTGGATCTGCACAAAAAGATGTGCAGAAGAGTAGTATGAGTACACCACAGCGGTACCCAGTAAGTGCCAAGCCTAACCTTGGTAAAGTAGTGACGAGGTCAGGTCAGGCCCTACTGGAGAATAGATAATGACATGAAAAAATGTTTAAACAATTTAATAATGATAAAATGACTATGGAAACAAATCAAATAGTATGTCACATTTAATGACACCAAATAATTTCAAATAATATCTCGTGGAATCAAAATAGAATTCCTTTCAACTTTATGAAAATCACAACAATTAATCGAAGGCAACTATGGCCATAATCAATATCAACAAGGGCACTACCGAGGTACCGCCTCGTAGTCCCAAATCATAAATAAATTTACAATATCTCATTTCCTTATCTCACCGCGGAAGCCTTCACAATTTATTTTAAAGAAAATATTTTTTCCGAAATAGTATCCCGCGTTTTAGCCATCCTTAAATCACCGCATGACTTCTAGTAGTTTCCCCTACTAGCCACGCGTATCAAGCCACCCTTATCTCACGGCATGCGTTTCAATAGCCAAATCTTATACCACCGCATGCGTATCAATATTACAATATATCACAATTTACACCTCAAGTGCTCAAATAATTTAACGTGCCAACATAATTCAACAACAATGTTTTCCAAAATAAAGAGCTCACACCTCATGCCAAAATAAGTCATCAATAATATTTTTCCACAATAAAGAGCTCACGGCTCCATCACAATGAGTACAAAAATCTTACACAAATATTCAGGAATAAATAATTCAGTAAAATAATATTTCAAAATTTTAATACGTTTCTTCAATAACAAATTTAAAATGTCAAATATTTCATATTAATAATATTTAAATTTAAGAAAATTAATTTCAAATAATGCACAGAATAAAAGGAACCAAGTTTTAACTAAACAGGTAAAACAATTAGCAGAAAAAGGTCAAGTAAATTTAAAGTTTACAAATCAATTCAATGATAGAAAATATAACAAGATTTAATAAATTAATTAATATGCAACAGTGATCTTCACAATTTAAAAACATAATCCTTCACATTTAGTCCGTGTACACACTCGTCACCTCGTGTACACGACTTTCATCACATTACAATTAATACCAATCCTAGGGAAAAATTTTCCCACATAAGGTTAGACAAGTTACTTACCTAGACTTGCTCCAATTTAACCAAGTAGTATGCTTTTTCCTCGATTTTCCGATTCCGGTCGACTTGTATCTATTCATAATTAATTCGATACAGTCAACAAAAATTATAGAATTCATTCTGTAAGAAAATACCATATTTTTCAATAAAATCCGAAATTAACTCAAAAATGGATGTCTCGGAATCTGGTGAAAGTTACGAAATATGAACGCCCATTCAACCACGAGTCTAACCATACCAAAATGACTAAATTCCAATAGCAGTTCGACCCTCAAATCCTCAAATCTATCCAAGAGGGTTTTTAAATTTTTCCAACTTAAATCATTAATTAAATGTTAAAAACAGTGATAGATTCGGGTAATCTAACAAAAATTGAGTTAAGAACACTTACCCCAACATTTTCACTGAAAATCTCTCAAAACTCGCCTCAATCCGAGCTCCAATTCGTTAAAAATGGACCCATTTTCAGAACTTAAACATTCTGTCCAGGCTTTTACTCATCGCGATCGCGAACATCTATATGTGATCGCGAAGCAAAGATTACCACTGCCCCAATTAACTCTACGCGATCACGTATATCCTCACGCGATCGTAGAGCACAGAAATCCCAGCTCTACAAGATTGCATTCCTCTTCACGCGTTCGCGAGTCACAAGGTCTCAAAGCTACGCGATGGCATCCCATTTCACGCGATTGCGAAGCACAAAACTTAACAGCCCTCAATTAACCTTACGCGATCGCAAACAATGCCACGCGATCGCGATGCATATCTGGCCAAATCTATGCGATCGCGGTTGACCTCACGCGATCGCGAAGAATAAAATTAACACTGCCTTAACTATGCGTACACGATCGCGAAGAAGCTTTAAAATACGAGAAATCAACAGCTACCAGCAGTGCCAAAATGAAGGAAAATACTCTGAATACCATCCGAAACACGCCCGAGCCCCTCGGGACCTCAATCAAATATACCAACAAGTCCTAAAATACCATAAGGACTTAGTCGAGTCTTCAAATCACATCCAACAACACTAAAAACATGAATGACTCATAGATTCAAGCCTAATGAACTTTGAAATTTCTAATTTCTACAAATGACTCCGGAACCTATCAAATCATGTCCGATTTACGTCGAATTTTGTGCACAAGTCATAAATGATATAACGGAGGTACTCAAATTTTCAGAATCGGATTTCGACCCCGATATCAAAAAGTCAACCCCTCGGTCAAACTTCCCAAAAAATCAATTTTCGGCATTTCAAGCCTAATTCCACTACGGACTTCTAAATAAAATTCACATCATGCTCCAAAGTCCAAAATCACCATACGGAGCTGTTGGAATCATCAAAATTCTATTCTGGGGTCGTTTGCACATAATTCGACATTTCGGTCACTATTTGAATTAAAACTTTTAATTTTTCTTCAAAATTCCATATCTCGGGTTAGGGATCTCGGAATTTGATTCTGGGCATACGCCCAAGTCCCAATTCACGATACGGGCCTACCGGAACTGTTAAAATATTGATCCGAGTCCATTTGCTTAAATTATTAACCAAAGTCAACTCAGTTGAGTTTTAAAGCTCTAATTCATATTTTAATCCATTTTTTACACAAAACCTTTCCAGAAAAATTTACGGACTGTGCATGCAAGTCGAGGAAATGATAAATAGTTCTTTTCGAGGTCTTAGAATACAAAATTAATTATTAAATTTAAAGATGACATTTTGGGTCATCACATGATAAAAGTTCCGCATTTGCGGACTCGTATTTGCGAGACAAAGATCGCATTTGCGATGCCAGGCTGCCAGGTGATGTTCTGCATCTGCAGACACTCCTGTCGCACCTACAACATCCGCTTCTGCGCAAAATGACCGTACCTGCGTAGACCCCAGGCCAGCCCAGTCCCGCATCTGCGTGATTTGGTGCGCATCTGCGGACACGCTTCTGCGAGAAGTTGTCCGCTTCTGCGATCGAAGTCTTGACATGCCTGGGCGCATCTGCGATGGAAGGCTCGCTTCTTCGAGCTCGCACCTGCGGGCAAAAATCCGCAGGTACGATTATAACAGAAGAAAAAATTCAGATTTTGCTTAAGTCCAATTCTTGATCCGATTTCAATCCGTATCACTCTCGGGGTGCTTGGGACCCCGTACGAATATACCAACAAGTCCAATAATATAATAAGGACTTACTCGGGGTCTCGTGTCACGTCAAACAATGCTGAAATTACAATTCACACCCCGATTCAAACTTTGAGTTTTAAATTTTTCAATTTACAAATCTCGTGCCAAAAAATATTAAATGAATCCGGAATAACTTCAAATTTGGCACAAAAGTCATAAATGACATAACGGAGCTATTCAAATTTTCAGAATCGGATTCCGGCTCCGATATCAAAAAGTCAACCCCGTGGTCAAACTTGGAAATCTTTAGCCTTTAAATTGCTAGTTCCGTTAAATGGTCATAACTTGAGCTAAGGACCTTCAAATTAAATTTCGGGCATACTCCCAAGTCCCAAATTACGATACGGAGCTATCAAAACTGTCAAAATATTGATCCAGGTCCGTTTGCTAAAAATGTTGACCAAAGTCAACTCACTTGAGTTTTAAAGCTCTATTTCATATTTTAATGCATTTTTCACAGTAAAACTTTCTGAAAAATTTTACGGACTACGCACGTAAGTCGAGAAATGATAAATTATACTTTTCAAGGTATTAGAACATAGAATTACTTATTAAATTTAAAGATGACATTTTGGGTCATCACATTATTAGTGCTCAGAAATCTTTTAAAGATGTGGTAACTAAGTGGAAAAGTGAAACATTTGGAGATATCTTTAAAAAGCAAAAAAGGATCTTAGCTCGGCTTAATGGTATTCAATCTTCCCCTTCATATCAAATGATTTTTTTCTTACAAGATTTAGAATCAAAATTACAACTAAAGTATAATAATATCCTTAAAATGGAACAAGATTTCTGAAAACTTCGCTCTAGAATTACTTGGCTCAATGATGGTGATGCAAATACAAAATTCTACCACATTATGGTCTCCAATCGCAAACGTCGGAATGCTATTATGTATTTCACAAATGACAATGACGATTGGATATCAGACCCCAAATCAATCCTTGAACATACTCTGACCTACTTTTAAAATGCCTTTAAAATGTCCAAATCCTTCACCCACCAAAATGCCATCTTGAGTGATCCCTTATGACATAAAACTGTTGACCTTAGCAGCCTTGATATGCCCTTATCAAACATGGAAATTACTAAGGCTAGTTTTTCTTTTAATGCACCAGGTCCGGATGGTATACATCCCTTTTTTTTTTATCAAAAATATTAGTATATTATTGGTGACTCTGTTATTAATTATTGTCATAAGGTGTTTGAAACTCAATCATTGCCATTAGATATAAATGAGACTTTTATATGTCTTATACCAAAATCCCTTAATGCTAATAATCTCAAAAACTTTAGACCTATTGAACTTTGTAATATGTCTTATAAACTTATCACCAAAATCATTGCTAATAAGATCAAACCATTTCTCCCTTACCTCATTAGTCCTCTCCAATCCAGTTTTATAAAGAATAGAAGAGGTAGTGATAACACCATTATTATCCAGGAAATTATGAATAATCTTCGTAGATCAAAAAGTTTCAGGTTCGACATGTTAATCAAAATAGACTTAGAAAAGGCTTTCGATAGACTGGAATGGTCTTTTGTCTATAGGGCTTTAAGATTCTTCAAATTTCCCCCAAATATGTCCCGATTAATTATGCATTGTATTAGTACAAGTTCTATGGGGATCCTGGTAAATGGTTCTAGAACGAATTTCTTCAGTCCCAGTCGGGGTATACGCCATGGGGATCCTATAACTCCTTATGTGTTCATCCTTTGCTTTGAACTCCTATCAATGCTCATAAACCACCAAGTAGACATGTTAAGTTGGGATCCGATAAAAATAAAGCATATAGGCCTTTCCTTCTCCCGTATTCTATTTGCGGATGACATTACTCTAATGGGAAAAGCTAAAAAAAAAACTGGTCAATGCATAAAATCATGCATGGATATTTTTTGTATGGAATCCAGGCTCTCCATAAATTTCTTAAAATCTAAGATTATCTGCCCAAAAAAGTGCCCTAAGGAAATTATCTGTTATCTCACATACCTTTTTGGAATAAAGTCCAGTTATGAATTTGGTAAATACCTTGACTTCCCAATCCTAAATCACTCTCCAAATCCTAAAGATTTCCAACTTGTAATAGATAAATTGCATACTAGACTGTCACATTGGAAATGTTCCTTCTCCAAATCCTTACTCATTCTATGCAATACACCTTACTCCCTACCAAAATTCTAAAACAAATTAATAAAATTCAAAGGGATTTTATTTGGGGATCCACTACCTCTGCTAGAAAACTACATCTTATTAATTGGCAGATGGTAAAGAGGGATAATATATGAGGGTGGTCTTGGTATACGTTCAGCATCTTCCAAAAATATGGTCCTACTAACAAGTCTTGCATGGAGGCTCTTGAAAAACCCTAATACACCTTAGGCACAACTCATTTCTACAAAGTATGCCTGGAACAAATCGATGGCTACCACTTTTTTCATTTGGAAGGCTATCCTTAAAGGATGGAAAGTATGCAACGGTGGCATATTATGGCACCCTTGTACGAATTCTAATATTAATATCTGGTCCTCAAAATAGATTTACAACTCAAATTCCCTTAGGAAATCCATATATGGACCTCTTAGTAAGGATGACCAAAGTCTTGTCATTAAAGACCTTATTAAAATTGATAAGTGGAATATCTCTGGTATTTACTTCGATTTGCCCTCCAATATCTTAAATAACATTGATTTAACTCCTATTCCTAGTAAAGCCCTTAAGAATGACAATATCAGTTGGAACCCAAATTCAAACGGTTTATTTACTACGAAGTCTTGCTACAAACGTTTAACTCCTAGTAACACCTCAAGCAATCCTTTTGAACTGGATTTGGGACCTCCGCTGTCATAACAAAATTAATTCTTCCTTTGGCAATGCATGCATAATCGTATACCTTGTAGAGCCTTATTAGCTCATATTGGCATAAACATTGATATAACTTGTACGATTTGTAAGGGAAGGGGTGGAAGATATCCAACATATCTTTTTACACTGCCCTGCTACCAAACGCTTTTGGAATAATATGGGGATCCCTACTCAAACTATTGATAAGAACATTCATTGGCTTATGAGCCTAAAAGACATTTTCACTCTGAATAATAACCATTCTACAAGTTAGGAGACCATATTTAATTTCTCCATCTGGAACATTTGGAAAAATAGGAATTACAACAATTTCAACAATCTTGATCTTGAACTTGAGGCCCAAAAGGTTATTCACCAAGCCTGGGAATTCAACTTCTTTACGGAAAACAACCCTTTCAAAGTTCATAAGATTAAGATTGATATTAAGTGGGACAACCCTCCAATTGGCACGGTTAAATTAAATATAAACGGTGCTTTTTTGAAGAACAATATGGCAGCTGATCTGGGTGGAATATTCAGAAACAGCAATGGAGACTGGATCGTGGGGTTCCATAAAGCAGGCCATGCAATTTCACCCATGCATGCAGAATTAATGGCGCTACAAGAAGGTTTAAAAATTGCAAGAGAGATGAACTTCCAAAAATTGGAAATTGAAACAGACTCTGCAGAAATCATCAAACACATATATGAAGACAATTATTATCTATCTAACATTGTTCATGAATGCAGGTTATTAATGCACCAGTTGAATCTCCCACCTCTGAGGCATAACTTCATAGAAGGAAATGAAGTAGCACATGTGTTAGCCAAGGAAGCTGTTAAAAACCTGTCCTCTACTAAGTGTTTTTACCATGCTCGTCCCCCCTTTTTTGTTGAGTCTGAAGTGAACAAAAACAAGCATGGAATATGTAATAGTACTAAGTTTATTCCTACTACTGTTTGGTATCATCTAGCAACTCTGGGCAATAGTAATGTCCTAAGGAACTATATATGTCTATGTAACTTTTGTTTCTTAATATAATCTCCGTTTTTGTGTTAAAAAAATGCAGGGATTAATTATGCAGGTATTAGTTATACATGAATTAGTTATGCACGAATTATTTTTTTGAATATTTGGCTTGTTGTATTAGAAATTGATATACATTATATAAATTTTAAAGTTAAATACTTATCTATTGATTTTGTCTCTAATAAATTAAGAAGAGGAAGAGCCGAGCAGTGTGGCATCAGTGATAGGCATTTGTCATTTTAATATTTTATACGTGTATTACTAATACATGTATTAGTTATTCCATCTTTTACCCCGCATAAAATAATACACTGATTGACACATAACTTATACATGTATTATTTATATAAAATTGTAAAATGACAACCAAACATGATACTAATTATGCTGAATTTTGTAAAAAAAAATAACTAATGGCTACCAAACATTGTATAAGTTATGTTACCCCCAATACATGAATAACGTTTCTCCTAACCAGCCAACAAAAGATATGATCAGTGAAAAAGCGAAATTACATAAGCAAATTGACTGTGGCTTTGTCTTCTATTTCAAAAGATTTTGTTAATCCAACATTAAAGAAAAAAATGGAAACATCCTTATCCAATGAATTTATAGAAAAAGCAAAACAGCAGTAGTACTAAAAGTTTAAAAAAAAAGGATTTTTGGATCACTCTTGAGTTGTTGCATACTAGCCTAAATATATAGAGTATATTTTATCTTTCCTTGTAGTTCTAGTTCAACCGTGATCATATACATATGAACCATATTGAATTTTGTTTTCAAATTAAAATTTTCAAATATAATTTGGAAAGAACTTGTTAATATAGTAAGATTTTCGATGCTTGAGAAAAAACGAACCTTACTTCAACACATTTTTTCTTTGGTATATAGTTCGGCATGTTCTACACTTCTACTTATCTAAGTGGTTCTCCTGCTAACGAACAAAAACCAGACATGAAAAGTAACATGAAAATCTCACAAGAATAATCCATAAGTCCGCATGAGCTGCAGCACTGACTCCATCGGGGAATAATGAGTGTACAGAAGAAAATGAAATATCGTTATCAATCATTATGAATCTAAGCTGAAATTAGTATCACTAACGCTACTCACTAATCAACATATGAATTGCCTATTGTCGCGAAGCAAAGTCCAATAATTAATTATCCTTAACATAAGCTTATAGTGAAAAAGCAAAATTACATGAGCAAATTGACTGTGGCTTTGTCTTCCATTTCAAAAGATTTTGTTGATCCAACATCTTTAAAAAAATGGAAACATCCTTATCCAATGAATTTATAGAAAAAGCAAAACAGCAGTAGTACTAAAAGTTGAAACAAAAGAAATACAAGCCCAAATATATAGAGTATATTTTTTCTTTTGTTGTAGTTCTAGTTCAACCGTCATCATATACATATGAACCATATATTGAAGTTTGTTTTGATATTAAAATTGTCAAATATAATTTGGAAAGAACTTGTTAAGATAAGATTTTCGACGTTCTTGTAAGAATAAAAAACCGTCTCTTTTTTATTTTATCATTTAATAATAACCCCCTTAAAACAAAACTTACTAATAAGAACCACTTGAGAAAAAATTAACTAGAAGGCAAAGTAGAAGGCAAAGTAGAAGGCAAAAGTAACGATAGTCCTAAACTAGAAGGAAACGTAAAAGTAATTGGTACCGAAATAGAAACGGCACTATACTTGTGTTTTTCTTTCAAAGTCACGTCTCCTTCTGCAAAATAGATTTAGGTTTGCTTTTATACAAGTTGGGGGCGTCTTGGGTCGAAATAACCAAGTCACGCGTGAAATAGGACAAGTTCCCCACCCAGCACCCACGGTAGCGTGGGGCGCTAGCCCTGGCGCTGGAAATTTTGAGGGTCTGGAAACTGCGCCACAGGTAGCGCAGGGCGCTACTTTGTGACTTTTTCTCGTATCTTCCCCTTTTCGCTTGAATTCACGCACCTTCATCCCAAATTGCCTCCGGATAATTCCTACACATAAAAATACCACTAATTAGCACAAATCATTATATTACACATGTGAAATCTACGAAACATTATTAAAATGTGAGGCAATATGCATATAAATATACATACTTTAAGCCGAATATCAAAATTCAAGTTCAAGAACCTCTATTTATAGAGATCATGGCACTAGACCCGAAAATAGCTCGTCATAATTGGCACCAAAATCGAAATGGCATATCCAATCAAAGGCCACACACGAATCGAAGAAACGTATCGGGAACATGCGTCATAATGACGCATGATGTCATGACGTCGTTCTAACCCTTGGACATGATAACTAAAATAAATTATTGGGGAAACCTGAGGTATTTGAAATATGCGGCCCATAGAGGGCCACGTTGCCTGTTCCACACGATGTTTAGACTCTTGCAACTTACTCGATATGTTCGACCAAAAACGACATTATCCGCTCATTAAGCTCACATGCGAGGACAACCTCAATAAGCAGAGAGACTAACTCTATGGGTCAAAAATTATCTCTGATATGATCAAAATATGTTAATATTAAGGAGGCACTCACAGATTGCCACGTGTCATCAGTATGACTTCAACAAAGACCCTCCCAAGTTCGAAGTGGTCCCTAAAGCGATGAAGGGTACGGTCGAAGAGTCAACGAAAATCAAGGTCGAGAAGTCGTCGTAGATCAAGGTCGAGGTCAAAAATCTAAGACAGAGTTATAACGACAAGTTTTAGGATAGGACACAAAAGAGAATATTCTAGTGGATATTCTCTGTACCTGCACTATTAGAGTTTTTAGGAATATGTTCCCTTTTTATAGGGGACATAAAATATTCACTTGTAAGAAAACACATTGATTTTATAGAGAAAATCTAGCCAATCTTTTTACTATGATTCTTTTCTAACTTTTTTACTTGATCCAAGAACAACCTCAATGTTCAAAGGCTCATCAATCATTCATTATTGTCAGAAAAAATATCCACATATCCCACCCCTTTTTGGGTGACTCACACAATAACGACCCGGTCGGTCGTTTCGAGAGTTATAGCCCCGTTTTCTCTATTACTTCTTCCTTTTGTGCTTTTCAGCTATATTATGATGTATTGAGTTAGTTGGTTTGAGTCCGAAGTGGTTTCAGAATGGATTGAGACACTTAGTCTCTTATTTAGAAGCTTAAGTTAGAAAAGTCAACCGGATATTGATTTATGTGTAAATGATCTCGTAATTTAATTTTGATGGCTCCATTAGCTTCGCTAGGTGATTTTGGACTTAGGAGCATGTCCAGAATGTGATTTGGAGGTCCGTAGTGGAATTCAGCTTGAATTGGCGAAAGTTAAAATTTTGGTGATTTCGGTCGGCATAATTTGATATCGGGGTCGGAATGGAATTTCGGAAGTTGGAGTAGGTTCGTAGTGTCATTTTGTGACGTGTTTGTAAAATTTGAGGTCATTCGGACGTGATTTGGTTGGTTTCGGCATCTGTTGTCGAAATTGGAAGTTTAGAAGTTCTTAGGCTTGAATCCGAGGGTAATTGGCATTTTGATGTTGCTTTGTGTGATTCGAAGGCTCGACTAAGTTTGTATGTTGCTATATGACCTGTTGGAATATTTGGTTGAGGTCCTGAGGGGCTCGAGGTGATTCTGAGTGGTTAACGGGTTTTTGAAGTTGGAAAAATACAGTTGAAGCTGCTGCTACTAGTACTTCCGCACCTGCGGAGTGAGAGCTCACAGGTGCGATGGCGCAGAAGCGCTTGGAGAAGTCACAAGTACAGGAAAGGCTAAGGTAAGCTGGCACTGCAGGTGCGAGAAGTCTGTCGCATCTGCGAACCCGCAGGTGCGAGGCCTGGGGCGTAGATGCGGAGAGGAGGATTTTGGGCAGGCTTCGCAGAAGCGGAGGGAAATACGCAGGTGCGCTTCCGCAGATGTGAGATTTTGGGCTGCAAATGCGGAACCTGAGCTCTTAAGTGAGTTCCACACCTGCGATGGAAATTCCGCAGGTGCGGCGTCGCAGAAGCGGGAGAAGGGGCCGCAGGTGCGATAGTGCTGGGCAGAAAAGCCCCAGCTCGTGGTTTTGTTTTCATTTTCAATTTTTGGGTTTGAGAAATTCGGGAGAGAGGCGATGTTTCGAAGGTATTCAAGGAGCAATGTTGGGGGTAAGTGATTCTAACCCATAATGGTATAAATTTCGTGAATCTATGGCTTTGTTCATCATTAATTAGTAGGACTTTTGAAGTAAAAATAGGGGGTTAGGGCTTGGAATTTTAGAGAGTTTAATTTACGGATTTGAGGGACCAAATGATGTTGGATTTGGATAAATTTCATATGTATGGACTCGTAAGTGAATGGGCTATCTAGTTTTCTAAATTTTGTCGGTGTTCGAGACGTGGGCCCGAGAGTCGGGTTTGAGTCGATTTTGGATTTTGGTTATAATTTGGTAATTTCCTTGTGGAATCGACTCTTTTAGCCTATATTGATCGTATTGTATTGCTTGCGACTAGATTCGGGACGTTTGGAGGCCAATTTGAGAGGCAAGGGCATCGCGGAGTAGGATTTTGCTTGGTTTGAGGTAAGTAATAGTTTTAAAATCTAGTCTTGAGGGTATGAAACCCCGAGAAACTCATATAATGTTGATATTTAGAGGTGACGCACACGTTGGGTGACGTATGTGTGAGCATGCACCGAGTGGGATTGAGACTTGGTCAGTCTCGATAGACTGTGAAGTCAAATGCACCTTTGTTATTACCTGTTCACTCTTGTTTTCGAGTTATTGATTGTCTTAAGTGTTAGAAGCCATGCTTAGGTTATATGGAAACACTATTGGGACCCGCAATGGTCGTGAACTTGTTGCATTAACTGTTAAATTGTTGTCTTGTACTCAGTCATTGTTTGCTTATGCATTTTGTCCCGGCTCTCTCCCATGATTTGATTTGTACTTGTTATAGTCTTTGTTTGGGTTGTTGTGATAATTGTGAGGCTAGAAAGGCTAGTGACTGATATAGGGCCTGAGTGCCGGTTTGTGAGTTGTGCGAGATATGTTGGATCAAGCTGCGCGTCACAGTAAATGTTGGATCGGGTTGCACGCCGCAACAAGCCTTCGGCCCATGATATTGGATCGGGCTGGATGCCGCAGTAATATATGGATCGGGTTGCACGCCGCAGCAGTATTGGGTTGAGCTGCACACCGCAGCAGTATTGGGTCGGGCTGCACGCCGCAGCAATATAGCGCTTGGGCTGTAGGAACCCTTCCGGAGTCTGTACACACCCCCAGTGAGTGCAAGTACCTTGAGTGTGAGTATTGAGGCTGAGAGCCGAGCGATTGAGCTGTCGAAATAGATGAGTGACAATAGCCCATGTGAAGTTGTGTATTGCTTTTATTTATTGATGCACATTGTTGCTAGTCATTGTTGTTGTGATGTTTTGGGAGGACTATTTTCACATGAGCTTGAAATGTTTTGATTTTTAAATACCAGTTTGAAAGCATGCCTAAATTCCTTTACTGAAATTTATGAAAAGAATTGTATTATGTGTAGCTCGGCTCTGGTTTTCTCAAAAAAGAAGTCTGTCGCATCTGCGAGCCCTCAGCTGCTCAGAATTATATGGTTCCTGCTATGCCTGAGGATGATCAGCGTAGGTTGGAGAGGTTTGGGATACTCTAGCCGCCACCTTTCAGTGGCACAGAGAGAGAGGATGCTCAGGACTTCTTGGACAAGTATCATAGAATACTCCATACAACTGGTATTCTAGAGACCTGTGGGGTCTCATTCACTACTTTTCAGTTTTCTGGGGCTGCACTCAGATGCTAGGAGACTTACGAGAGGCGTAGGTTTGTCGGCGCAACACCCTTAATTGGCAGCAGTTCTCCGTGTTTGTTTTGGAGACGTTCATGCCTCGGTCCCACCGAGAGGATCTGCGCAGACAGTTTGAGCGGCTTCGCCAAGGTGATATATCTGTGACGCAGTATGAGATGTGATTCTCGGAGTTTGCTTGTCATGCTATCTGGTTGATTCTCACAGACAGGGAGAGGATCATGAGGTTTATAAATGGTCTCACTTTTCACCTACAGTAGACCAAGGAGAGGGTGTCGGGTGCTACCTTTGATGAGGTTGTCAACATTGCTCGGCAGATCGAGATGGTTCGCGGTCAGGAGAGGGTTGATAGAAAGGCCAAGAGGCCTCGTGGTCAAGGTGGATTCAACGGTGCTCCATTTGGGGGTCAGTTCTAGCACGGTAGAAGTCGTCATTTCAGACAGGCTTAGATGGCTCTCGCCCATTTCACCATGGTGCATCATCTGGCCATAGTTCTCCCAGTCACCAGCAGGGCCAGTCATCATTCAGTGCACTACCAGTGCAGAGTTATTCATGTGCTCCATCAGGTCAGAGCTCGTCTATGATGGGTCCTTCTGCTAGTCATCTCGGTGCTCAGGGCTCCCTTCAGTCCCCAGTACCAGTATCGAGGTGTTGCTATGAGTGTGGAGAGTTTGGTCACCTGAGGAGAGAGTGTCCTCGTCTAGTAAAAGGTCCCGCTCCGCAGAGGAGCCAATCAGCTAGGGGAGGAGCCCAGTCAGCTAGGGGTCACCTGAGAGGGAGAGGCAGATTAGGGGGTGGCCAGGCCCATTTCTATGCTCTTCCTGCTATACCAGATGCTATTGCTTCAGATGCTGTGATTACAGGTATTGTTTCAGTTTGCCACTGATATGCCTCGGTATTATTTGACCCTGGTTTCACTTATTCATATATTTTCTTATATTTCGCTCATTTTCTGGATATGCCCAGTGAGTCTTTAGTTTCATCTGTCCATGTATCTACTCCTGTGGGCGATACTATTATTGTGGACCGCATATATTGGTCATGTATGGTGATTATTTGGGGTCTCGAGACCCAAGTGGATCTTTTGCTACTCAGTATGGTTGACTTTGATGTTATATTGGGTATGGATTGGTTATCTTCATGCCATGTTGTTCTAGATTATCACGCTAAGACCGTGACGTTGACTATGCCGGGATTTCTGAGGGTTGAGTGGAGCGGTTCTGTAGATTATATACCAAGCAAGGTGATTTCATACTTGAAGGCTCAGCATATAGTTGAGAAGGGTTGCCTATCATGTTTGACTTTTGTGAGGGATGTTAGTGCAGAGACTCCTGCCATTGATTCTGTTTCGGTAGTGCATGATTTTTCGGATGTATTTCCTGCAGACCTGTCGGGCATGTCGCCTGACAGGGATATTGATTTGGTGCTGGGCACTCAGTCCATTTCTATTCTACTGTATCGTATGGCACCGGCGGAGATGAAGGAGTTGAAAGAACAGCTTCAGGAACTCCTTGATAAGGGATTTATTCAGCCTAGTGTGTCACCTTGGGGTGCACCGGTTCTATTTGTAAAGAAGAAGGATGGTTCCATGAGGATGTGCATTGATTATATGCAGTTAAACAAGGTCACAGTCAAGAACAAGTATCCTTTGCTTCGTATTGATGATTTATTTGACCAGCTTCAGGGAGCGAGGGTGTTCTCCAAGATTGATTTAAGGGTCGGTTATCATCAGCTGAAGATTCAGGATTCAGATATTCTTAAGACAGTCTTCAAGACCCGATATGGCCATTATGAATTCTTAGTGATGTCTTTTGGGCTGACCAATGCCCCAACAATGTTCATTCATTTGATGAATAGTATATTCCATCCTTATTTAGATTCATTCGTTATTGTGTTCATTGATGACATCCTGGTGTACTCTCGTAGCCAGGAGGACCATGCCCAGCATCTGAGTATTGAATTACAGAGGTTGAGGGAGGAGAATCTTTATGCAAAGTTCTCCAAGTGTGTTACACCTCGTAAGTTTAACAACATTGATACCGTTAGATACATTTTGATATGGTATTTATTTTGAGTGGAACATTTATTGTAGAAAAATATTTTAAAAAGTATGATTTTATATAGTTATTAATATTACTACTTTCGAAGATGCTTTAAATTATACACATAATATGAGAAAGTTTATGAGATTTCCTTTAGTGTAAAGATAGAAATTATTTTCTCACAAGAAAAGAAGGTTATCTTTTTACCATTTTAAGAATTAAGCGTACGAAAATTTTACTCTTTATATGAAATTAGAAAAATTATAAGTTGAGAAAATATATGTATTTTTACATGGATATTTTAATGAAATAATAGTGTATGTATTTATTTTATATGGTACCACATGAATATGATAGTAGGATGTATAAAGTGTATTAAAAATAAGTAGAATTTAAGTAATTTGAGACAATTCTTAATTATGCGGGTAATTGATTAATTACCGGATAACGGGACATTACCTAATTACCTAATAAGTAGATAAAGATTAATTTTTTTCACCCCCCATCCCCACTTGCCAGCCCCCCTCACCTTCTAATTAATGACTCATTAGTCATTTAAAATAGGTGTCACATTGTTAGAAAATAAAGTCCACTTTACTGATGCTATAACTTTGCACCTATCGATTGTCTTTAGTTGATGTATTTTTACCAAAAGAATAGTTATCTAGTTAGGGATCGAGGCATAGCTATTGTGTATAGCTACCTAAAAATAAGATTTGAAATACAAAAATTCCAGAAGTATCAAAATTTAAGGGAATGTTGGGTTGTCAAACCAAACATGTTTCTTCTTTGTTTTCAAATATATGGTAAATGGGGTATGGTGCAAAGTTTGATGCATATGATGGCTTACACTTGATCGCTGAACTTCAGTATGAATCAGTCCATTTCTGAGAATTTACATATAGCTATCTTTAATGTCGCAATTGACATATATTAAAGGAATTGTCAAGAGAATCGGTTCAGGTATGTTAAAGCAAATCCTCTTTTTTTTGGCATGATCAAGTAACGATACGTAAATGTAATGCTATTCCATAAGTGGTTCTACTCTTAGCAGTTAAGGATATCTATGTTATTCATTTTCGTAAAATGATATTCAAGAATGTCTAAGTATGTATCTAGTTCCTTATTGAGTTATTTGATAAAGATGTTAATATTTATAATACAGTGATACATGTACATACATATTCATTTACCACCATGCTACGGACGGTCGGGCAGTCATGCATTTACCACCGGGCTACGGCCGGTCAAGCAGTTACCACCAGTTGGGCAGTTATGTATCATTATTTGCCACCGGTTGGTCAGTCATACATATACATCTACCACCGAGCTATGGCCGGTCGGGCAGTCATGCATTTACCATCGAGCTACGGCCGGTTGGGCAGTTATGCATTTACCACCGAGCTACGGCCGGTCGGGCAGTTACCACTGATCAGTTGGGCAGTCATGCGTCATACGATATGGATAATAGTCTCAAAGAGAAGCATTATATATATGAGTATACTAAGTATGTATATACGGTGGTACTTCAGAGATTCAGGTTGATTCTTATATGTCTTTAATTAATGTTGACTTATTGTTATGTTTCAGTTCTGCCTTACATACTCAATACATTATTCGTACTGACGTCCTTTTGTTGGGGACGCTGCATTTATGCCTGCATGTATAGATAAACAGTTTGACGAGACCTCATAGTAGACGAGATTGGCATTCAGTGATGGATCGGTAAGACTCCACCTCATTCGGAGTGCAGCCGAGTCTATGAGTCATTGTGTCAGAGTTTTGCTACAGTCTTATGGGTACGGCGGTGCCCTGTCCTGTTTGATGTCTAATACTCTTAGAGGCTTTGTAGTACAGTATTTTCCCACCTACAGTGGTACATTATGAGTTGTGGCCATGTTGGCCCATGATAGTTAAAAAATAAAATGAGTTACAGAATGGTTCGCTCGGGCCAGTACGGCTCCGGGTGCCAGCCACGACTCCCTAGGTTTGGAGCCTGACAAAGTGGTATCAGAGTAAGTCATGTCCTAGGGAGTCTACAAAGTCGTGCCTAGTAGAGTCTCACTTATGGGTGTGTTGCGCGCCACATTTATAAATGAGAGGCTATAGGGCATTTAGGAAATGTTACCCTTCTTTTATTTCCAGATCGTGCCATAGAGCTAAGTCGTAAGAAATCAGTATAAAGTTTCCACCTGTTTGATGTCTAATACTCTTAGAGGCTTTGTAGACAGAGGTTTATTTTGCACAGTATGTAAGAGGCTGTGACGGCCCATATGTATTCATGTTTTAAGAAAAAAAAAAGGGTTGAGTGATATAGTGTTTTCTCACTTACAGTTATACATTACGAGATGTGGCCATGTTGGCCCATGATAGTTATAAAAGAAAATGAGTTACAAAGTGGTTCGTTCGGGCCAGTACGGCTCCGGATGCCAGCCACGCCTCCCTAGGTTTGGGGCGTGACAAAGTGTGAGTTCGGGCTCAGTTCAGTCGCATTCTTGGGGTACGTGGTATCCAGTGAAGGTATTAAGGTTGATCCGAAGAAGATAGAGTCGGTTCAGAAGAAGCTAATTTAGTCTTGAGATGCCTACCCTCGAGGCATCTCAAGACTGCTTTGACCACAACTCTAGTGTTAGTTCTACCATCAGCTTCAGGTTCTTACACCATGTATTGTGATGCCTCGAGGGTAGGTATTGGATGTGTTCTGATGCAGGAGGATAGGGTGATTGCCTATGCCTCGCGCTAGTTGAATACCCCTGAGAAAAATTATCCTGTCCATGATCTTGAGTTAGCAGCCATTATTCACGCCTTGAAGATTTGGCGTCATTATTTGTATGGGGTTCATTATGAGATCTATACTGATCATCGGAGTTTGCAGTATCTATTGAAGAAGAAGGATATTAATTTGCATCAGCGGAGATGGTTAGAGCTTCTTAAGGACTACAGTATCACTATTTTGTACCATCCGGGGAAGGCCAATGTGGTGGCCGATGCTTTGAGTCGCCGGGCAAAGAGTTTGGGGAGTTTAGCACATCTTCCAGCAGCAGAGAGACCCTTGGAATTGGATGTTCAGGCCTTAGCGGGCCAGCTTGTCATATTGGATATTTCAAATCCGAGACGGGTATTGGTTTATGTGGTCTCCAGGTCATCTCTTTATGACTGTATCAGGGAGCGTCAGTATGATGACCCCCACTTATTCATCCTTCGGGATATGGTTCAGTGAAGTGATGCTAGGGATGTGACTATTGGTGATGACGGCGTGTTGAGGATGCAGGGCCAGATATGCTAATGTAGATGGGCTCAAGGAGTTGATTCTTGAAGAGGACCACAACTCGCGGTATTCCATCCATCTGGGTGCCGCGAAGATGTACCAGGATTTGAGGCAGCATTATTGGTGGAGGCGGATGAAGAAGGATATAGTTGGGTTTATGGCTCGGTGTCTCAACTATCAGCAGGTTAAGTATGAACATCAGAGACCAAGTGACTTGCTTCAGAGGTTAGAGATCCCAAAGTGGAAGTGGTAGCGGATCACCATGGACATCGTAGTTGGGCTCCCACGGACTTCGAGGAAGTTCGATGTTATTTGGGTGATTGTGGATCGGCTGACCAAGTCTGCGCACTTCATTCCAGTTAGTACTACTTACACTTCAGACCGGTTGGCTGAGATTTACATCCAAGAGATTGTTCGCCTGCATGGTGTCCCGGTTTCCATCATTTCAGATAGGGGCACTCAGTTTACATCGCCGTTTTGGAGGGTCGCGCAGCGAGAGTTGGGTACTCAGGTTGAGTTGAGCACAACTTTTCACCCTTAGACGGACGGCCAGTCCAAGCGCACCATTCAAATATTGGAGGACATGTTACGCGCTTGTGTCATTGACTTTAAGGGTTCATGGGATCGGTTTCTGCCGCTCGCGGAGTTTGCATATAACAACAATTACCAGTCGAGTATTAATATGGCTCAGTACGAGGCTTTATATGGGAGGAGGTATAGATCTCCAGTAGGATGGTTTGAGCCGGGTGAGGCTAGGCTCTTGGGTACAGACTTGGTCCAGGATGTATTAGATAAGGCAAAATTGATTCAGGAGCGGCTTTGCACGACGCAGTCTAGGAAGAAGAGCTATACGGATAGGAAGGTCCGTGATGTGTCTTTTATGGTTGGGGAGAAAGTTTTGCTGAAGGTATCACCCATGAAGGGTGTTATGAGGTTTGGGAAGAGGGGCAAGTTGAGCCCCCGGTTTATTGGGCCTTTTGAGGTGCTTCAGAGGATAGGGGAGATGGCTTATAAGCTTGCCTTTCCACCTAGCTTGTCGAGTGTGCATCCAGTGTTTCATGTTTCCATTATCTGAAAGTATGTTGGCGATCCGTGCCATGTTTTGGACTTCAGCATGGTTCAGTTGGAGGGTGATATGACTTATGATGTGGAGTCGGTGGCCATTTTGGATCGACAGGTTCGAAAGTTGAGGTCAAAGGACATAGCTTCGGTGAAGGTGCAGTGGAGAGGTCAGCCTGTGAAGGAGGCCACCTAGGAGACCGAGCGAGAGATGTGGAGCAGATATCCATACCTATTTGAGACTCCAGGTATGTTTCTAGACTCATTTGAGGACGAATGGTTGTTTAAGAGGAGGGGGGATGTAACGACCCGACAGGTCATTTCAAGAGTTATAGCCCCATTTTCCCCATTGTTTCTTTCTTTTGTGCTTTTTAGCTATATTATGATGTATCGAGTTAGTTGGTTCGGGTCCGAAGTGGTTTCAGAATGGATTGAGACACTTAGTCTCTTATTTAGAAGCTTAAGTTAGAAAAGTCAACCGGATGTTGACTTATGTGTAAACGATCTCGGAATTCAATTCTGGTGGTTCCATTAGCTTCGTTAGGTGATTTTTAGTCATTGGATCTCGTCTGAAATGTGATTTGGAGGTCCGTAGTGGAATTAGTGTTGAATTGGCAAAAGTTGGAATTTTGGTGATTTCGGTCGACAGTGAAAAATTTGATATCGGGGTCGGAATGGAATTACGGAAGTTGGAGTAGGTTCGTAGTGTCATTTATGATGTGTGTGTAACATTTGAGGTCATTCGGACGTGGTTTGGTTGGTTTTGGCATCGGTTGTCAAATTTGGAAGTTTAGAAGTTCTTATGCTTGAATCCGAGGGTAATTTGGTATTTTGTTATTGTTTTGCGTGATTCGAAGGCTCGACTAAGTTTGTATATTGATATGACTTGTTGGGATGTTTGGGTGAGGTCCCGAGGGGCTCGGGGTGATTCCGGGTGGTTAACGGTTTTTTAAAGTTGGAAAAATGCAGCTGAAGCTGCTGCTACTAATATTTTCGCACCTGCGGAGTGAGAGCTCACAGGTGCGATGGCGCCGAAGCGCTTGGAGAAGTTGCAGGTGCGGGAAAGGATAAGGTGGGCTGGCACTGCAGGTGCGAGAAGTCTGTCGCATCTGCGAGCCCGCAGGTGCGAGGCCTGGGGCGCAGATGCAGAGAGGAGGATTTTAGGCAGGCTTCGCAGAAGTGGAGAAAAATGCGCATGTGCGCTTCCACAGGCGCGAGATTTTGGGCCGCAGATGCGAAACCTGGGCTCTTAAGTGAGTTCCGCACCTGCGATGGAAATTCCACAGGTGCGGCGTCGCAGAAGCGGAAGAAAGGGCCGTAAGTGCGATAGTGCTGGGCAGAAAAGCCCCAGCTCGTGGTTTTGTCTTCATTTTCAATTTTTGGGTTTAAGAAACTCGGGAGAGAGGCGATTTTTCGAAGGTTTTCAAGGAGCAACGGTGGGGTAAGTGATTATAACCTATAATGGTATAAAATTCGTGAATCTATGGCTTTGTTCATCATTAATTAGTAGGATTATTGAAGTGAAAATAGGGGGTTAGGGATTGGGATTTTGGAGAGTTTAATTTAAGGATTTGAGGGACCAAACGATGTCGGATTTGGATAAATTTTATTTGTATGGACTCGTGAGTGAATGGGCTATCTAGTTTTGTAAATTTTATCGGTGTTCGAGACGTGGGCCGGTTTTGAGTCGATTTCGGATTTTGGCTATAATTTAGTAATTTTTTTGTGGAATTGGTTCCTTTAGCCTATATTGATCGTATTGTATTGTTTTTGGCTAGATTCAGGACATTTGGAGGCTGATTTGAGAGGTAAGGGCATCGCAGAGTAGGATTTTGCTTGGTTTGAGGTAATTGATAATTTTAAATATGATCTCGAAGGTATGGCCCCAGCGAAACTCATATGATGTTGATATTTAGAGGTGGCGCACACGTTGGGTGACAGACGTGTGAGCATGCACCAAGTGGGATTGAGACTTGGTCCGTTCCGGTAGTCTGTGAAGTCAAATACACCTTTTGTTATTACCTGTTCACTCTTATTTTCGAGTTATTGATTGTCTTACATGTTAGAAACCATGCTTAGGTTATGTGGAAACCTTGTTGGGACCCGCAGTAGTCATGGACTTGTTGCATTAACTGTTAAATTGTTGTCTTGTACTCAACCATTATTTGCTTATGCATTTTGTCCCGGCTCCCCCCATGATTTGATTTGTACTTGTTATAGTCTTTGTTTGGGTTGTTGTGATAATTGTGAGGCTAAAAAGGCTAGTGACTGATATAGGGCCTTAGTGCCGGTTTGTGAGCTGTGTGAGATATGTTGGATTGGGCTGCGCGTCACAGTAAATGTTGGATCGGGTTGCTCGCTGAACAAGCCTTCGGCCCTTGATATTGGATCGGGCTGCATGCCGCAGTAATATATGGATCGGGCTGCACGCCGCAACAGTATTGGATCGGGATGCACACCACAGCAGTATTGGGTCAAGCTGCATGTCGCATCAATATAGCGCTTGGGCTGTAGGAGCCCCTCCGGAGTCTGTACACACTCCCAGTGAGCGCATGTACCTTGAGTGTGAGTATTGAGGCTGAGAGCCGAGCGATTGAGCTGTCGAGATAGATGAGTGACAGTAGCCCATGTGAGGTTGTGTATTGCTTTTATTTATTGATGCACATTGTTGCTAGTCATTGCTGTTGTGATGTTTTGGGAGGACTTACACTGTTTCACATGAACTTGAAATGTTTTGATTTTTAAATACCGGTTTGAAAGCATGCCTAAATTCCTTTACTGAAATTTCTGAAAAGAAATGTATTATGTGTAGCTCGACTTTATTTTTCTCAATTCCTTATTTATTTATATTACTTGCTGAGGTAGTTGTACTCATGCTACACCCTGCACTTCATGTGCAGATCCAGATGTGTTTGATCACGGATGTCATTGAGTTCGGGCGCGATCGAGTACCGGAGACTGCGAGGTAGCTGGCGGCGTCCGCAGGACCTTGTCTCTCCTTCTATATTTATTTCCGTCTTGTATTGATACTTAGATACTGGTTGTATTAGTTTGGTTATGTAGATGCTATTGGCTTAGTGACACCCCGATGTTTGGGCTAGTTTTCCGCATTCTGATTCTATATTGAGTTCAACTTTGGTTTTTATGAAGAAAAAAAATTCTACTATGAAAAAGTTTTAAACTACCTTTTATTGAATTACTGGAGTATATTAGGAAAGCCGGCTTGCCTAGTACCATCGATAGGCGCCATCACAACATGTTAGGTTTTGGGTCGTGACACACACGTTCTTATTTATGTAAATGTCATTCATTATTTTTTATTACTCTATTTAATGATATCTTTCACTTTTTTGGATCATTGAATATTGTTAGTGATGCTCACATCTATTGCCATTTGGTTAAATAGATATATTATCTGTCACAAAATCGATAATCTTGTCTTTCGGATATTAAGATTGACTTTATTTTATAAAAAGCGAAATTATATAAGCAAATTGACTGTGGCTTTGTCTTCTATTTCAAAAGATTTTGTTGATCCAACATTAAAGAAAAAAAATGGAAACATCCTTATCCAATGAATTTATAGAAAAAGCAAAACAGCAGTAGTACTAAAAGTTAAAAAAAGAAAGAAAGAAAGGATTTTTGGATCATTCTTGAGTTGTTGCATACTAGCCTAAATATATAGAGTATATTTTATCTTGCCTTGTAGTTCTAGTTCAACCGTGATCATATACATATGAACCATATTGAATTTTGTTTTCAAATTAAAATTTTCATATATAATTTGGAAAGAACTTGTTAATATAGTAAGATTTTCGATGCTTGAGAAAAAAATAAAATTACAGACACATATTGGCCGGGCCAGGGCATAACCTCACCTAGTAGTATTTATCCAAGTCAAGGCAACAGTAACGAAAGTCCTAAAACTAGAAGGAAACGTAAAAGTAAAAACCAGCTAGGTTGCCCAACACATGTACATGTAACTGTATAAAGTAAAGCGTGTTCTGTCCGGTCGGTTCAGGACAGAAGCTACCATTAATGTTTTCTGTTCCTCATGGAAAATAAGGAGATGAAGAAGATTTGTACCGCCGGAAACAAATCTGAAGATTTACCTGAAGATATAATTTTATGATATATTCTCTAGATTTCCCACCATATCTTTGATGCGATCCAGGTGCGTTTCAAGATTTCATAGCTCTCTTTTCGGATTAGGCCGAGATCCCTATTTTGTGGATCTTCATCATCAAAGGGGCTGCTCCATATCTAATTCTCTGTCCAACAGCAAATTCTTGGTACGCACAAGGCAGCCGCGTAAAGAAAAGTTTTATTACTACAGTTGTGAACACGACGGCCAGAACCAGAAGTTGGGTAAAAAGACCAAAAGCACCTCCATTCTGGGCGGTGTTAGCTATCACAAAGTTGAGTACGCCAAAGGTTTGTTTTGTTTATGGAGTGAAAATTTCGAGCCTGTTTTTATTTTCAATCCTACTACTAGAGAATCGAGATTTCTTCCTCGTCTAGACATTGATTTTAGTACTAATTATCAGTGTCACTGTTCTTTGGGTTTTGACCCAAATTTGAAAAAACACAAAGTTCTTATGACAATTTATGACCCTAAGATGAAGTTAACCCGACACTGCTGGGTTTTCACTTTAGGTGAAACGACGTGGAGAGAGATCAACTGCGACAGGATAACCAATTTTTACCCAAAAACGAATTATGAAGGAGTTTACGTTGATGGAGCTGTGTATTTTTACTGTGGTCACTGCAACATTTACGGACTTGACATAGTGGCCTTTAATTGTAGAATCGAAGAGGTCAGAATTATCTCATTGTGGGACAATTATCGTAATTATGGGATGAGGATAGGACGCCGGTTTAACCTGGTAGAACTTGAGGGTAAATTAGCAGCCATTGACGTCATGTTTAATTATATGCGTGTTTGGATTCTACAAAGTCCAGAAACAGGAGAATGGATAAGGCAGCTTGAGATTGTCATTCCTCCTCAATCCTCAGTAGCAACATATGGGAATTTTGTAGTACATCGCAGATGTACTAGTACTACTGACAAGAAGGAGATCGCATTCACGAAACCAAATAATGATCCAACAAATAGGATTTTATTCTACGATTTGAAGGAAAACAAGTGGAGATCAGAGAGAATCCTGGGGCTTGCTGAGAATGCTAAGATTATTGGTATCTATAATTATGAGTATTGCATCTACTCAGTTTGATGTCTATTTTTCTTCTTAAGCTCTATACTATTTTAGGGGATCATCTATTGTGTGGATTACTGTTAAGTTGATGTTAAGGTTTGAACTTAAATTGAGCGGACCCTCAATGTTTATGTTGCTTGAGAATTGATTCCTCCATGTTTAACCATTTGATATATTCTGCATGTCCCTTATGTAAGATCTCCCTATTGGCATCTGAGTCATCGTCTTCATGAGTTTGCTCCAGAATTAGGGTGTCTGCCTCTATTTGTTTCACCTTTTCAAATACATTCCCAATAGTTTCTCTAGACCAAAGACTCAATTTTTTGGAGAGAGTCTTCAGTTTCTGTTGCAGGATCCATTGAGAGTTGCCATATACCTCTATGTTCCAAGTGTCCTCAACGAGATTTAAGAAGTCTGGTTGAGTTGTCCAAATGTTTAAAAACTTGAATTATCTGATAAAATCAGTATGAGTGTTATTGCATTCCATGAAAATGAGTCTATGATCTGATCCTGTTCTGGCAAGACGATCTATTCTGGTTTGTTGGTATAGGTCTGAGCAATTCTCATTTATAAGGACTCTGTCCAGCCTTTTGCTAATTCTTCTTCTCTCTCCTACCATTACACCAGGTAAATGCATTGCCAGAGAATCCAGCATCAGCTAATTCACAATCTTCAATACAATTTATAAAGTCTAGACTCCTCGTCAAACTATGTTGTATTCCTCCTCTCTTTTCTTCCGGAGCTAGGATTGAGTTGAAATCTCCAAACACAGCCCAAGGTCCATCAATTACATCATGTAGGTGTCTGAGATTGCTCCAAAGCCTTCTTCTTTTCACAGCCTTTTATTTGGTATATACTGCAGTGAGCCAGAAGTTTTGGTTGTCCCCATCCATCTTGCATTTGAAGGTAATTTATTGTCTCTTATCAGAGATGATAGTGCAGTCAAAATTAGCTCTATGGAAGAACCATATCTTGCTATTTTTGTTGGCTGCTGCATAGTCAAAACCCAAGGCTATTTTATATCTTTCAAGCTTGTCTGAACTCAGAAAAGGTTCTTGAAGAGCCACAAAGTCTATCTTATATATGTTGACTAATTTCATTAGTCTTAGAGTTGCTCCCTTGGATTTCATTCCCCTTATGTTCCATATGATGACTTTAATCATTAAAGGATAGAAGGGGTTAGTTTTGTCTGCTTTCGGCTGGTCCATGACCTCCCCTAGCCTTCTTTTTGTTTTGGTGACCTCTAGGTGATAGTCCTTGTTTGTTGATTATATCTTTGGTTTCCTTGAGTACTGAATCTTCATCCTTTTCAGAGTCACTGTCCATGACTGTGTTGAAACTGTTTGGAACTTTCTCTTCAGAGGAATCCACAGTTTCTTCTTCATCTTCTTGTTCTGTAGTATCATCATTGCCATGAAAATGCTCTAAACTTGAGCCATGTCTCTCCTCATTATGCACTACCGCAATGGAACCTAGATCTACCATAAGATGGATACCTTTATTTTTCACGTTTGCGGTATCCACGATGATTGGAGATTGAATATCTTTATTGTTTTACTTGACTTTACTAAGTTGGTCTTCTGGTATAGTACTAGCAGTAGCATTTTGTTTCTTCTTTTGCCGAGTGATTGCCTTATCTTCTTCCTGATGCGATTTCGTGCTGCCTTGTAGCTGAGTCTTTGTTTTGGTTTCTTTCAGGTGTTTGCCCATACTGATCTTCATCTCATTTCCTTGGACTTCTGTCACAATTTCTTCAAAATGGCTTGGCTTTTGCTTGATCCATAGCATGTTCTTCACCCTTAGTAGGCCATTAGCATTTCCCTTTTTCTTCTTTTTCCTGCCTTTCTTGCTTTTCTTTGTTTCCAAATTCTTCTCTGTATTTGTATGTTCCTTTTCTTCCTGACTATGCTTTGATACTCACTCATCTTTCTTTTTTCCAGTTTCTGTAGTTACATTAGTAGTGTTGGCTACAACATCTACCTTGAGGTGTTGTTTTGCTGTATATGCATCCTTGTCCACATTTGTCTGCACCTTAGTTGCTTTAGCTTTCTTGTTTCTATAGCTTATAACCTCCGTGAATCCCTCATTATTTTGCTTTCTAGTAGAGTTTGGAATTTTGCTAGAGCTAGGTTTGTCTTCCCTTGTTGTAGTTCCATGGTTATTCCCCGTTACATCTTTTTTCCCAGTGTATCTCCACCTCCAATTTCTGTTTGCAGTAAAATTGTATCTTTACCATTTTGATCTGCTTCAATATTTTCTGTAGCACTCTTTTTCTCGAGAACTCTACAGTTCATGTTGTGCCCAAGTTTTCTACAATGTTTGCAAAATTTCGAAATGCTCTCATATTCAATTTTTTGAGTATATCCTTTCAAGGAAAATTTCTCATCCTCGGAACCCACCCATACACTATTAGGTTGAGGTTTCGTTAAATCTATTTTGACCCTAACCTTGGCCATGCTTGGTCTAGTTTTTTCCTGAGTAGCAGCATCTAATGATAATGGTGTGCCGATATTGCTAATAATTTGTTTCACAGTGCCAATTGTGCATATTAAGCGGAATACCTGGGAGGAGAACCCACACCGGAACAATTGGGATGTCTGGTTTGAAATTCGGTGACCATTTTTGTAGCCACATTTGTAATCCCTCGATTTCGATCACCCTTTTGTACCATATCGACGAGAAGTCTTCTTCATTGGTAAAGTCTATGAAAATGTTGTAATTATCATAGATACCGATCTTAGCAGAACCCTTGATCGAAAAAAGTTCTCTGAAGGTAGACCTTATTCTTTCTATTTGTGGACGGGGTTTCAAGAATCTCCCCACAATTGTTAATTTGCATTCTTCAGCCATGATTCCATAAGAGTCTTTAGCTTTAAATATCACCGCCGCCATCCCGTTGTGGGTGGTTTGCCGCGCAATTACTGCTTCTCTTGGGTGACGGGCTGTGGGCATCGAGGTGACGTTTGTGCTAGTTACTGAAGTAGTATATGTTTGATTTCCTGCAATTCCTTCAGTAGGTGGAATCACCACTGCTAGAGGGTTGTTTTGGTTGTCAATACGTGCCGTTCGACAGCGCCATAGGGTGGTGCGTATCTAGGACGCGCTACAGAGTTACCATTGAAGATAGGAATAAAGACAAGCAATAAGGAATAAATAAGTTTGTGTCTAACATGGGAATCTTTATAAGCCATTTCTTAATGGTTAGTGAGTTAGGTCCACCTACGTTAACATGACTTTTTCTTCTTGTAAGATTACTATAAAATACTAATCCTTGTAGGCCATTAATTTTATTGCAATACCTTTTCGGGTTATCTTTTCACTAGAAAAAGGTTTTAACATAGGTAGAGCAATTAAAGTATCTTCGTTTGATCAATTCATCGATAATTACAGTTAAAGTGCTGAACTAGACCTGCACTGGGATGATATTACCATGGATTGCTTACTCTTTGTTTACAGAGTCAAAGTGCCGAACTAGACCTGCATTGGGATGGTATTGTTGAGGTTTTTGTTATTTAAGATGAAATAGTCTTAAAATGAGGGTGAATGAGAAATGAAGGGAAAAATAAAATTTTTGAGTAAAATTTTAAGTTTTCCCCTCTTGACAATGAGACATTGTCCCATGTTGGAAGAGGAAAAGATTTTTGGTGGGTATATATATAATTGCTCTTCTTGTAGCTCTTAAAGAGTTAAGAAGAAAGCAAGCCTCGCACCGTCGTCGTCGTCGCTCGCTCTGCTCGGCTCGGCTCGGCTCGGCTTCGGCTTCGGCTTCGGCTTCAGATTCAGATTCGGTCAAATGATCGATTAATGTTTTGGACCAAATTTATTTGTTAATAGTAAATATTAACGTAAGATTATCCGCATTTGTAACGGATATGTTTCAATCCGTGTATTGACCACCAGCTGCAATAGCAGCCGCCTAATGCTCTTCCCACCATGGCCAAGTGCTTGCTCCACAAACAAGCTAGTGCATGCTCCACCATGGAGGGTGGAGGGTCGTTCATCTTCAAAGCTGACTGCTATAAATATGTGCAGCAGCTGTTGAAGAAAGATACACCAAAACTGAAAACGCTCAACTTTGGCTATACATTGCATTCCTTCCTCTCAGCATTTTCATACGATTTTTTTAGTTTCTACTCCTTTGTTCTGCATTGTTTTAACTTCAAACAAAGCAACTGTAAGTGTGATTTCCTACCGAACTTTGTGTTCGCTGAAACATTGGAGTTTGAAGTACCGCTACACCAGTGTGTGATTCGTTCTATCCTGGGAGGAAATAATCCATAACCTTGGGTACTAGGAGGGGATTAAATTCCTTAAGGAAACACTATGAATTCAGTGGTTTCGAATTAATTACTGTTTCATTACGATAACTTATATTTTCCAGAATTATTATTTACAAATACAACAATATTGGCGGGACTAACAATCTTAAGGAATTTAATATTTATTTCTGTATTTGTGTTATTCTTATTATTCTGCAAACTAAAACCTTTGTGGTTTTGTGTACTCCCATTTTGGAGAGTAAAGCCTTCGTGGCATTTTGTTGGAGATTAAAATCTACGTGATTTTTACTCCAGTTTAAAAACGTTTATTAAACGTTTGTTTGTGTCATTCTTTTACAGAAAAAATGACGACTGAAAGCGAAAATCAAGCTGTTCCGACGGTGACTGCCAACGCATCGACAAGTCGAACACCGGCGTTGGCACCGGCAGAAAAACTCGAAAAATTTTTCGGGATTGATTTCAAGCGCTGGCAGCAGAAGATATTCTTCTACTTAACTACGTTATGTCTACAGAAGTTCATAAAGGAAGATGTTCCTGATCTGCCAGATAAAACTCCAGAGAATGAATGCTTTGTCGTGATTGAAGCGTGGAAGCATTCTGATTTTTTATGCAAGAATTATATTCTTAGCGGACTGGATGATAATCTGTATAATGTATACAGTGGCGTGGAGACGTCAAAAGAATTGTGGAATGCGCTTGAAAAGAAATATAAAACTGAAGATGTCGAGATGAAGAAATTTGTTGCCGCAAAATTTTTGGACTACAAAATGGTAGATAGCAAGTCTGTTATTACCCAAGTCCAGGAATTGCAAGTGATTATTCATGATCTACTTGCTGAAGGTCTTGTCATCAATGAAGCATTCCAAGTAGCAGCAATGATTGAGAAGTTGCCTCCGTTGTGGAAGGACTTCAAAAATTATTTGAAACACAAACGAAAGGAAATGTCCCTTGAAGATCTCATTGTTCGGTTGAGAATCGAAGAGGACAATAAAGCTGCTGAAAGGAGAGGCCGTGGAAATTCAACAATAATGGGAGCAAATATTGTTGAAGATAACAAAAAGAGGAAGAAGGCTTCTGTTCCGAAATACAACCCAAGCAAGAAGCGGTTCAGTGGAAACTGCTACAACTGTGGGAAAATCGGACACAAATTTACGGAGTGTCGTGCTCCGAAGAAAGACAAGAAAAGGGGTCAAGCAAATATGGTAGTAAAGCATGATGATATTGATAACTTGTGTGCCATGCTTTCTGAATGTAACTTGGTGAGAAATCCTAAACAGTGGTGGTTTGATTCTAGAGCCACTCGCCATGTTTGTGCAGTTAGAGAAGCTTTTGCTACTTATGCTCCTGCTGGACCCGGAAAGACAGTTTATATGAGAAATGCTTCAACAACAAAAGTTGAAGGATATGGGAAGATATTTCTGAAAATGACTTCTGGCAAGGTCATGACTTTGAACAATGTCCTTCATGTTCCCGAAATGAGAAAGAATTTAGTCTCTACTGGACTTCTTGTTAAGCACGGTTTTAAGTGCATTTTTGTGTCCGACAAGGTTGTCATAAGTAAGAATGAAATATTTGTAGGAAAAGGTTACCTCACCGAGGGCCTTTTCAATCTAAATGTAATGGTTGTGGAAAATAATAATAATATTTCAGCTTCTTCTTACTTACTTGAGTCAAATGATTTATGGCATGTACGTTTGGGTCATGTCAATTATAAAACCTTGCGGAAAATGATTAACTTGGAAGTACTGCCTAAGTTTGAATGCGAAAAATCAAAATGTCAAACATGTGTGGAATCTAAGTATGTTAAACATCCTTATAAGTCAGTTGAAAGGAATTCAAATCCTTTAGACTTAATTCACACAGATATTTGTGACATGAAGTCAATACCATCTCGCGGTGGAAAGAAGTATTTCATAACTTTTATTGACGATGGTACTCGATATTGCTATGTTTACTTACTGAATAGTAAAGATGAAGCAATAGACGCATTCAGGCAATACAAAAATGAAGTTGAAACGCAACTTAACAAGAAAGTAAAAATGATAAGAAGTGATAGGGGTGGTGAATATGAATCTCCTTTTGAAGAAATATGTTTAGAATATGGAATTATTCATCAAACAACAGCCCCTTACACGCCCCAATCTAATGGGATTGCGGAAAGAAAGAATCGCACATTAAAGGAGATGATGAATGCGTTGTTGATAAGTTCTGGTTTGCCACAGAACTTGTGGGGGGAAGCCATTCTTACGGCTAATCGAATATTAAATCGAGTGCCCCATAGCAAAACACAATCCATTCCATATGAAAAATGGAAAGGAAGGAAGCCCAACTTGAATTATTTTAAAGTGTGGGGGTGTTTGGCAAAAGTGCAAGTTCCTAAACCCAAAAGGGTAAAGATAGGACCGAAAACCGTTGATTGTGTTTTCATAGGATATGCGACAAATAGTAAAGCATATCGATTTCTGGTTCATAAATCAGAAAATCCCGACATTCATAATAATACGGTTATAGAATCAGATAATGCTGAGCTCTTTGAAAATATATATCCGTATAAAAAGGAATGTGAGTCGTTTGGTGAAGGATCTAAACGACCTCGGGAAGAAACAAAAGAAAGTATATGTAATCAGGAGGATCCAAGACGTAGTAAATGTCAAAGAACGTCTACTTCATTTGGACCAGATTTTGTGACTTTTTTATTGGAGAATGAGCCTCAAACATTTAAAGAAGCTATGACTTCTTCCGAATCATTATTTTGGAAAGAGGCAGTCAATAGTGAAATAGAATCCATATTGAACAACCATACATGAGAATTGGTTGATCTTCCTCCTGGAAATAAACCTTTGGGTTCTAAATGGATTTTTAAGAGAAAAATCAAAGATGATGGCACTATTGATAAATTCAAGGCAAGACTCGTAGTCAAAGGGTATAGACAACGATAAGGTCTAGACTACTTTGATACATACTCTCCAGTTACAAGAATTATGTCTATACGGATATTAGTAGCATTAGCTGCAGTGTATGATCTTGAAATTCATCAAATGGATGTTAAGACGGCCTTCTTAAATGGAGAGTTGAAGGAAGAAATTTACATGGAACAACCTGAAGGGTTTGTGGTTACAGGTAAAGAAAAGAAGGTATGTAGACTTGTTAAGTCTCTTTACGGACTAAAACAAGCACCCAAACAATGGCATGCGAAATTTGACCAAACAATGTTGTCAAATAATTTTAAGATAAATGAATGTGATAAATGTGTGTACATTAAAAATGTTTCAAATCACATAGTCATTGTTTGCCTATATGTGGATGATATGCTGATAATGAGTAATAACATTGCCAACATAAATGGTACTAAGTGTATGCTCAATAGCAAGTTTGATATGAAAGACTTGGGAGTTGCTGATTTAATTCTGGGAATTAAGATCCATAAGACTCCTCAAGGTCTGGCATTGTCACAATCTCATTATATTAAGACAGTACTTGAAAAATTTAAGCACTTGAGCTTTAAAGTTGTAAAGACTCCAATTGACGTGAATCTTACATTAGCAAAGAATAAAGGCCAAAGCATATCACAATTGGATTATGCTCGTGTGTTGGGATGCTTAATGTATATCATGAATTGTACACGATCAGATATAGCTTGTGCTATAAGTAAATTGAGTCGATATACGAGCAATCCAGGCCAATCTCATTGGATGGCAATGAAACGAGCTTTGGGATATTTAGAACATACCCAGAACTTTGACTTGCACTATAGTAAATTCCCTGCGGTGATTGAGGGATACTGTGATGCAAATTAGATCACCGGTTCAACTGATTCTAAGTCCACGAGTGGATATGTATTCACTATTGGTGGAGGAGCGGTATCTTGGAAGTCGTCCAAACAAACATGTATTGCCCGCTCTACAATGGAGGCTGAATTCATAGCCTTAGATAAAGTCGGTGAAGAAGTTGAATGGCTCCGAAATTTCTTGGAAGACATTCCATTTTGGCCCAAATCGTTGGCACCAATATGCATACATTGTTATAGTCAAGCGGCAATTGGAAGGGCTGGGAGCGTTATGTATAATGGTAAATCTCTTCATATACGACGAAGACATAAAACCGTTAGGCAATTACTCTCTAGAGGAATTATCACTATTGACTATGTAAAGTCAAGTGATAATGTGTCGGATCCACTTACAAAAGGCCTAACTAGAGAGGTAGTTGAGAAATCATCAAGGGGAATAAGGCTATGACCGAGAACAAGTCATTGTGGCGGTAACTCTACCTAGAAGACTGGAGATCCCAAGATCTAGGTTCAAGGAGATCAAACAAAGTCATTAATGACGGTTCAATATTGTCAAATAAAATTTTAGTCTGTTCTCGTGATGAGACAATGTTCAGTACCAAGGATAAAGCATTAAGGCTTTTTAATGATTTATAAATTTTATACGGGGTATATCAAATAGTGTATCTACAGGATGACACGTTTAGGAATCACCTATGTAAGTGTGAAGTGTTAGCCGTTTCAAGGAGAACTTTGTAAGGCCAGTTCTCTACGCACTTATTAAACCAGGCGGTGTTCATGGCTGAAACGAACACAACAATGAGAACCAAATACAGTTAAGGGTTGATTGTGTGATTTATGTTTGTCTAGGTATACACCAAAGATCGACGGTTCAAAGATATCAAATCTACCGATTGACCGAGTATATCCGACATAAGTTCACTACGGAAAGTTCAAAAGGAAACCTACTTACCCAGATGCGATTAATCCTTGCTTGCAAATCACACAGTTTTTCTATGCATACTTCCGTGATATAACCATTTCCCATTCATGTGGGGGATTGTTGAGGTTTTTGTTATTTAAGATGAAATAGTCTTAAAATGAGGGTGAATGGGAAATGGAGGGAAAAATGAATTTTTTGAGTAAAATTTTAAGTTTTTCCCTCTTGACAATGAGACATTGTCCCATATTGGAAGAGGAAAAGATTTTTGGTGGGTATATATATAATTGCTCTTCTTGTAGCTCTTAAAGAGTTAAGAAAAAAATAAGCCTCGCGGCGTCGTCGTCGTCGTCGTCGCTCGCTCTGCTCTGCTCGGCTTCGGCTTCGGCTTCGGCTTCGAATTCGGATTTGGTCAAATGATCGATTGATTGGACCAAATTTATTTGTTAATAGTAAATATTAACGTAAGATTATCCGCATTTATAACAGATATGTTTCAATCTGTGTATTGACCACCAGCTGCAATAGTAGCCGCCTAATGCTCTTCCCACCATGGCCAAGTACTTGCTCCACAAACAAGCTAGTGCATGCTCCACCATGGAGGGTGGAGGATCGTTCATCTTCAAAGCTGACTGCTATAAATATGTGCAGCAGCTGTTGAAGAAAGATACACCAAAACTGTAAACGCTCAACTTTGGCTATACATTGCACTCCTTCCTCTCAGCATTTTCATACGATTTTCTGAGTTTCTACTCCTTTGTTCTGCATTGTTTTAACTTCAAACAAAGCAAGTGTAAGTGTGATTTGCTACCGAACTTTGTGGTCGCTGAAACACTGGGGTTTGAAGAACCGCTACACCATTGTGTGATTTCTATCCTGGGAGGAAATAATCCATAACCTTGGGTACTAGTAGGGGATTAAATTCCTTAAGGAAACACTGTAAATTCAGTGGGCTTGAATTAATTACTTTTTCATTACGATAACTTATATTTTCCAGAATTATTATTTACAAATACAACAATATTGGCGGGACTAACAGGTATTACCATGGATCGCTTACTCTTTGTTTATTTTAGGCTGCAGATCGGGTTTTTGTATCAGTGGAATCAAAATTTCGGGTTCATCCCGGTGGCAGAACTAAGTAATATGAAGGGGTTCATGTAAATAAGATAAAAATTATTTTTTGGTTATACGTGCATTGTTGAATACCCTTAAACATGAAGTAAAATTCAAGTATTCTAGTGAAGAGATTTGAAAAGTTGCTTTAGGTCATAAGTTTAAATCCCCCTCTGATATCCTAGAATTTTTGTAATCCACTTACATAAATTTTTGGTTCCGCCCCTAGTTTATCCTACTCCTATTTTTACATGGTAAATAAATTTGACTCATATGGAGAAGTAGTTTAGATAGAACATTTCCCCAAGAATTTTCGGTGGCATTCTGCCTTCGCCTTTGTGGTGATATTTAGGATTGTAGGCTCGAAAAAATTGATTTATGAAGTCGTAAGAAGTGCCCGAGCCTGTATGAAGGGAAAAAACCAAATTCCAAACCTACCAAAAATTAGAAAGGGAAGAAAGTGGAGTACCTTTTCTCGGGCTCTTGGGTACTAGACTCTCACTGAGATTGAATTCAAAATTGTATATATCAGTGTTTTAAAATGTGGGGCGGTGCTTTGTACATGCGAGGCGTAAGCCCAACAGATCCTTAAATATATAAATTAATAATATAACATTAAACACTAAAAAATATAAAAAAAACATTAAACGCGCAAGAAAATTTAAAAAATATAAAGAAACTCATAGAAAATAAGATTTTAGCATATTTTACAAGTATAAACAATAAAATATTCTTAAAATTATTATGAAATATAAATCAACTATAACGTCTTAACTTTCAAACAATAAAAAATTATAATTTTATTAAAAAGTATTATCAAAATGCACTTTTTACATCAAGAAAAGTAAATACTCAATAAATTTTACCAATCTTGTAATTTAAAAAATTACTCCTTCATGAGTAAATGCAAAATTACTTTAGTAATTTCAAATAGCAAAAATGTATGATAATTTTGAGAGACACATAACTAGGATATGAAGATCTAGCAAGTAAAGATATAAATTTTGGTTATCATGACGTCTCACAATGTTCTCAATTAGTAAATATAAAATACTATAATTTATTATTTGAGTTATTCACAATTTTCATAATCCTATAGATGGGAAGAAATTTACTAATTCATTTGTTAAAATTTTTTGATAGTCAATACTGCTATTTAGTGAATCCGACATATAATTTGCATAGGAACTTTTGGGCGAGCCCCGAGCGTTGAGAGTTAGGCGTGTTTAGGGCGCACAGTCAGGCGCTTGTCTGCGTAAGCTTCATAGAACTAAGCTCCACACATGAGTCTCAAGGTGTTTTTATAATGTCCGGCCCCGGAACGAGTCCCCAAAATACCTTTTATACCCATTTTTTGTATCTCTAAAATGCCCCTGCCTGCATATTGACCTTGCATTAATAGCGGGGACAATCTTATCATTTTGCATAAAAATATGTCCCACATGCAGTCCTCTTCCTCCAGCTCCAACCTTCCTATTCTAAAATTCATCCGCTAAAACACCTTCCTATTCCCTCCTCTTCTCCATTCCAGTATTCCAGTACCTATATTAATTGTCTCCATATCCAATTATTAAACTCTAATGGGCAAGATTCATTTATATTTTACCCAGTTTGATGTGCAAGATTCAATTACACTTTTTTTACGCACCAAACTCTCCACCCCAAACTCCTTTTTTCTCAAATTAAAGCAATTTTCCTTGACTCAAATACGGTGAGATTGACTAAGAGAACGAAGCTAGTTGGGGAACTTATTGGTAGGGCACTGTTCATGATAGAATTTAAGGGTCCACCAAACTATATAGAGAATCAGGTTCTCTATAAGTTTCTACAGATATAAGTTCGCACAAAAACCACGCACACTGCAGTAGGTAAATGACAAGAGGAATTTTACGTGGAAAATTCTCAGCTCAACGGGATTTAAAAATCACGACCTACCCTTGTAGAATTTCAACTTCACTACTGAGCAATTTTAGAGTACAACCTATTGTAACCTAGGAATTAACCTCTTAATCCCTCACTAACTTGTAATACTCTATTACAAGCCACTTTGTAATAACTATATTACAAAGACTTTATAACTCACTAACTTGTAATAACTCTATTACAAGCCACTTTGTAATAACTCTATTACAAAGACTTCCAGCTTGACTAAACTAGCCAAGACACAAACACAAGGGTTGATTTACAAAGATTTCCTACACAATGCTTCTAACTAAGCTAAGTAGGAATTACAAGTAGAGTGCTTTAACAAAGGTACAACACAACTAAGGACATGTAATAACTTCAATACATGGAACTGGTCCTTGGTTATGTTGTTCTTCGTTCTTAATGCCCTTGAGAATTACTTGCATGATTGACACAGACTTGAGAGAATGTTTGATGAGTTCTTGAATGTGCAAGTGATTTGTTTTTCCTTTGCTTGATGTTAATATCTCATTTGTGACATTACTTGGATGATGCAAGCAAGTTAGGTAAAGGGCATTACCCATAAAGTTGACTGCTGCACTATTTCTGTACTGTAGCGTATGCAGGCAGCAACTTTATAGCTGTGAAGTTGACTTTATGCAGTCACCTCGGGAGCTGGTAGCGACCTGTTTCCTCTGCTGTTCCTTTGACTATCAAGAGTTGAATAGTGTTCCCAACTAGGGACTTGTTGATCTTGAGTTCTTGAGGATGTGTAACAGGTTACTTATATGGTTCTTAACAGTAAGTTTGTTAGATCATCAAAATAAAACAGGGATACACATATAACCTATCAATTTCCCCTCTTGTAAAGCCATTTTTTAGAAGGAATTTTGACAACCTTTCATACCAAGCATGGGGAGCCTGCTCGAACCCATACAAAGCCTTATCGAGTTTAAAAAACATGCTTCCAAACTCATCAAGTTTGTTTCTGAATACCCATATGGTTCCTATAACAGTTCTGTCTGCAGGCCGTGGAACCAGGTTCCACACACTGTTCCTCTCACATTGATGGAGCTCTTCTTGCATAGATGTAATCCAGTCTAAATCTTTCAATGCTTCCTTGATATTCTTGGGCTCTATTTGAGAGAGAAAGGCTGAGAAGGCAAGCGAGTTTCTTGTCTTTGACCTGGTTTGAATTTCTGAATCAAGAGGAGTGATTATGTTTTGAAGAAGGTGTGAGCTCTTGTGCTTCCAGTTGGACACCTGGATCTTATTAAGAAAGGATTCGTGTTCCTCTGGATTTAATCCATGTGTCATGTTCCTCACCTCAGCAGCTGGAGTTCCATGTACAACATCAACAACTCTGTTTTCTGCTTCTGTTATTGTGATTGAGGGACCAAGTTCTTTTATGTCGGATGGAGTCTCATATTTAGTTCTGAGGAACAAGGTCCATGTGAATCTAGAGTAGTCATCCACAATGACGAAAATATACTTCTTTCCTCCTCTACTTGGTTCTCTTATAGGTCCACATAGATCCATATGGAAGAGATCAACTGGCCTTGAAGTGCTTACTTACTTTTTGAGCTTGAAAGAGGATCTGACTTGCTTTACCTTTACACATGCATCACACACCCTGTGATCCTTAAAGCTTGACTTGTGCAGACCACGAACCAGGTCCTTCCTGACCAATTTGTTCACAACGGAAAACTTGCATGACCCAGACTTCTATGCCATAGTTCAGCATCATCATCAATAGCACTCAGACAGCTTATTGCCTTTGTCGCAGATCCAAGAGACACTCAACAAGCTATACTTCAAGCCATTCACGTAAAACACATTCTCGATTAAGTGAGTGAGATACTTCCCAATGCTTCATACTCCCAGAATGTATCCCTTTTTGTCATTTTCAAAGGATACACTCCCTTCCTGTAGGGCCTTCAGTGAAAGAAAATCATTTGTACCTCGAGTCATGTGCTTCGAGCAGCAGCTATCCATATGCCACTATTGACTGCTCCCTTTCACTGTTCCCTGTATAAGGAAATCAAAGGTTAGACTTAGGAACCAAAATAATTTTGGGTCTCTTGTAATGAGGAAAGGGGTGAATGAGGGATCTTTTGGTACAAGCAGGCATTATATGTTTTTTATGTGAAGGACCAGGTTCCCTAACAACAATTACTTTTTCAGCAAAAACTTTATTTTTCTGTTGAGACTGAATTCCGGCCTTACAGTTTTCTTTAAAGTGCCCAGTGTTGCCACAGTGAGTGCAAAGCCAATTGTCAGGTACAGTAACGTACTTGCTATGAGGGTTATAGCGAGTCTTTTCCTTTTGGAACCCGATTCCCTGTCCGTTTTCCCCATTGTTTGTGTACAAAACAGTGATAGAATCAGAGGACCAGGTCCACTTAAGTGATTTTTCAAGAACACTTTTTACTCTTCCTAGTTCTTCCTGAAGTTGTTTGTTTTTCTCAAGCTCTGCACACAAACTAGATTTCACTAATCTTAACTCATTTTCAAGCTTAAGGTGTGCCTCACTTGCAACTTCCTTTACCTTTTTAGTGTTCACAGGCCTATTTTCCCTTCTTAGTTCCTCAATTGTTTCCTTTAGGTCTACAACTACTACCAATAGGTCATCTTTCTCGTGCTCTATGTTTGCAATTCTCTCAGTCAAGGTATATTTTTCCCTTTTTAAACTACCAATGGTCTCTCTTAGATCACACGCAACCACCACTAGATCATCTCTCTCGTGTTTTATTTCTCCTAGTTCCGTGGTTAGCGCATTTTTATCATCAATAAGATTGTGATAAGCATCAATTAAAACATTAGCCAAAGATATAAGTTTCTTTTGAGAATAGGATTTCAAGTTTCTTTGAACATCCAGAAAGTTTACCTCATCTTTATCGTCATCTTCCTCATCCTCATCTCAGTTAGCCATTAGAGAAAATATGGAATCATATTCAGCTGCTTCACTTTCTACTGCCATCATGGAGTTGTCACCTTGATCATTATCATCTCCAGATTCGCTGGAGGAGGCAAGAGCTTGCTTCACAACATTGTCAGTGATATCTTTTCTCTTGAACTTTTTGTCAGGAACCTAGTTCCTTTTCCCTCCTTTGTCTGTGTTGTGCTTGTACTGGTCTTGCTTAAGGAGAGGGCAGTCCTTGATGAACTGTCCTGACTTTCCACATTTATGATCATAGGTCATACCCTCTTGGCTTGCTTGAACTACCCCTCTTTGGGATACTTCTACTTCTGCGAACCATTTTCTGAAATTTCTTTGTCAAATATGCCATATCAGCATCCTCACCTCCTGAGTCATTGTCTGTTTTGAGGACCAGGTTCTTCTCCCTTTTCGGCTCTCTTCTCTCATTGTCCTTCTTCTTCTTCATTTCATAAGTCTTCAGATTGCCAACAAGTTCGTCCATGGTCAGCTTCAACAGATCTTTTGCTTCTGTGATAGCATATACCTTGCTTTCCCAGGAACCAGGTAATACACTAAGTATCTTCCTAACGAGTTTGTTCCTCGGGATGATCTCTCCCAGAGAGTGAAGCTCATTGATGATAGATGTCAACGAGTGTGCATATCCTGAATGTATTCGCCGTCCTTCATTCTGAAAAACTTATGCTCTATGGTTAGCATGTCAATCTTGGACTGCTTTACCTGCATTGTCCCTTCACGAGCTGTTTGGAGAGCTTCCCAGATCTCCTTGATTTGCATGCTGAAATCCTATTGTACTCATCAGGACCAATGCCACAAACAAGAATTTTCTTTGCACAAAAATTCTTTTCTATGTCCTTTTGGTCAGCGTCCTTGAATTCCTTTCTTGTTTTGGGAACAGTTATCGCTGGGTTACCATTGGTTTTTGTATAGACAAAAGGTCCATCACAGATGACATCCCAAAGCTCGGAATCTTCAGCCATGATGAAGTCGTGCATCCTAGTCTTTCACCATCCATAATATTGACCATTGAACCTTGGTGGCATGCACGTAGATTGTCCTTCCTCGAAGTTTGGTGGAGCAACCATGTAGATCCTTTCTAGGTAAAAACCTTTTAGAAAGAATCTACCCTGATACCAAATAATAGAATTTAAGGGTCCACCAAACTATATAGAGAACCAGGTTCTCTATAAATTTCCACAGATATAAGTTCGCACAGAAACCACTCACACTGTAGTAAGTAAATGAAAAGACGAATTTTACGTGGAAAATTTCCAGCTCAACGGGATTTAAAAATCACGACCTACCCTTGTAAGATTTCAACTTCACTACTGAGCAACTTTAGATTACAACCTATTGTAACCTAGGAATTAACCTCTTAATCCCTCACTAACTTGTAGTACTCTATTACAAGCCACTTTGTAATAACTATATTACAAAGACTTTATAACTCACTAACTTGTAACAACTCTATTACAAGCTACTTTGTAATAACTCTATTACAAAGACTTCCAGCTTGACTAAACTAGCCAAGACACAAACACAAGGGTTGATTTACAAAGATTTCCTACACAATGCTTCTAACTAAGCTAAGTAGGAATTACAAGTAGAGTGCTTTAACAAAGGTACAACACAACTAAGGACATGTAATAACTTCAATACATGGAACTGGTCCTTAGTTATGTTGTTCTTCTTTCTTAATGCCCTTGAGAATCACTTGCATGATTGACACAGACTTGAGAGAATGTTTGATGAGTTCTTGAATGTGCAAGTGATTTGTTTTTCCTTTGCTTGATGTTAATATCTCATTTGTGACATTACTTGGATGATGCAAGCAAGTTAGGTAAAGGGTATTTCCCATAAAGTTGACTGCTGCACTATTTCTGTACTGTAGCATATGCAGGTAGCAACTTTACAGCTGTGAAGTTGACTTTATGCAGTCACCTCGGGAGCTGGTAGCGACATGTTCCCTCTACTGTTCCTTTGACTCTCAAGAGTTGAATAATGTTCCCAACTGGAAACTTGTTGATCTTGTGTTCTTGAGGATGTGTAACATGTTCCTTATCTCGTTCTTAACAGTAAGTTTGTTAGATCATCAAAACAAAACAGGGATACACATATAACCTATCAGTTCAACATTTACGAATAACACTAGATGGTTTTGCTTCTTTTTTTTTCTTTTTTAAATACAAGAAATATGTTTTAAGGATGTTTTTGTGAAAGGCCATAACATTGAGAGAAAAAAATTGGGTGTTTGGTTAAATGTTTGGAAAATAAAGAAAAAACAGCCAAATAGTGAGAGAAAGACAAAGAGAAACTCCACCCGCTATGGCTATGGTACAAAGAAACTCCACGTTGTAAATATGATATTTGTGGAGGGGGATGAGTGATTAGAAACAATGATGGCCATCTAATTTGTGCATGCACCCTCCGTTAGTAGGCGTGTCAATGAATTTTATAGAAGCCCTTGGAGAATATCTCAAGAAGAGGAAGAATTAAGAAGATAGAGAACATAATGACTTTTCCTTGACCTAATAATTCAGGGAAGCTAACCATGCTGCTGACAGGATGGTTGCCTTGAGCCATATTTTCTCTCAAAATAAAATCTTACAGAACTCTACTTCCTCCCAAGTCACATTAGAGGGATCCTTAATGTATGTTTAAAGGAATCTACCTAATTTTCACATATCTAACAAGAAAAGAACTAACATTGTTTAAGATCTGCCTTGATTGAAAGTATTGTGTTTTTACAGTACTCTTTAAAATAGGATTTTTCTTAGTGAAATAGTCATATCTAATGATTTTTGTCTCAAGTATGATAGTGCCAATTACATTCACCTCATCTTTTGTATCAAAGATATAGTTGTCTATCTTTCAAATCTTTCTTCGGGAATTTTGTCACGGTCTCAATTTTTCTCCGTAGGATGTCGCGACGGCACCTAGTCTCTACGACTAGGTAAGCCTAATAAATAATAATAAAACTTGGCAGAAACAATTATCAAATACTAAAAAAAAGTTGGATAACTGATATAACCTTCTGATACAAAACATAATCTCAACAACACGCCCTCCAAAATTGGTGAAACAGAGTCAAAAGCTCTATAGAGTATAAATAGAGTAACTACTACATCACTGTCCGAAAGAAAATACAACAGAAAATGAGAATAAGGGAAGGTGACTCCGACGCCTACGATCGCCAAGCAGGCATACCTTGAAGTCTCTGATAAAAGCATCTAGCAGGCAATCTCTAACGACTGGTACAAGCAGACGTATTTGGATATGCAAACAAATGTGCAGAAGTGTAGAATGAGTACACCACAACGATACCTAGTAAGTATCAAGCCTAACCTCAGTAGAGTAGTGACGAGGCCAGGTCAAGACACCTACTAGGATATAAATAGACAGTATGAAAATGTAATAAGGGAAAATAATGGAAAGTGGAGAAATAACTGATACGAACCAAGATAATAGCATGAATTAGAATAGGAAATTTAACATGGAAATAGCATAGAAGAAACAACCAAAGAGAACAACAATGATCATATACGGGCAACAACTGCTAGAGTAATAAAGAATGAAACAACAAGAAATATTCCAACAAAAACTCTTTGCAATATGAATCAAACAGCAAGAATCACAACGAGGTATCGCCTCGTGTACAATAAAATCACAACTGAGGTACCGCCTTGTATAATCAAGAATTACAACCGAGGTACCGCCTCGTATTCATATTTTTTAATTTCAATCATAATCATTCCTTATATTGCCGCGTGAGCTTTATATTTGAAACAGGTTTTGAAAATAGTTTTTCCGAAATAGCTACACGCATTTTAGCCCACCTTATGACGTTGTGTGGCTTCACGTAGTTCCCCTACAAGTAAAACGCATATAAGTCCCACCTTATACCGCCGCATGCACATCAACCCCAAGTCTTATACTGCCTCATGCACGTCAATATCACATTACAATAACAACTCGCACAACATATGCCTATATATACAAATTTGCCAACAATCCACCATATCAATATTTTCAGAACAATAGCCCACGGCTCCACCACAACGGGTACAAGATTATCAACAACAACAATGAATGTAAAATGCTCAAAAGGAAGAGGTTTCAACAATAACATTTTCGCCTCAACGTGATAATGACTTTCACCACTTCAACACCAATAACTCAACAATGAGAGACAATGCATAACCACGATGTTAACTAAGAATAACTCACAATGGAAGAGATAACGGGTAACAATAACTTCAAATAATGGGAGTCAACAATGAATGGGGCAACATGATGAATGAGATAACATGATCAATAATTTCAAGTAATGGTAATCAACAATTAAGAGATATCATGTATAATGACTTCAAATAATGATAATCAACAATGAAGAGATATCATGTGGCAATAAAAGAGGCAACAAGTTCAACTAAAGCATGAGAGCAAATTATCAATTAGGAGGTAGAACAAGTATTAACAAAATCATTTAAGACATGTAAGGATAAACTAACACAAGTAAGAATAGATTGACTAAGAGAATTAGAACATGATATGGTATTCAATTAAAGCATGAAAATAGTCTAAGTAGCCTAAACTGGTCAAATACCAGGTACAACCTGTGTACCCACTCGTTGCCTTGCGTGCACGGATTTCACTTAGCACAATTGAATCAAACAATACCAATCCTAAGGCGTAGTTCCCCCATACGAAGTTAGGCAAGACACTTACCTCAACTAGGACAAATCAACACTCGGAAATAGCTTTTTCCTTAAAATCCGCCTTCACACGGCTCAAATCTAACCAAAATCGACTTAATATCATCAAACAATGCTAGAGAATTCACTTGAAATAGATAAAGCTAAGATCTTTATACTTTTCCCAAAAAGTCAACAAAAATCAACTCGGGGCTCGTTAGGTCAAAACCCTGGTCCAATGGTAGATTCTATCTACCCCTGACTCTACGAGTTCATATATGTAATTAGTTTTAAAATCCGAGTCCAAATTGACTCTCGAAACTCAATCTTATTTTTCAAAATTTTGACAAAGTTTCACAAATTCTTACTTTGATTCACATGATTTTGATATTAAAATTTAAGATATGTTGATGGAATATGATTAGAAATGGAATAGAATCACTTACCCAAGGTTTGCAGGTTAAAATCCCCTCTCCAAATCGCCTCCTGCCGAGTCTAGGATTCAAAAATAAGAGAATGATTTCAAAAATCCCGTCTCCCAACCCTTTAACCAGCTGTAGATGTCGCATTTGCGACACATGGTTCTCATTTGCAAAGCCTCGTAATTGCGGACCAGGGCTCACATTCGCAAACCATGACAACCTCATGAAATCTCGCATTTACGAGAAAGGCATCGCAATTGCGAACCTAGGAGTTTGGCAAATGCGAATAAATGTTCACAATTGGGAACCAAGGCAAGATCTGGAAGACTTCACAAATGCGAAAGGTATGTCGCCATTGCGACAACTCCCCCTCTTCTGTCACCTTCACAAATGTGACCCTGGTGTTCGCATTTGTGACTCCAGAGCACCAGGCATCGATTTTCTGCATTTTCAGTCCAAAACTTTCCGGAACATGTCCGAAACTTATCCGAGCCTTCGGGGGATCCAAACCAAGCATCCACAAAAGTCTAAAAATATCATACGAACTCGCTCTCGCAATCAAAATATAAAAATAACAGTTAGAACTACGAATTAAACTCTAAAACACATAAATTTCAAAGTAAAGTTCAAGAATTTCTAAAGTTACAACTAAATGCCTGAATCCTATCAAACCAACTCCTAACGACACCAAATTTTGCATATAAGTTCAAAATACTATAATGGACCTTTTCCATGCCCCAGATTCAAATTCTGAGCTTGATAGCTAAAAGTCAACCTACGGTCAAACCTTTTAACTTCAAATTGCCAAATTCTGGCAAAATCAACACAAATCAACCTACAGACTTCCAAAATATATTCCGGGCATACGTCCAAGTACGAAATCACGATACGAAGCTATTGGTGCCATAAAAACTCAGTTCCGGGGTTCGTTTTCACAAAAGTAAAGTTGGGTAAACGTTCTCTATTTAAATCTCTAAGTCAAGAATCAAGGGTCCAAATCAATCCGAAATCTTCCCGGAACGAAACTAACTGACCCCGCAAGTCATAAAATCATAAACACACATGTGTGAAGCAATAAAAGGGGTAACGGGGCGCAATTACACAAAACGACTGATCGGGTCGTTACGTTCTCCCCCTCTTAAAACAAACGTTCATCCTCGAACGTGCATAAGGGCATACCTGAAGTGGTGAATAGATGAGGATAACGACTCCGTATGTTGTGCTCGGTCTATCAGGTAACCTTCTCGATCGAATAACCCCTCCATTGAACCTTCACTAAAGCAATATCCTCTGATCTCAACTTCCGGGCCTGTTAGTCCTTGATAACCTCTTGCTCCTCTATATAACTCAAATCCTCATCCAATTGGACTGTGCTGAAGTCTAAAACATGAGACAAATCACTGTAATACTTCCGGAGCATAGAGACATGGAACACCGGGTGAACCGCAGATAAACTAGGTGGCAAAAAAAGCTTGTCGACCACATCCCTAATCATCTCAAGGATATCAAAAGGTCAGATATACCTAGGGTTCAACTTGCCCTTCTTCCCGAACCTTATCACACCCTTCATGGGTGAAACCCGGAGCAATACTTGCTCTCCAACCATGAATGCAACATCACGAACCTTCCGATCCACGTAACTCTTCTGTTTGGATTGAGTTGTACGAAGCCGATCTTGGATCATCTTGACCTTCTCCAAAGCATCTCAAATAGAATTCGTGCCTAGTAACGTAGCCTCTCCCGGCTCAAACCACCCGACTGGAGAATGACACCGTCTCCCATATAGGTCCTCAAAGGGAGCCATCTGAATGCTCGATTGATAGCTGTTATTGTAGGCAAACTCCACAAGTGGAAAGAACTGATCCCAAGCACCCCGAAATCCATAACGCAATCGCGAAGCATATCCTCCAATATCTGAATAGTGCGCTCGGACTGGCCTTCCGTCTGAGGGTGAAATGTTGTACTCAACTCAACCCGTGTGCCTAACTCATTCTGTACAGCTCTCTAGAAACGCGATGTGAACTGTGTACCCCAGTCAGAGATGATGGATATAGGTACGCCATGAAGTCGGACAATCTCGCGGATGTAAACCTGAGCCAGATGCTTTGAAGAATAGGTAGGCACTACCAGAATGAAATGAGCCTACTTGGTCAACCTATTCACAATCACCCATACCGCGTCAAACTTCTTTTGAGTCTGTAGGAGCCCAACAACGAAGTCCATGGTGACGCACTCCCATTTATACTCGGGAATATCAAGCCATGAGGCAAACCACCCGGCCGCTGATGCTCATATTTCACCAGCTGACAATTTAGGCACCGAGCTACATACTCCACTATGTATTTCTTCATCTTCCTCCACCAATAGTGTTGCCTCAAATCATGATACATCTTAGCGGCACCTGGATGAATGGAGTGTCGCGAACTTTGGGCCTCCTGAAGAATCAACTCACGCAACCCATCCACATTGAGCACACATAGCCGGCCCTCCTTCCGTAACATACCGCCATCTCCAATAGTAACCTCCTTGGCATCGCTGTGCTGAACCGTGTCCTTGTGGACAAGTAAATGGGGGTCGTCATACTGATGCTCTCTGATGCGGTCATATAGAGAAGACTGAGAAACCACGCATGCAAGAACTAGACTAGGCTCTAAAACATCCAATCTAACAAACTGGTTGGCTAAGGCCTGAACCTCCAATGCTAATGGCATCTCTGCTGTCGTTAGATATGCTAAACTACCCAAACTCTCCGCCTTTCAACTCAAGGCATCGACCACGACATTGGCCTTCCTATATCATAGTCCTTAAGTAAATCTAACCACCCCCGCTGACATAAATTAAGATATTTTTGTTTGAACAAATGTTGTAGACTCCGGGGGTTGGTAAAGACCTCACAAGGGACACCGTACAAATAATGCCGCCAGATCTTCAATGCATGAACAATGACTGCCAACTCCAAGTTGTGGACTGGATAATTCTTTTTTTGTGTCTTCAGCTGTCGAGATGCATATGTAATTACCATACTATCTTGCATCAACACTGCGCCGAGGCCAACACGTGATGAATCATAATACACAATATAGGACCCCGGGCCATTAGGCAACACCAACACTGGGGCTGTAGTCAAAGCAGTCTTGAGATTTTGAAAGCTTGCCTCACACTCCTTGGACCATCTGAATAGAGCATCCTTCTAGGTCAACTTGGTCATAGGTATAACAATAGACGAGAAACCCTCTACGAAATGATGATAATACCCGGTCAAATAAAGGAAACTCCGGATCTCAGTGGCTGAATACGGTATAGGTCAGCTTTGCACTGCTTCAATATTCTTTCGATCTACCTTCATCCCTTCACTTGACACCACATGACCCAAAAATGCCACCGAATTAAGTAATTTTGCATACAACTTCCTCTCTCTCAAGGTATGGAGCACGATCCTCAAGTGATACTCATGGTCTTCTTGACTGCGGGAGTATACCAGGATGTCATCAATAAACACAATAATGAATAAATCAAGATAAGACTGGAATATATTGCTCATCAGGTGCATAAATGTTGTTGGGGTGTTGGTCAGCCCAAATGCCATCACGAGGAACTCATAGTGACCATATCGAGTCCTGAAGGCAGTCTTCGGAATATTCGAATCTCGAATCTTCAGCTGATAATAACCTGACCGCAAATCAATCTTTGAGAATACTCTGGCACCGTGTAGCTGATAAAATAAATCATTAATGTGAGGCAAGGGATACCTGTTCTTCACCCTAACCTTGTTCAATTGCCGATAATCATTACACATGTGCATAGAATTATCCTTCTTCTTCACAAACAAGACCGGAGCATTGCACGAAGACATACTAGGCCAAATGAAACCCTATCAAGAAACTCTTTCAACTGCTCCTTTAACTTCTTCAGCTCTGCTGGTGCCATATGATATGGTGGAATAGAAATGGGCTGAGTGCCCAGCAACAAGTCAATACCAAAATCGATATCCCTGTCGGGCGTTATACCCGGAAGATCTGCCGGAAATATATCTGGAAAGTCCCTTACTGCCGGAACTGATTCAATAGTAGGAGTATCAGCATTGATATCTCTGACAAAGGCTAGATAAGTATCACACCCCTTCTCAACCATCTGCTGAGGCTTTAGAAATGACACAACCCTGCTAGGAACATAATCTAATGCATTCCTCCACTCCAATCACGGTAAACCTGGCATAGCCAGCGTCATAGTCTTGGTGTGACAATCTAGAATAACATGATAGCGCGACAACCAGTCCATACTAAGTAACAATAGATCCTCTGGTCTCAAAACCACAAATAACAACTAAACACGATAGATACACACGGTCTACAACAATAGAATCTTTCACAGGCATGGACTCATAAACATGAGAACTCAATGAATCACGAGATATATCCAAATACTGAGCAAAGTAAGATGACACATATGAATAAGTGGATTCCAGGTCAAGTAATCATGCACCTTGTGATCAGCATAACTCTTCTATCTGGACTGTGCTATACAAAGTTGCTCCTGAATTAACTTTACCTTTTTCAAGGCATCCTTTACCAAATCCGTACCTTATAACCTACCCTCACCGGGATCAAACCACCCGATGGGAGAACGACACCGCCGGCCATATAAAGCCTCAAATGGAGCCATCTCGATGCTGGACTAATAACTGTTGTTGTAAGCAAACTCGGCCAAAGGCAAGAACTGATCCCACTGCCCCCCAAAGTCAATCACACATGCTCTTAGCATGTCCTCCAATATCTGAACTGTCCACTCTGACTGGCCGTCGGTCTGTGGATGAAATGCTGTGCTGAGCTCTACATGGGTCCCCAACTCACTCTGTACGGCTCTCCAGAAATATGAAGTGAACTCAGGGCCTCTATCTGATATGATGGAAACAGGCATACCATGCAACCGAACTATCTCCCTAATATAAATCTGGGACAACTTCTCTGAAGTATACGTAGTCATAACCGGAATGGAGTGTGCCGACTTGGTCAACCTATCGACAATGACCCAAACTGCATCAAACTTCCACAAGATCCGTGGTAACCCAACCACAAAGTGCATGGTAATGTGCTACCATTTTCACTAAGGTATAGTAATTTGCTGAAGTATGCCACCTAGCCTCTGGTATTGATACTTGACCTGCTGTCAATTTAGACACATAGCCACATACTCAACTCTGTCTTTCTGCATCCGCCGCCGCCAATACTGCTGTCTCAGGTCACGGTGCATCTTCGTAGTACCTGGATGAATAGAATATCGAGAACTGTGTGCCTCCTCTAGAATCCTCTCTCTCAAGCCATCGACATTAGGAACACATAGATGTCCCTGGAGTCGCAGAACACCATCATCGCCAATAGAAACCTCCTTGGCACTACCATGTAGTACCATCTCTCTAAGAACTACCAAATGTGGATCATCAAACTACCGAGCCTTGATCTGCCCCAATAGTGAAGACTGGGAAACAACACATGCAAGAACCCGACTGGGCTTTGAAATGTCCAACCTCACAAGTCTGTTTGCCAAGGACTGAATGTCCAAAGCTAGTGGCCTCTCCTCTGCTGAAATGAATGCCAAGCTACCCATGCTCTCTGCCTTTCTACTTAAGGTATCTGCGACCACATTTGCCTTGCCCGGATGATAAAGAATGGTGATGTCATAATCCTTCAGTAACTCGAGCCATCTACGCTGCCTCAAATTGAGATCCCTTTGTTTGAACAAATGCTGTAAGTTGCGATGATCAGTATAAACCTCGCATGACACCCCATACAGATAATGCCTCAATATCTTAAGAGCATGAACAATCACGGCTAACTCTAGATCGTGCACAGGGTAATTTCTCTCATGAATCTTCAGCTGACGCGAAGCATATGCAATAAGTCGCCCCTCCTGCATCAATACACAACCCAAGCCAACACGTGAAGCGTCGCAATATACCGTATACATACCCGAGCCAGAAGGCAACACTAGAACCGGTGCTGTAGTCAAAGCTATCTTGAGTTTCTAGAAGCTTGCCTCACACTCATCGGACCAACGGAACGGAGCACCCGTTTGGGTCAATGTCAGAGGTTCTGCAATGGATGAGAAACCTTGCACAAACTGGCGATAATAACCTGCTAACCATGGAAAACTCCTGATCTCAGTCACCGAAGCGAGACGAGGCCAACTCTGAACTACCTCAATCTTCTTGGGATCCACCTTAATACCTGATCCTGATACAATATGCCCCAAGAATGCCACAAACTCTAGCCAAAACTCACACTTGGAGAACTTAGCATATAACTTCTGTTCTCGCAAGGTCTGAAGTACCACTCTCAAATGCTGCTCGTGCTCCTCCAGGCTATGTGAGTAAATCAAGATGCCTTCAATGAAGACAATAACAAAGGAATTAATATAAGGCCTGAATACCCGGTTCATCAGATCCATAAACACCGTTGGGGCATTAGTCAAGCCGAAGGACATCACTAGGAACTCATAATGGCCATATCTGTTACGGAAGGCCGTCTTCGAAACATCTGAGTCCCGAATCTTCAACCGATGGTACCCTGACCTCAAGTCGATTTTAGAGAACACCCTAGCACCCTACAACTGGTCAAACAAATCATCAATATGCGGCAACGGGTACTTATTCTTGATGGTAACCTTGTTCAACTGGCGGTAATCAATGCACATTTGCATAGTCCCATCCTTCTTCTTCACAAATAACACTGGTGCACCCTAAGGTGATACACTTAGTCTAACAAACCCCTTTGCTAACAACTCCTCAAGCTGCTCCTTCAATTTCTTCAAATCTTTCGGAGCCATATAGTACGGTGGAATAGATATAGGCCGGGTGCCTGGAGCCAAATCAATTTGAAAATCAATATCACAATTTGGCGGCATGCCTGGAAGGTCAGAAGGAAACACATCGGTAAACTCCCGGACTATAGGCACTGAATCAATCGTCATATACTCTGCGGTGGTGTCCCAAACATAAGCTAGATAAGACAAACAACTCTTCTTGACCATATGTCGAGCCTTCAAAAAAGAGATGACCCGACTAGATATACTAACCGAGGAACCCTTCCACTCCAATCTTGGTAATTCTGGCATCGCTAAGGTAATAGTATTGACATGACAATCAAGGATGGCGTGATATGGGGATAACCAGTCCATGCCCAGGATGATCTCATAGTCGATCATATCAAGCAACAGAAGATCCGCTCTAGTCTCGTAACCACAGAATGCGACCACATAGGATCGGTAGATCCGATCCACAACCACAGAATCGCCCACAAGAGTGGACACATAAATATGAGTACCCAAGGACTCACGAGGAATATCCAGAAAATGAGCAAACAGAGATGACACATATGAATAGGTAGACCTTGGAGTAAATAATACCGAAGCATCCCTACCGCATATAGAAATAATACATGTGATCATGGTATCTGAAGCCAATGCACTTGGTCTGGCTGGAAAAGCATAGAATCTGGCTGGAGGGTCGGTGGGCTGGCCTCCACCTGATTGAATAGTAGCTGCCTGGCCTCCCCCTGCCTGGCCTCCACCTCTAGGACGACCCTTACCAGCCTGCCCTCCACCTCTGGGCAGCCGGACAACTGATGCTGTAATTATAGGCTACTAACCCTACTGTACTGCCTTGCCCTGAAGCCTGGGGCATAATCTCCTCATGTGACCGAGATCTCCGCACTCGAAATAGCCCCTCGGTGTGGCAATTTGCTACCCTGATATCTGACCCTGATGGCTTGTAGATCCACTGGAAGAAGCCTTAATAGCCGGTTGGCAGTATGAACTCTCCGGCAAGGCACTAAGATAGGAGCTGGAAGAACCCTGGTGACCTGAGTACCCATTGGAAGAACCCTGTATGGCTGGTGGGCGGTAAGAATTCTCTGGTGTGGCGCGAAAATAGGGGTACACTGGAGCACCTCGAAGAGGTGTTGGTAATGAATATGGGGCCTGCTAGGCTGACCCCTCCCAAACTAACCCCTGCCACTAGCCGGGGCGCCTCTAAACTCTCCAGAGAAATGAGCCCTCTTATCCTTCTGCATCTGCTCTCTCCCTCTATGATGGTAGCCCTCAATCATCCCGAGCAATCTCCACTATCAACTGATAAGAAGTACCCATCTCAACCTCTCGGGCCATATTGGCCCTAATACCGGAGTGCAGCTCCGCAACAAACCTCCGCACTCTCTCTGCATCCATAGGAAGTATCATAAGTGCAAGGCGAGACAACTCAGAAAACCTCGCCTCATAGTCGGTCACTGACATCTGACCCTGCTCAAGCTTCTCAAACTGATACCGCAACTCTTCCCTTTCCTAGGGTGGAATATACCTATCCAGGAAAGGATGTGTAAACTGGCTCCAAGTCATGGGAGGAGAACCCGCTGGTCTGCCAAGAAGATAAGACTGCCACCATCTACGGGTCCTGCCCACCAGCTGGAAGGTAGTGAAGTCAACCCCATAAGACTCCAGTATCCTCATGTTGTGCAGTCTGTCCCTGCACCTATCAATGAAATCCCGGGCATCCTCATGGCGCTCGCCTCCGAAGATAGGAGGGTGTAGCCTAGTCCATTTGTCCAATAACTTCTGCGGATCTTCATCTATAGCCGATCTAGGCTCAAGTGCTACTGCTGCAACTGGATGGGCCCCGTCTGCGGGTAGTGTACCCAAAATCTAATACACTGTAGTTGCATGCCCAGGAGCCTGAGCAGTCGGGATTTGTGCTCCCCCTCCCGCCTGACATGTGGCTGGGTCTGCTAGAAATAAACCAGCATAGGTCATAGAATCCATGAACTGCAGCATACGGCCTATGACCTCCTGAAAGCCCGGTGCTGTCATGAAATCTACCGGGGCTGGCTCTATTACGGGCACCTTGCCCTGCTACTCCACAATGGGATCCTCCACTGGATCCGCTAGTCGTGCTACTGGGGCAGCTCTGGGACGCCCTTGTCCCCTACCTCGGGCTGGTGCCCTCCCCCGGCCTCTGCCTCGACCTCTTGCAACGGGAGGAGTAGCCCTTCCCGGGTCTGGATCGTCCGTCGTATGCGTCCTCACCATCTGTGAGAGAATAGAAGAAGGAAATTAGTATACCATATACTGCACGATATGAGATGAATAATGAGTAGTTTCCTAACACCCTATAGCCTCTCGAAGATAAGTACGGACGTCTCCGCACCGATTCGCAAGACTCTACTAGGCCTGCCCATAACTTGTGAGACCTACATGAACCTAGTGCTCTGACACCATGTTGTCACGACCCAACTCCATGTCAGGCCGTGATGGTGTCCAGCACCATTGCTAGACAAGCCAATAGTGAACAACTTAGTGATTTCCCATTTTTTTTGTTTATTAAGTAATTCCAACATTTAGCTTTACTTACATTTAAAGCATTTGATAAATAACGGATTTTTTTAAAGCAAACAAACGGAAACATCTGAAAACAGTTATAACTATTGGACTACAACCCAAAAATCAAAGTCTTCTAATACGTACCAAGATCTAGCGTAATAAGTGTGTGGGCAACTAGTAGAATATACAAAAGATAACTATCCTACTGTCTGAAATAGAATAGACAGATAAAAGCAAAAGAGAAACTCCGGCATGCTGTTGAACGGCTCAGAAGGGGGCAGCTCACCTTGAAGTCTCGGTCCAAGATCAGGTATGCGCGCCGGGCGGGTAACTAGATGCACCAGCCTCAGATCCTGTACAATTAAGTACAGAAGCGTAGTATGAGTATATAAACAATATGCACCCAGTAAATATCCCGCCTAACCCCGAAGAAGTAGTGACGAGGGGTTGACTTGACACTTACTAGGGCCAATAATAATCTAATTAAAGTGTTATGCTAAGTATGGATATCATGAATAATACCGACAATTCAATAACGGGAAGAGACATGTTCTTCTTTCATAATTAAAATTTCAATTTAAGTCATATCATTAAACAACATACATTTCAAGGCATTTAAGCAGTATAAATTACGGAGGGTTCCAAAAAATTAACATGCGCAATTATGCCGAGGTCGTACGGCCCGGTCCAACATAATATTAAATTGTGCACTGCCGGAGGGTCGAATGGCGCGAACCATAGATGCATCTATTTACTACCGAGGCGCTCGACCCGATCCACAAATAGCAATTGTTTTTAAGGAAACACAAATTTCTCATTTACAGTCAAGTATTCCAATAAATTCTTCAAATAAGTGAACTTACCCTTTCACGAATCCTTTTATCAAATTCTAACATGACTCAACTAATTAGATTATAAGTAAGGGCACATACATTTCAAATGAAGCATGATATGGGTCCTAAACTACCCGGATAATAGCATAATAGTAGCTACGTACAGACTCTCGTCACCTCGTACGTACGTATCCCCCACAAATAGGTACACACGTTTATTTAATTCACCTTATGGGGTTAGTTCCCCCTTACAAGGTTAGAAAAGAGACTTACCTCGTCTCAAAGCCTACTCCCAAATTCAAGAACGCGCTCAAACCTCCAAATTTGACGCCAAACGACTCGAAGCTAGCCAAACATCATATAAACTAATCAATCTATGCTCAAAAGTTCATAATTCCACTATTTAAGTGATTACCCAACCTAAATTGCAAGATTCCCAAAATTCACCCCTGGGCCCACGTGCCCGGATTCCAGAACCTTTTGAAGGAAATTGTTACCCATAACCTTAGGAACATAAATATATGATTTTTACTGACTTCCATAATAAATTTCGTGGTTAAATCTCATTTTTATCAAAAACCTAGGTTTTCACCTAAACCCATGATTTTCACTAATTTACATGTTATAATCTACCCATAAACTATGTATTTAACTCACATTAAGTAGAAATTACTTACCTCACAAAGCTAGGTCGAAATCCCCTCCTTCCAAGCTCTCAAATCGACCAAGAGTGAGAGAAAGTGTGATAAAAATGGCCTAAGTCTGTATTAAATGAGCCCTCATTGCCTAGCGACTTTTGCACCTACGGTGCCTTGGCCGCATCTGCGGTCTCGCACCTACGACAAAGTCTCACCTGGCCAGTCTCTGCATCTACGGACATAAGGAGCCGCTTCCCAAGTCCAAACTTGGTCCGATCCTCATCCGATTGATACTCGGCCCCCGCCGGGCCCCGCCCGAACATACCAATAAGTTTGGAATCATAAAACGGAACCCCTCGAACTCTCAGAACGCCCAAAACAACATTAAAACTAAGAATCGCACCCCAAAACCAATTGAATCCAACTTAAGAACTTCAAGTTCTTCAATTTACTTCCAATGCGTCGAAACGTACTTAAACTACTCGGAATGACACCAAATTTTACGTGCAAGTCTTAAATAACATTACGGAACTATTCCCGATCTCAAAATTCTGTTTGGACCTCGATATCACCAAAAACCGTTCCAAATCAAATTTGAAGAACTTCAAGAATCAACTTCCACTATTAGGCGCCAAAACGCTCCCGAGTCATCCAAAATCCAATCCGAACATACGCCCAAGTTCGAAATCACCATACGAACCTATTGGAACCGTCAAATCCCAATTCCGAGGTCGTTTACTCAAAATGTTGACCAAAGTCAAACTTGGCCTTTCAAGCCAACCTTAAGGAACCATGTGTTCCGATTTCAATCCAAACTCTTCCAAATCCCGAACCAACCATCCCCGCAAGTCATAAATCAGTAAAATCAAGTACGGGAAGTCGTATTTAGGGGAACGGGATTCTAGAAAGTAAAACGACCAGTCAGGTCATTACAAAAAAGTTTAAAAAATATTAGTTGATTTTGAACTCCTAAATGTTAGGAAAATAACTAAGTGATTGTTTTATATAGTATAAAATCTATTATTAAAGGGTAAAAAAGGCAAACAATATTTCGCTTAGGACATTCATGCTTTTCTTTTAAAAAGAATATCTAGTTGATTTTGATCTCCTAAATATTAGGAAAATAATTAAATTATCTAGTATAAAATCTATTTTTAAAGGGTAAAAAAGGTGAACAACATTTAAGGAAAGAATTGAAGTAAAGTAAATTTTAATTGAAATTGAAGTCCCAAATATTAGGACCTTCTATGTAGTTTAAATAAAAAAAGTTTTTAAAAAGTTTTAGTTAATTCTGAACTCCTAAATATTAGAAAAATAACTAAATGATGATCTTATCTAGTATAAAAGCTATTTTTAAAGGGTAAAAAAGGCGAACAACATTTCCTAAGGACTTTCGTGCTTTTTTTAAAAAACCATTAGTTGATTTTGAACTCCTATATATTAGGAGAATAATTAAATAATTGTTTTATATATTATAAATTCTATTTTTAAAGGGTAAAAAAGGCGAACAATATTTCGCTAAGGACCTTTGTGCTTTTAATATAGAATAGATATAGATCACACGCGTTGTGCATGTTCCCCTATGATTGAATATTTAAAAATTTTACATAAATATTATTTAAAATATGTTTGAATCGTAAGATAAAATTTTAAAATATAAGTTTCTAAAACGATGAATGCTTAATAAAGGAACCTTATGTAATAATTTCCTTTTCTTTCCCTACAATCAAACAATAGAATACAAGTCCGTTTAGGCTTCTAAAATTAGAAGCCTAGAGGGACTTATATTTAACCGTTTGATTGCGGGAAAGAAGATGAAATTGTTCAAAGTTTCCTTCTTCTTCTTTTCTGTTTGATAAGCACCAAAACTTTTGAAATATTCTTACATAAAATAGACAGTTTCCTTCATACGTAGTTTTGAAGGAATTGTAGTTAAATTGAAATTCTAAAATATTAGTTAATTCCTAAATATTAGAGTATGATTTTTTTATTTAGGTGCATAAATCTATGTAACGACCCGACCGGTCATTTTACTTTATAGAACCCCGTTTCCCTAAATAAGGCTCCCTGTATGTGCTTTTACTGTTTTATGACTTGCGTGGATAGTTAGTTTGAGATTTGGAAGGGTTCGGGTTGAAATCGGAACACTTGATTCCTTAAGTTGGCCTAAAAAGGCTAAGTTTGACTTCGGTCAATATTTTGAGTAAACGAATTAAAATTGGAATTTGACGGTTCCAATAGGTTCGTATTATGATTTCAGACTTGGGCGTATGCTCGGTTCGGGTTTTGGATGACCCGGGAGCGTTTCAGCGCCTAATATCAAAAGTTGGTTCTTGAAGAATTTTGAAGTTCTTTAAGTTTGGTTTAGAGCGGGTTTTAGTGTTATCGAGGTCCAAATGGAATTCCGCTATCGGGAATAGTTCTGTAATGTCATTTATGACTTGCACGCAAAATTTGATGTCAATCCGAGTAGTTTAAGTACTTTTCGGCGCATTGGGAGTAAATTGAAGAACTTGAAGTTCATAAGTTTGATTCAATTAGTTTTGGGATGCGATTCTTAGTTTTAATGTTGTTTCGGGCGTTCCGAGTGTTCGAGGAGGTCCGTTTTATGATTCCAAACTTGTTGGTATGTACGGGGAGGGGGGGGCCCCGAGTGTCGATCGGACGAGGCTCAGACCAAGTTGGAAATTTAGAGCTGCAGATGAAGCTTCCGAATTCTGTCATAATCGCACCTGCGCTTGGCCAGCTGCAGGTGCGATCTCGTAGGTGAGAACCACTAGCCGCAGAAGTGGAATGGTGAGGGTATCCCAGAAACCGCAGGTGCAGGAGTTTTAGCGCACCTGTGTGGCCGCAGGTGCGAGGGTCGGGGTCGCAGGTACAAATGGGCTCGCAGAAGCGGCCCCTTTTGTCCGCAGATGAGGAGCTTGGCCGGGTGAGAAAAAGGAGCAGGTGCGGGACCGCAAGTGCAAAAATCGCTGGGCAGAGGGGCTCATTTAATACAGGAGTTAGACCATTTCTAACATATTTGCTCTCACTCTTGTGCGAATTGAGAGCTTTTAAGGAGGGGATTTCGACCTAGCTTTGTGAGGTAAGTAATTTCTACCTAGTCTGAGTTTAATACATAGATTATGGGTGGATTATAACACGAAAGTTTGTAGAAATCATGGGTTTAGATGAAAAACTTAGGTTTTGATTTAAAAAAATTAGATTTTACCACAAAAATGGTTATGGAACTTAGTGAAAATCATATATTTATATTCCTAAGGTTATGGGTAACAACTTTCTTTGAAAATTTTGAGAATCCGGACACGTGGGACTGAGGGTGAATTTAGGAATCTTGCAATTATAGTTGGGTAATCACTTTAATAGCTAGGATATGAATTTTTGAGCATAAATTGATTAATTTATATAATATTTGTCTAGTTTCGAGTTGGTTGGCACCAAATTTGGGGATTAGAGCACATTCTTGAACCGGGAAGTAGGCGTTGAGATGAGGTAAGTCTCCTTTCTAACCTTGTAAGAGGAAAATTTCCCCATAGGTGAATTAACTAGTATGTTGTCTATTTGTGGGGGGCTACGTACGTACGAAGTGACGAGAGTCCGTGTGTAGCAACTAATTATGCTAAATTTCAGGTAGTCTAGGACCCATATCATGCTATACTCGAAATGATTGCGCCCTTACTTGTTAATGGGATTGCTTAAATCATAATTTCAAAAAGTTGTAAAAGAATTCCGAACGCCTCGGTAGTAAATAGATCCATCTATGGTTCGCGTTGTTTGACCCTCGGCAATGCAAAATTTAAATAATATTATGTTGGTTTAGGCCGTACGACCTCAGCATTATTTGCATGTGATAAATCTTGGGATTTTTCATAACTGATATTGCTCCATTGTTTGATGAAATATAAATTTGGGATTAATAATTGTGAAAAAGGATATGTATGATCTTTGGTTGTTGAGTACTAGTATATTTCTTTTAATCCATGCTTAGTTATAATTTAGTTATAATTTTGATTTAATATCATTAGCCTTAGTAAGTATCAAGTCGACCCCTCGTCATTACTTCTTCGAGGTTAGACATGATACTTACTGGGTACATATTATTTTATATACTCACGCTACACTTCTGTACTTAACTGTGCAGGATCTGAGGCAGATGCATCTGGATATCTGTCCGGCGCGCATACTTGATCTTGGTTCGAGATTTCACAGTGAGTTGCCCTACCGAGCCGTTCAGCAGCATGTCAGAGTCTCTCTTTTGTTTTGTTTCTGTCTATTCTATTTCAGATAGTAGGGTATACATCTTTTGTATATTCTACCAGTTGCCCACATACTTGTAATACTAGATCTTGGCATACATTAGTAGATTTGTGATTTTTGGTTCTGTTCCTATGGTTATAAATATTTCTAGCTGCTTTCATTTATTAACATAAAACTGTTTCTCATCAAATCTTCTAAATTAAGGAAAATTACTACATGTGAAACTCATTAAAATGAGAAATCATTAAGTTATTCATTGTTGGCTTGTCTAGCAAAGGTGTTGGACGCCATCACGGCCTGATATGGAATTGGGTCATGAAAACATGGTATCGGAGCACTAGGTTCATGTAGGTCTCACAAGTTATGGGCATGCCTAATAGAGTCTTGCGGAGACGTCCATACTTATCTTCGAGAGATTATAGGGTGTTAGGAAACTACTCGTTATTCATCTCCTATCGTGCAGTTGATGGTGTACTAAGTTTCTTCCTCTTATTCTCTCACAGATGATGAGGATGCGCGCAACAGACATTCCAGACCCGGGAGGGGCTGCTCCCCTTATTGCTAGATGCTGAGGCAAAGGCCGGTGGAGGGCACCAGCCCGAGGTAGGGGGTGAGGACATCACTCAGTTACCCTAGTTGCACCGCCAACAGAGCCAGCTACGGTCAATTTCATGACATCACCGGGCTTCCAGTAAGTCATGGGCCGTATGCTACGGTTCATGGATTCTATGACCCAGGCCGGTTTACTTCCAGTAGACCCGGCCACATCTCAAGTGGGAGGGGGGAGCACATACCCTTACCGTATAGGCTCCTGGGCATGCAATCGCTATATATCATACCTCGGGCACTCTCCCCGTGGGCGGATCCCATCCAGTTGCAGTAGTTGTACCTGAGCCTAGACTAGGTACGACCGGCGAGCCGCAAAAGCTTTTGGAGAGATAGACTAGGCTTCACCCATCGGTCTTTGGGGTGCGCGACATGAGTATCCTCAGGACTTTATTGATAGGTGCAGGGACAGACTGCATAACATGCGCATATTAGTGTCTCATGGGGTGGATTTCACTACCTTTCAGGTGGAGGTCAGTGCACGTAGGTGGTGGAAGGCTTATCTTCTTGGCATACCAGCAGATTCTCCTCTCATAACTTGGGACCAATTCACACGCCTATTCTTGGATAGGTATCTTCCACCCTCTCAGGGGGAAGAGTTACGGTTCCAGTTTGAGCAGCTCCAATAGGGTCATATGTCCGTGACCGATTATGAGCCAAGATTCTCCGAGCTATCCTGCCATGCACTTATGATACTCCCTACTGTGGCGGAGCGTGCAGAGGTTTATTACGGGCTTGTACTTAGGTATTCAGGCTAGTATGGATTTGGAGGTTGAGACGGGGACTCCTTATCAGTTAGTAGTGGAGATTGCTTGCAGGATTGAGGGTTACCGTCAGAGGGGTCGAGAGCAGATGCAGCGGAATAAGAGGCCTCATTTTTCTGGAGAGCTCAGAGGTGGCCCAGCTGGGGCAGAGGTCATGTAGTGACGAGGGGTCATCCCAACAGGCCTTCATATTCAACACCCCACCTCCTCGGGGTATTCGAGTGCGGCCCTATTTCAGTGTTATGCCGGAGAGTTCTTACCGCAACTACTCAGGGTTCTTCCAGTGGGTACTCCAGTCATCAGGGTTTCTCCAATTCCTACTTCAGTGCCATGCCAGAGAGTTCTTATCGCCCACCAGCTATTCAGGGTTCTTCGGGTGGGTATTCAGGCTATCAGGTTTAGACTTCAGGGCAGCAGTCCACCACTCCGAGAGATTGTGCGGGGATCTTAGTCATGTGTGGAGAGTTTTCCCCAGGCTTCAGGGCAAGGCAGTGCAACAGGGTCAACAGCCCATAATTACAGCTCCAGTAGGTGCACTAGCCATCTAGCCGCCCAGAGGCGGAGGGCAGGTGGGTAGGGGTCATCCCAAAGGTGGAGGTCAGGCAGGCGGAGGTCAGCCAGGTGGCGCTCCAGCCAGATTTTATGCTTTTCCGTCTAGACCAGATGCAGTGGCCTCAGATGCCGTGATCACATATATTGTCTCTATAGGACTATGCGGATGTGCATTAATTACCGCCAGTTGAACAAAGTCACCATTAAGAACAAGTACCCGTTGCCGTGTATTGATGATTTGTTTGACCAGTTGCAGGGTTCTAGGATGTTTTCTAAGATTGACTTGAGATCAGGTTACCATCAGTTGAAGATTCGGGACTCAGATGTTCCAAAGACCGCTTTTCGTACTAGATATGGCTATTATGAGTTTCTAGTGATGTTTTTCCGTTTGACTAATGCCCCAGCGATGTTTATGGACTTGATGAACAAGGTGTTCAAGACTTATATTAATTCGTTTATTATTGTCTTCATTGATGACATTTTGATTTACTACCGTAGCATGGAGGAGCACGAGCAACATTTGAGAGTGGTGCTTCAGACCTTGCGGGAACAGAAACTATATGCTAAGTTCTCCAAGTGTGAGTTTTGGTTAGATTCCGTGGCATTCTTGGGGCATGTGGTATCAGGCGAGGGTATTAAGGTAGATCCCAAGAAGATTGAGGTGGTTCAGAGTTGGCCTCGTCCTACTTTGGCAACCGAGATCAAGAGCTTCTTGGGGTTAGCAGGTTAGGTCCGTGGAGGGCTTCTCATCTATTTCAACACCTTTGACTAGATTGACCCAGAAGGGTGCTCAGTTTTGTTGGTCCGATGATTGTGAGACGAGCTTCCAGAAGCTAAAACAGCTTTGACTACAGCACCAGTCCTAGTATTGCCTTCCGGTTTAGGGATGTATACTATGTATTGCGATGCTTCACTCGTTGGCTTGGGTTGTGTATTGATACAGGAGGGGCGAGTTATTGCATATGCTTCACGTCAGTTGAAGTCCCATGAGATGAATTATCTTGTGCACGATTTGGAGTTGGCCGCGATTGTACATGCTCTTAAAATCTGGAGGCATTATCTATATGGGATGTCTTGTGAGGTATACATTGATCATCGCAGTTTGCAACATTTGTTCAAGCAAAGGGATCTCAGTTTGAGGCAGCATAGATGGCTTGAGTTACTGAAGGATTATGACACCACCATTCTTTATCACCCGGGCAAGGCGAATGTAGTCGCGGATGCCTTGATCAGGAAGGCAGAGAGTATGGGTAGCTTGGCGTTCATTTCAGCAGAGGATAGGCCACTAGCCTTGTACATTCAGTCCTTGTCTAACACACTTGTGAGGTTAGATATTTCAGAGCCTAGTCGAGTTCTTGCTTGCGTCATTGCCCAGTCCTCACTATTGGAGCAGATCAAGGCTCGACAATTAGATGATCCGCACTTGTTGGTTCTTAGGGAGACGGTACTACAAGGTAGTGCCAAGGAGGTTTCTATTAGCGAGGATGGTATTCTGTGACTCCAAGGTCGTCTATGTGTTCTTAATATCGATGGCCTAAGGGAGAGGATCATAGAGGAGGTGCACAGTTCTCGATATTCCATTCACCCAGGTGCTACGAAGATGTACCGCGACCTGAAGCAGCATTATTGGCGACGGCGGATGAAGAGGGACATAGTTGAGTATGTGGCTAGATGCCTAAATTGCCAGCAGGTTAAGTATGAGCACCAGAGGCCAGGAGGCCTACTCCAGCCGATGACTATACCTTAGTGAAAGTGGGAGCGCATCACTATGGACTTCAATATCGGGTTGCCGCGGACTTTGCGGAAGTTTGATAAACTTTGGGTCATTGTAGACAGATTGACCAAGTCAGCACACTTCATTCCTGTGATGACAACGTATTCTTCGGAGAGATTGACCTAGATTTATATTCAAGAGATAGTTCGGCTGCATAGTGTGCCTATTTCCATTATTTCAGACAGAGGTCCTCAATTTACTTTGCATTTCTGGAGAGCCGTACAGAGTGATTTGGGGACCCATGTAGAGCTCAGCACTGCATTTCATCCCCAAATCAATGGGCAGTCAGAGCGGACAATTCAGATACTAGGTGGCCTACTCCAGCAGATGACTATACCTAAGTGGAAGTGGGATCGATTCTTACCTTTGGCCGAGTTTGCTTACAACAACAGTTGTCAGTCCAGCATCGAGATGGCTCCATTTGAGGCTTTATATGGTCGACGATGTCGTTCTCCCATTAGGTGGTTTGAGCCTGGCGAGGCTAGGTTGTATGGTATTGATTTGTTGAAGTAAGCCTTGGAAAAGGTAAAGTTGATTCAGGAGCGACTTCCCTCAGCACAGTCCCGACAGAAGAGTTACGCAGATCAAAAGTAGCGTGACTTATCATTTATGGTGGGCGAGAAGGTTCTCTTGAAAGTCTCGCCGATGAAGGAAATCATGAGGTTTGGGAAGAAGGGCAAGTTGAGCCCAAGGTTTACAGGCACATCTGAGGTACTGAGACGAGTTGGAGAGGTTGCTTATGAGCTTGCTTTGCCTCCCAGCTTATCAGGAGTTCATCCGGTCTTTCACATGTCTATGCTCCGGAGGTACCACGCCGACTTGTCACACGTGTTGGACTTCAACATGATTAAGGTAGATGAGAGTCTGGGTTATAAAGAGGAGCCAGTTGCCATTGTTGATAGGCAGGAATGCCAGTTGAGATCCAAGAGGATTTCCGTGGTAAAGGTCCAGTGGAGGGGCCAACCAGTCGAGGAGGTGACTTGGGAGTCCGAGGAGGACATGCGGAGCAGATACCCACACTTATTCAGCACACCAGGTATGATTCTAGTCGCGTTCGAAGACGAATATTTGTTTAAGAGGTGGAGAATGTAATGACCCGATCGGGCATTTTGCTTTCTAGAACCCCGTTTCCCTAAATAAGACTCCCCATATGTGCTTTTAATATTTTATGACTTGCGGGAATGGTTAGTTTGAGATTTGTTAGGGTTCGGGTTGAAATCAAAATACTTGGTTCCTTAAGTTAGCCTAAAAAGGCTAAGTTTGACTTCGGTAAACATTTTGAGTAAACAACCTCGGAATCGGGATTTGACGGTTCCAATAGGTTCGTATGATGATTACGGACTTGGGCGTATGCTCGGTTCGGGTTTTGGATGAACCAAGAGCGTTTCAGCTCCTAATATCAAAAGTTGGTTCTTGAAGAATTTTAAAGTTTTTAAAATTTGGTTTGGAGTTGGTTTTGGTGTTATCGAGGTCCAAACGGAATTCCGAGACTGAGAATAGTTCCGTAATGTCATTTAAGACTTGCACCCAAAATTTGGTGTCAATTCGAGTAGTTTAAGTACGTTTCAGCGCATTGGGAGTAAATTGAAGGACTTAAAGTTGATAGGTTTGATTCAATTAGTTTTGGGGTGCGATTCTTAGTTTTAATGTTGTTTTGGGCGTTCCGAGAGTTCGAGCGAGTTTGCTTTATGACTCCAAACTTGTTGGTATGTATGGACGGGGCCTCGAGTGTCAATCGGACGAGGCTCAGACCAAGTTCAAAATTTAGAGCAGCAATTGAAGCTTCCTAGTTCTGTCATAATCGCACTTGCGCTTGGCCAGTCGCAGGTGTGAGCCACTAGCCGTAGAAGTGGAACAGTGAGGGCATACCAGCAACCGCAAGTGCGGATGGGCTCGCAAAAGCGACCCCTTTTGTCCGCAGATGTGGAACTTGGCTAGGTGAGAAAAAGGCACACCTGCGAGGAATTTGTCACAGGTGCAGGACCGTAGATGCGGCCAAAGCACCCCAAGTGCGAAAATCGCTGGGCAGATGGGTTCATTTAATATGGGACTTAGACCATTTCTAACACATTTACTCTCACTCTTGGGCGATATGAGAGCTTTTAAGGAGCGGATATCGACCTAGCTTTGTGAGGTACGTAATTTCTACTTAATGTGAGTTTAATACATAGATTATGGGTAAATTGTAACATGAACATTTGTAGAAATCATGGGTTTAGATGAAAAACCTAGGTTTTGATAAAACAATAATGAGATTTTACCACACAAATAGGTATGGATCTTAGTGAAAATCATATATTTATGTTCCTAAGGTTATGGGTAACAACCTTTTTCAAACAATACCGGAATCCGGGCATGTGGTCCCGGGGGTGAATTTTAGGAATCTTGCAATTAGAGTTGGGTAATCACTTTAATAGTTGGGATATGAACTTTTGAGAATAAATTGATTAATTTATATAATATTTATCTAGTTTTGAGTTGGTTGGCACCGAATTTGGAGGTTTGAGCACATTCTCGAACCGGGAAGTAGGCTTTGAGACGAGGTAAGTCTTCTTTTGTAACGACCCGGCCGGCCGTTTCGAGATTTATAGCCCTGTTTCCCCATTTATGCTTCTTTATGTGTTGTGTAGCTGTATTATATTGTATCGGGTTGGTTGGTTCGGGTCCAGAGTGGTTTCAGAGTGGAATGAGACACTTAGTCTCTAAAGTAGATGCTTAAGTTGGAAAAAGTCAACTAGATATTGACTTATGTGTAAACGACCTCAGATTTGAATTCTGATGGTTCCATTAGCTCCGTTAGGTGATTTTGGACTTGGGAGCACGTCCGGAATGTGATTTGGAGGTCCGCAGTAGAATTAGGCTTGAATTGGCGAAATTGGAAATTTGGCGATTTTTGGTTGGCAGTGGAAAATTTTATATCGGGGTCGGAATGGAGTTCCGGAAGTTGGAGTAGGTTCGTAGCGTCATTTGTGGTGTGTGTGCAACATTTGAGGTCATTCGGACGTGGTTTGATAGGTTTCGACATCGGTTGTGGAATTTGGAAGTTTAAAATTTCTTAAGCTTTAATCCGAGGGTAATTTCGTGTTTCGATGTTGTTTTGAGTGATTCGAAGGTTCGACTAAGTTTGTAAGACTTGTTGGTATTTGTGGTTGAGGTCCTGTGATGATCCAAAATATCATCTTTAAATTTAATAAGTAATTCTCTGTTCTAAGAACTCAAAAAGCACTATTTATCATTCTTTGACTTGCGTGCGCAGTCCGTAAACTTTTTCAGAAAGTTTTCACATGAAAAAGGGATTAAAATGTGAAATAGAGCTTTAAAACTCAACTGAGTTGACTTTGGTCAACATTTTTAGCAAACGGACCCGGATCAGTGCTTTAACAGTTCCGGTAGCTCCGTATCGTGATTTGGGACTTGGGCGTATGCCCAGAATTTAATTTGGAGGTTCTAGCTCAAGTTATGACCATTTAACAGAACTAGCAATTTAAAGGCTAAAGATTTCATAGTTTGACCACGTGGTTGACTTTTTGTTATCGGAGCCGGAATCCGATTCTGGAAATTTGAACAACTCTGTTTTGTCATTTATAACTTATGTGCCAAATTTGAAGTCATTCTAGATTCATTTAATATGTTTTGGCACGACATTTGAAAATTGAAAGTTTAAAACTCAAAATTTGAATCGGGGAGTGAATTGTAATTTCAGCATTGTTTGGCGTGATACGAGACCCCGAGTAAGTTCGTATTATGTTATTGGACTTGTTGGTATATTCGTACGGGGCCCCGAGTATCCCGAGAGTGATACAGATTGAAATCGGATCAAGAACTGGACTTAAGCAAAATCTGTATTTTTCCTTCTGCTGTAATCGCACCTGTGGATTTTTCTCGCAGAAGCGAGCCTTCGATCGCAGATGCGCCCGGGTGTGGATGGGCAAAAGTCCGTAGGTGCGGAAACCTGCACGCACCCGCGTGTCCGCAGAGGCGGACCAAATGATCGCAGAAGTGAAGTTAGCGCAAGTGCGAGGCCTCGTCTGGCAGCCCCATTTCGCAGATGCGAGCCCAGGCACCGCAGGTGCAGAAATGCCTGGGCAATGTATATATCGAAGAGTGCGACATTTTTACTCATTTTGGTCATTTTGAGCTCGGTTAAGGCGAATGTTTGGGCGATTTTCACGGAAAATATTGGGGTAAGTGTTCCTTATCATATATTGATTATATTTCATGATTCCATACTCGTTTATATCATGAATCCGTGAATTTATGGAAGCAAAATTAGATTTTTCTAAATTCTTCCAAAACCGAGAAATTTAGATTTGAAGGTCCATTTATTATCGGAATTAGACAATTTTTGTATGGTTGAACTCATATCGGAACGGGTGTTCGGATTTCGCTATTTTTTTCGGGATTTGAGACGTGGGTCCCACTGTCGAATATTTAAATGAATTTCAGATTTTTATCCGGAAAATTTATAAATTCATATGGAATTAATTCCTATGATTAGTATTAAATATATCGAATTGTTTATGAATAGATTTGAAGCTTCCGGAGACAAATTTAAAAGGAAACACTATGGTAGAATAATTGATTGGAATTTGCAAAGCGAGGTAAGTGTCGTGGTTAACCTTGACTTGAGGGAATAGAACCTTTAAAATATTTCTTATGTGAATTGCATGTGAACGACGTATAGGCAAGGTGACGAGTGTCTATACGTCGTCAAATTAATTGTTTGCATGCTTACTTGAAAAATAATGAATTATTTTAAATCATAAATTAATTATTATAATAATTATTTCTCTCCTATTCTTTGTCAAATATTAATTCTTGAATTCCTTAATTAATTGTTACATGCTATTTGAATTATGTGTTTTAATTGTTATTTGACATTTAGCATATTAAATATTAAACTGCCTATTTTCTTCCTAATTTTCATAATAATTTTCTATTTGTCATTGTTTGTTTCATAATTAAATCATAATTATTGTATGTTTGTTGTCTTATCATTTTATATTAATTGTTGCATTTATTGGGGAAATTTCTTCTATAAGAATTGATTGAAATGGATATATTGGAGGATCGGGTTGCACGCCGCAACATACTTATTAAAAAGTCCATATTGGACGATCGGGTTGCACGCCGCAACAGACTTATTAAAAAGTCCATATTGGAGGATCGGGTTACACGTCGTAACAGACTTTTTAAAAGTCAATATTGGGGGATCAGATTGCATACCACAATAGACTTATTTAAAAGTCAATATTGGGGGATCAGATTGCACGCCGCAATAGACTTTTTTAAAAGTGAATATTGGGGGATCGGATTACACACCGCAACAGACTTATTTAAAAGTCTATATATTTACATGATTGAAATAAATATATGAAAGACTTGATTAAAAGGAATAAATTGGGAGAGCTGGTTGCACGCTGCAACAGAATTGAATGTGAATATATTATGAGAGCGGGTTGCACGCTGCAACAGAATTGGTTGAAATAATAATGGATTATGACTGTTGAGTTGGCTTCAATTATTATAAATGAATTACCTGATTTATTTCTATTATTTGTTGTTGTTATTAATATTGCGTACAGGTTAATGTAAGTGAACCGCCTTAGCCTTGTCACTACTTCGTCGAGGTTAGGCTCAGCACTTACCAGTACATGGGGTCGGTTGTACTGATACTACACTCTGCGCTTTTTGTGCAGATTTCAGAGTTGGTCCCAGCGGCGTACCATAGACTTGCTCGGATTTCAGCTACCAGAGGAGACTTGAGGTATAACTGCATGGCGTCCGCAGTTCTGAAGTCCTCGTCTATTTTACTTTAGCTGTGTGTTTATTTTCAGATAACTTCATTTTATTCAGACCTTATTTGTATTTATTCTAGAAGCTCGTGCACTTGTGATAACAATTCTGGGATGGTATTTAGACACCGTTGGTTTTATGGGTTATTTCACTATATTTCAAACTTTGCTTTCGCATTTGTTTCTTTGATTATTAATAATTTAAAAATGGTTTAAAAATTGGTTAATATTATTCTAACATTGGCTTGCCTAGCAAGTGAAATGTTAGGCGCCATCACGGTCCGAAGGTGGGAATTTCGGGTCGTGACAGTTGGTATCAGAGCCCTAGGTTACATAGGTCTCACGAGTCACGAGCAAGCTTAGTAGAGTCTGAAGGATCGGTACGGAGACGTCTGTACTTATCTCTTAGAGGCTATGAAGTTTAGGAAGAATATCACTTATTTTTTATTCTGTCATGCGATTTTATTCTATCATCGATGATTGAACCATTATATTCTTATTCTCTCGCAGATGGTGAGAACACGTAATACCTCTACCAATGGACAGGGACCAAAACCCCCGGTGGCAACTATGGCCAGGGGTAGAGGTCGAGGCCTAGGTCGTGCTAAAGGCCGAGGTAGAGCTTAGTCCAGAGCTCGAGCAGCTGCATCTATTGAAGAACCTCAGGTGGACCTTCAGGATGAGGTTCCAGTTTAGAATGTACCAGTTGGACCAGTTCAGGTCCTGGAAGGATTCATAGCCACTCCAGTACTTCATGATGCTCTAGTCCGTTTGGTGAGTCTTAAGGAGGGTGTGGCCCAAAATGGTACATTTCCAACGGGACCAGCCATTTCGCAGGCTGGGGGAGGAGCACAAACTCCCACTACTCCCACTCTGAAGCAGATGGCTCCCCGGAATCAGGCTCCAGCAGCCCCGCCAGTTGGGGTAGTTCAGCCAGTTGTTGCGGCACAGATCGGTGATAGGCCCGCCATGTCTTTTGAGGCCTTATTGAGACTGGATACGTTTACCAAGCTCTTTCCAGTTCACTTCAGTGGTACACCTTCTGAGGACCCACAGGATTATCTTGAACGCTGCTATGAGGTGCTGCGGAACATGGGTATAGTTGAGACCAATGTGGTCAATTTTGCTATATTTCAGATGACAGGTTCCGCCAAGAGGTGGTGGAGAGATTATACATTGACCCAACCAGTCGGATCGCCCGCACTTACCTGGGAGCAGTTCTCTCAGCTATTTCTGGAGAAGTTCCTCCCTATCACACTAAGAGAGGAATTCCGCAAGCAATTTGAGCGTCTACAACAGGGCAGTATAACTGTTACTCAGTATGAGTCCCGTTTTGTGGATTTGGCCTGTCATGCTCTTCTTTTACTACCTACAGAGGGAGAGAGAGTGAGAAGGTTTATTGAGGGACTCACTCACCCTATCAGACTTCAGATAGCCAAGGAAACCGAAAGTGAGATTTCTTTTCAGGCGGCTGCTAATGTTGCAAGGAGGATCGATATAGTTCTTGCACAGGAGAGAGGGCAGAGGTCCGATAAGAGGCCTCATCAGTTCGGTGGTTTCAGTGGTGCCTCGTCTGGAGGCAGGGGTAATTTTGGTAGTGGTCATCCTCCCAGACCATTTCATTCAGCACTTCATGTATCTCCAGGTGCTTCAGAGAGTCACGGTCCTATTATGCCTTACTCTGGACAGCCAGTATTCAGTGCACATTCATCTCCTATCATTGCATCACCACTCCAGAGTTACTACAGTGATTATCCAGCCCATTTTTGTCAGCTTCAGCATCAGCAGCCACGGCATCAGGATGGGTGTTATGAGTGTGGAAACATTAATCACACCAGGAGGTATTGCCTTAGATTGGTGAGTAACAGATCTCGGTAAGATTCTTGTGCCATCATACCGGCACCGGTTACTTCACCGCCTGCTCAGCCAGCTAGAGTTAGGGGTCAGGTAGCTAGAGGTGGAGGTTAGGCTATTAGAGGTGGAGGTCAGGACATTAGAGGTGGAGGTCAGACCGTTAGAGGTGGAGGCCAGCCAGCCAGAGGCCGTCCCATGGATGCATATCAGAGTGGTGGGGCCCTGCCCCGATTTTATGCTTTTCTAGCTAGGCTTGAGGCCGAGTCATCTGATGCTGTGATCACATGTATTATTCCAGTTTTCCATAGAGATGCTTCAATTCTATTTGATCCAGGATCTACTTATTCCTATGTGTCCTATTTTGCTTCATATTTGGTTGTGCCTTGTGATTCTCTGAGTGCTTCTGTATGTGTATCTACACCGGTGGGAGACTCTGTTGTAGTAGATCATGTCTATCATTTGTGTGTGGTTAATATTGGTATTCTTGAGACTAGTGTGGATCTTCTACTTCTTGATATGGTAGATTTTGATATCATCTTAGGTATGGATTGGCTCTCTCCTTATCATGCTATATTGGATTGTCATGCCAAGACAGTGACCTTAGCTATGCCGAGGTTACCTGAGTTAGAGTGGAAAGGAATTCCTGGTCATTCTGCCAGCAGGGTTATTTTTTATATGAAAGCTCGGCGCATGGTAGAGAAAGGGTGTCTAGCCTATTTGGCTTATATTCGCGATCCTAGTGTGAATGTCCCTTCTATGGACTCAGTACCAGTTGTTCGTAAATTTCCAGAAGTATTTCCGACAGATCTGCCAGGGATGCCACCCGACAGAGATATTAACTTCTTTATTGATTTGGCTCCGGGCACTCAGCCCATTTCTATTCCACCATACCGTATGGCCCCGTCGGAGTTGAAAGAATTGAAAGAGCAGTTACAAGACTTGCTTGATCAGGGATTCATTAGACCCAGTGTCTTGCCCTGGGGTGCACCAATATTATTTGTAAAGAATAAAGATGGCTACATGCGGATGTGTATAGATTATCGGCAGTTAAACAAAGCCACTATCAAAAACAAATATCTGCTGCCAAGAATTAATGACTTATTTGATCATCTTCAGGGTGCCAAGGTATTTTTGAAGATCGATTTGAGGTCTGGTTACCATCAGTTGAATATTAGGGCATCTGATGTCCCTAAAATAGCTTTTCTAACTCGGTATGGGCATTACGAATTCCTAGTGATGTCATTTGGGTTGACAAATGCCCCAACAGTATTTATAGATTTGATGAATTGGGTGTTCAAGCCTTATTTGGATTCTTTTGTGGTTGTATTCATTGATGATATCTTGATTTACTCTAGCAGTCGAGAGGAACATGAGCAGCCTCTTCGAAGTGTGCTTCGCACCTTGAAGAATAATCAGTTATATGCCAAGTTTTCAAAATGCTAGTTTTGAGGCTGTTCAGAATTGGCCTAGATCTACTTCAATTACAGAGATCCGGAGTATCCTGGGTTTAGCAGGTTATTATCATCGGTTCGTGGAAGGGTTTTCATCTATAGCAAGCACACTGACCAGACTAACCCAGAAGGGTGTCCCATTCAGATGGTCAGACGAGTGTGAGATGAGCTTTCAGAAGCTCAAGACTGCTTTGACTACGACGCCAGTATTGGTATTACCCACAGGTTCAGGATCGTATACGGTATATTATGACACATCTCACATTGGGCTTGGTGTAGTATTAATGCAAGATGGCAAGGTAATTGCATATGCGTCGCGGCAGTTGAAAGTTCACGAGAAGAATTATCCTATTCATGATTTAGAATTGGCAGCCATTGTTTATGCGCTGAAGATTTGGAGGCATTACCTCTACGGTGTCTCGTGTGAGGTATTTATTGATCATCGTAGCCTTCAGTATCTGTTCAAACAAAAAGATCTTAATTTGAGGCAGAGAAGATGGTTGGAGTTGTTGAAAGACTATGATATCACCATTTTGTATCACCCCGGAAAGTCCAATGCGGTGGCCTATGCTTTAAGTAGAAAGGCTGTGAGTATGGGCAGTCTTGCGTATATTCCGGTTGGTGAGAGGCCATTAGCTGCAGATGTTCAGGCTTTGGCTAATCAGTTCGCGAGTTAGATGTTTCAGAACCCAGTCGGGTTCTAGCTTGCACAGTCGCTCGGTCTTCTTTATATGAGCGCATTAGAGAGAGGCAGTATGATGATCCTCATTTACTTGTCCTTAAGCACACGGTGCGACACGATGATGTCAAACAGGTTGCTGTGGGGGGAAGATGGGGTTCTACAAATGTAGGGTCATATTTGTGTGCCTAATGTGGATGGGCTTCATGAATTAATTCTTGAAGAAGCACACAGTTCCAGGTATTCTATTTATCCAGGTACCGCCAAAATGTATCAATATTTTCGGCAACACTATTAGTGGAGGAGAATGAAAAAGGATATAGTTGCACATGTAGCTCGGTGTCTGAATTGTTAGCGAGTTAAGTACGAGCATCAGAGACCTGGTGGTTTGCTTCAGAAGTTAGAAATTCCTGAGTGGAAGTAGGAGCATATCACTATGGATTTTGTTGTTGGGCTCCCACAGACTTAGAGAAAATTTGACGTAGTTTGGGTCATTGTGGACAGGTTGACCAAGTCAGCACAATTCATTCCCGTGGTAGTTACCTATTCTTCAGAGAGGTTAGCTGAAATTTACATTTGTGAGATTGTGCGCCTTCACGGTGTGCCCGTGTCTATTATTTCAGATCGAGGTACGCAGTTTACCTCACATTTTTGGAGGGTTGTACAGCGTGAGTTAGGCATACGGGTGGAGTTGAGTACAACATTTCATCTACAGACAAACGGACAGTTAGAGCGCACTATTCAGATATTAGAAGATATGCTTCGTGCTTGTGTTATAGACTTTGGAGGTTCATGGGATCATTTTTTGCCACTTGCGGAGTTTGCTTATAATAATAGCTACAAGTCGAGCATTTAGATGGCTCCATATGAGGCATTATATGGAAGGCGATGCCGATCTCCAGTTGGTTGGTTTGAACCGGGAGAGGCTCGGTTGTTGGGTACCGATATGGTACAGGATGCCTTGGATAAGGTCAAGATTATTCAGCATCGACTTTGCACAACTCAGTCTAGGCAAAAGAGTTATGCCCATCGTAAAGTTCGTGATATTGCATTCATGGTTGGAGAAAGAATATTGCTCCGGTTTTCACCTATGAAAGTGTAATGAGGTTCGAAAACAAGGGCAAGTTGAGCCCTAGGTATATCGGACCCTTTCAAATTCTTGAAAGGGTGGGTGAAGTAGCCTACAGGCTTGCATTACCACCTAGTTTATCAGTTGTTCATCCGGTGTTCCATATGTTTATGCTCCAAAAATATCATGGTGATCCTCTCATGTGTTAGATTTCAGCTCAGTTTAATTGGACAAAGATTTGACTTACGAGGAGGAGCCGGTGGCTATTCTAGCCCGGCAAGTCCGACAGTTGAGGTCTAAGAGTTATCCTTCAGTTTGGGTGCAATGGAGAGGTCCGCCGGTAGAGGCATCTACTGGGAGTCAGAGTGGGACATGCGGAGTAAATATCCACACCTTTTCTCCAGCTCAGGTACTTTTTCTAACTCCGTTCGGGGACGAATGTTTGTTTTAGAGGTGGAGAATGTGATGACCCAAAATGTCATCTTTAAATTTAATAAGTAATTATGTGTTCTAAGACCTCGAAAAGCACCATTTATCATTCCTCGACTTGCATGCACAGTCCGTAAACTTTTCCGGAAAGTTTTCTTGCAAAAAATGGATTAAAAATGTGAAATAGAGCTTTAAAATACAACTGAGTTGACTTTGGTCAGCATTTTTAACAAACGGACCTGGATCAGTGTTTTGACAGTTTCGATATCTCCGTATCGTGATTTGGGTCGGGCGTATGCCCAGAATTTAATTTGGAGGTTCCTAGCTCAAGTGATGACCATTTAACGGAACTAGCAATTTAAAGGCTAAAGATTTCCAAGTTTGACCACGGGGTTGACTTTTTGATATCGAAGTCGGAATCTGATTTTGAAAATTTGAACAGCTCCGTTATGTCATTTATGACTTATGTGCCAAATTGAAGTCATTCCGGATTCATTTAATATGTTTTGGCACGAGATTTGCAAATTGAAAGTTTAAAACTCAAAGTTTGAATTGGGGTGTGAATTGTAATTTCAGCATTGTTTGGCGTGATACGAGACCCCGAGTAGGTCTTTATTATGTTATTGGACTTGTTAGTATATTCGTATGGGGTCCCGAGTACCCCGAGAGTGATACAGATTGAAATCGGATCAAGAACTGGACTTAAGCAAAATCTGTATTTTTCCTTCTACTGTAATCGCACCTGCGGATTTTTCTCGCAGGTTCGAGCTCGCAGAAGTGAGCCTTCGATCGAAGATGCACCCGGGTGTGGTTGGGCAAAAGTCCGCAGGTGCGGAAACCTGCACGCACCCGCGCGTCCGCAGAAGCGAAGTCAGCGCAGGTGCACATTTTTCCTCCGCAGGTGCGAGGCCTTGCCTGGCAGCCCTATTTCGCTGATGCGAGATTTTTCTCGCAGATGCGTGCTCGCATGTGCGAGTCCAGGCACCGCAGGTGCGGAAATGCCTGGGCAGTATATATATCGAAGAGTCCGACATTTTTGCTCATTTTGGTTATTTTGAGCTCGGTTAAGGCTAATATTTGGGCAATTTTTACGGGAAACATTAGGGTAAGTGTTCCTCATCCTATATTGATTGTATTTCATGATTCCATACTCATTTATATCATGAATCCGTGAATTTATGGAAGAAAAATCAATTTTTTCTAAAATCTTCCAAAAACGAGAAATTTAGATTTGAAGGTCTATTTGATATCGGAATTGGACAATTTTTGTATGGTTGAACTCGTATCGGAACGGGTGTTCGGATTTCGCAAGTTTTTCTGGGATTTGAGATGTGGGTCCCACTGTCGAATATTTAAATGAATTTTGGATTTTTATCCGAAAAATGTGTAAATTCATATGGAATTAATTCCTATGATTAGTATTGAATATATCGAATTGTTTGTGAATAGATTTGAAGCTTCCGGAGACAAATTTAAAAGGAAAAGTTGTGGTAGAATAATTGATTGGAATTTGCAAAGCGAGGTAAGTGTCGTGGTTAAGCTTGACTTGAGGGAATAGAACCCTTAAATTATTTATTTTGTGAATTGCATGTGAACGACGTATAGGCGAGATAACGAGTGTCTATACGTCGTCAAATTAATTATTTGCCTGCTTACATGAAAAATCATAAATTATTTTAAATCATAAATTAATTATTATAATAATTATTTCTCTCTTATTCTTTGTCAAATATTAATTCTTGAATTCCTGCATTGATTTTTACATGCTATTTGAATTATATGTTTTAATTGTTAATTGATTATTTAGCATATTAAATATTAAACTGCCTATTTTCTTCCTGATTTTTATAATAATTTGCTATTTGTCATTTTTTGTTTCATAATTAAATCATAATTATTGTATGCTTGCTGTTTTATAATTTTATATTAATTGTTGCATTTATTGGGGAAATTTCTTCTATAAGAATTGATTGAAATGGATATATTGGAGGATCAGGTTGCACGCCGCAACAGGTTTATTAAGAAGTCCATATTGGAGGATCGGGTTGCACGCAACAACAGACTTATTAAAAAGTCCATATTGGAGGATCGGGTTGCACGCCGCAACAGACTTATTAAAAGTCAATATTGGGGGATCGGATTGCACGCCGCAATAGACTTATTTAAAAGTCAATATTGGGGGATCGGATTGCACGCCGCAATAGACTTTTTTAAAAGTGAATATTGGGGGATCGGATTGCACGCCGCAACAGACTTATTTAAAAGTCTATATATATACATGATTGAAATAAATATATCATAGACTTGATTAAAAGGAATATATTTGGAGAGCGGGTTGCACGCTGCAACAGAATTGAATGTGAATATATTGTGATAGCGGGTTGCACGCTGCAACAGAATTGATTGAAATAATAATGGATTATGACTGCTGAGTTGGCTTTAATTATTATAAATGAGTTACCTGATTTATTTCTATTATTTGTTGTTGTTATTAATATTGCGTACAGGTTAATGTAAGTGAACCGCCTTAGCCTCGTCACTACTTCGTCTAGGTTAGGCTCAGCACTTACCAGTACATGGGGTCGGTCGTACTGATACTACAATCTGCACTTCTTGTGCAGATTTTAGAGTTGGTCCCAACGGCGTACCATAGACTTGCTCGGATTTCAGCTACCAGAGGATACTTGAGGTATAACTGCATGGCGTCCGCAGTTCTGAAGTCCCTATCTATTTTACTTTAGCTGTGTGTTTATTTCCAGACAGCTTTATTTTATTCAGACCTTATTTGTATTTATTTTAGAAGCTCGTGCACTTGTGACAACAATTCTGGGATGATATTTAGACACTGTTGTTTTTATGGGTTATTTCACTATATTTAAAACTTTGCTTCCGCATTTGTTTCTTTGATTATTAATAATTTAAAAATGGTTTAAAAATTGGTTAATATTATTCTAACGTTGGCTTTCCTATCAAGTGAAATGTTAGGCGCCATCACGGTCCGAAGGTGGGAATTTCGAGTCGTGACAGGTCCCGAGGGCCTCGGGTGTGATTCCGGGTGGTTGACGGATTTTTGAAGTTGGAAAAATGCAGCTGAAGCTGCTGCTACGGATATTTCCGCACTTGTAGATGTAGGAGTCGCAAGTGCGAGGTCGCAGGTGTGCATGGGAGTTCGTAGGTGCGGACAGCGTGGGGTTAGGCTAGGTCTGCAGGTGCATAGGAGAAGTCGCACCTGCGAATCCACAAATGTGGATAGGTGCCCGCAGATGCGGAAGAGGGGAGTTTGGCAGTTTTTGCAGAAGTGGGGGATATTGCATAGGTGCACGTCCGCAGGTGCGAGACCTGGGACGCAGGTGCGGGGCCAGTGCATTAAGTGAGTTTCCGTAGAAGCGGAGTTCCCAACCATAGAAGCGGCTCCGCAGGTGCGGATATTGGACCGCTGGTGCGATTTTGCTGGGCAGAAAGTATAAATAGAGGACTTCGAGATTTTTCTCATTTTTCACAATTTGGAACACGGACTTTGGAGCTTTGGGGGGTGAGTTTTGAAGGGGATTCAAGTGTTTTCATAGAGGTTAGTTGCTTGAGCTCTAATACTCCTAGCTATGGCATTTTACGATTGATTTCTCACTTAATTAGTAGGATTTTGAAGTGAAATGAGGGGGCTAGGGATTTTGGAGAGTTTAATTTAAGGATTTGAGGGAGCAAATGCTGTCGGATTGTGATAAATTTTATATGTATAGAATCGTGAGTGAATGGGCTTTCTAGTTTTGTAAATTTTGTCGGATTTCGAGATGTAGGCCCGGGGACCGGGTTTGAGCCAATTTCGGGTTTTGGGCTAATTTGATAGTTTTTCTTGTGAAATTCACTCCATTAGCGTATATTGATGGTATTGTACTGATTGTGAATAGATTCAGAGCATTTGGAGGCCGAGTCAAGAGGCAAGAGCATTGCGGGGTAGAGATTTGACCGGTTTGAGGTAAGTAACGATTGCAAATCTAGTCCTGAGGGTATGAAACCCCAGATTGTTTTATCATTCTACTATTTTGAAGTGACGCACATGCTAGGTGATGGGCGTGTGGGCGTGCACTGTTGAGGATTGTGACTTGATCCGTCCCGTAGTAACTGTAAAGTTGCATATTTTGTTGAAACTGTATGATACTTATATATTTTAGAAAGAGTTTCTATAAATTGGGTTGAATGCCATGTTTTGGGCCTTGTGCCAGTACTGTTTGGACCCTTCGAGACCTTTTCTTACTATCCTCTCACTGTTTTCGATTGAAAATCTATACTCAGTCATGGTTATACTTGTTTACTACATAACTCAGTTTTATTACTCTATTTTAATGCATATAAATGTTGTTTTGGGCTGAATACCCTGTTTTTACTGAAATGCCCGAGTGGCTCGAGAGGTTTATGACTGAGTAAGGCTGAGGGCCTAATTTGTGAGGATATTTATGGGATCAGGATGCACGCCGCAACATGTTTGACATAGGCCGAGGGCCTGATTGATTTATGCCATGATTTGGCTTGATATAGCGCTTGGGCTGAAGGAGCCCCTCCGGAGTCTGTACATACCCCCAATGAGCGCAGGTACCTACTGAGTGCGAGTGCCGAGTGATTGGAAGGTATGAGTGATTGTGAGGTATGCCCGAGAGGCATGCCTGATTGTGAGGTTTACCCGAGGGGCTGTATACGAGTGATGTTGCTCGAGGGGCTGTTTATGATTTTATCATTTTTGTTCACCTTTGCATTTAGCCTCTGTTTGAAAACTATTGAAAAATACCTTTAAATAATTTTACTGGAACTAGGTTTAAACGAGATGTTTTGATTCAAATTCCGATTTTTAAAGCATGTGGTATTTTACTGAGCTTTCATGATATGAACTTTATATGCTTTATTGCTCCTAACTACCGTTCAGTCTTTATTTATTATTGTTACTTACTGAGTTGGCGTACTCACGTTACTCCCTGCACCTTGTGTGCAGATCCAGGTGTAGCTGGACACGGTAGCAGTTGTTGATTATTCTGGTTCTAGATGTTCTCGGGGATAGCGAGGTAGTTGCTTGGCGATCGCAGCCCCTGCTTTTCTTCCTCTTATCTTCTTTTAGTTGTATTTAGCTATATTCCAGGCTGAGTTAGCCTTGATATTGTTAGACAGATTGTAGTAGATGCTCATGACTAGTGACACCCCGATGCCGGACTTTTTTTTTCCCACTTTTATTTTGATTTGAACTCCTTTACGAAGGATTTTACGCCAAAGAGCCTTGAAATTATCCTTGAAATAAAAATATCGGTTGTTTTATAATGAGTCGGCTTGCCTAGTTCTACGATAGGCACCATCAGGACAGGTTAGGTTTTTGGGTCGTGAAACTTTTCTAACCTTGTAAGAGAAAAATTTTCCCATAGGCGAATTAACTAGTATGTGTGTCTATTTGTGGGGGGCTACGTACGTACGAAGTGATGAGAGTCCGTGCGTAGATAATAATTATGCTAAAGTTCGGGTAGTCTAGGACCCATATCATGCTATACTTGAAATTGTTGCGCCCTTACTTGTTAATCAGATTGCTTAAATCATAATTTCAAAAATGTGTAAAAGAATTCCAAAGAGATAAGTTTTACTTATTTGAAGTTATGAATAGAACACTTGACTGTTGTTGAAAAACCTGTGTTTCTTTAAAGTGTTTTCTATTTGTGGAGGGGTCGAACGCCTCGGTAGTAAATAGATGTATCTATGGTTCGCGCCGTTCGACCCTCGGTAGTGCACAATTTAAATAATTTTATATTGGTTCGGGCCGTACGACCTCGACATTATTTGTGCATGATAACTCTTGCGATTTTTCATAACTGATATTGCTCCAATGTTTGATGAAATATAAATTTGGGATTAATAATTGTGAAAAAGGATATTTATCATCTTTGGTTGCTGAGTACTAGTGTATTTCTTGTAATCCATGCTTAGTTATAATTTTGAATTATTATCATTAGCCTTAGTAAGTTTCAGGTCGACCAGTCGTCACTACTGCTTCAAGGTTAGACTGGATACTTACTAAGTACATATTATTTTTGTACTCACGCTACACTGCTATACTTAACTGTGCAGGATCTGAGGCAGGTATATCTGGATATCCGTTCGGCGCACATACTTGATCGTGGTTTGAGATTTCACGGTGTGCTGCCTTTCCGAGACGTTTAGCAGCATGCCGGAGTCTCTCTTTTGTTTTGTTTCTATCTATTCTATTTAAGACAGTAGGGTAGACATCTTTTATATAATCTACGAGTTGCCAACATACTTGTGACACTAGATCATGGCTTACATTAGTAGATTTATGATTTTGGGTTCTGTTCCTATGGTTATAAATATTTCTAGCTGCTTTCATTTATTAACTTAAAACTGTTTCTCATCAAATCTTCTAAATTAAGGAAAACTACTACATGGAAAACTCGTTAAAATGGAAAATTATTAAGTTATTCATTGTTGGCTTGTCTAGCAAAGTTGTTGGACGTCATCATGACCTGATATGAATTTGGGTCGTGACAATCTTGAGAAGTTAAAGTGGTGTATTTATAGTAAACACCAAAATTCCCGTCACATAATAAAGTTAAAAGATAAATAATAGAGAATAATAAAATTTTAAAGATTAATATTTATTATACATCCAACATAACTGCGATTATGAAAGGATAAAAGTTGATTAGTTAGGTTAATTTGAATACCTTCCAGTATTGAATATGAAATCCGGGCGTCACCGAATTTGAGAACTTATTTTCTTGACAAGTAGTTGTAGCTAATGTTCATCTTTAAATCTTTCTAATATTGTATAACTAATAATTATAGTTATGTAAAATAAGTGATTAAAAACGGATTCCTAAACCTTAAACAAAGGGAAAGTGCTCGCTCAATAAGAATTGTTTATGGAAAATATGTGATTTTCGTGTACAATTAATATTGGAGTATATATTTTTATTATATTACATAGTTAAAATAAGGAAAAAATTAATACAAGATTTAGTTGATTTAGAAATCTTAAATATTAAAAAAATAAAATAATTATTTTGTTTAATGTGAAATTAATGTTTAAAGGGTGAAAATGACGAACGATATTTCACTATAATTCAAACTTTCTTTAAGACCCCATATTTGATCCCTTGTTTCCACACACTGCAATTATTTTTCTTTCTACTGCTTTGAGCGATACGTTACGCAGAAGGTGCGGCAAATAGACTCCTATTGTTTGCCTTCAACTGTAAACTTCTTTTGTCTCATTTAATTATTAAAATAGTTGTTTTGCAATCATCTTTTGCTCATTTTTTGTTCACCGGTATTATTTATTACTAGTTTTAGTATACGTGCGTTGCACGTGTGTATATTGTCTATCAATTAAAAATATATAAAGCAACTTCGAAATAAAATATAATATTTATTTAAATGATGAAAATAATTTAGATAACATTTTATCAATCTTAATTTTGAAAGCTTATTTCCTGTGAAGCGACGGTAACTAAAGTTATTAATATAATTCCATAAGCAGTAAAGGCATTTGGAAAAGAATCAAATCTTTTTATTTGACGGAGTGTATTAGTTAAGTTGTTATCTTCTAATTGTAGTATTTTCGTCCATACTTTTAATTTGAAAAATAAATCTAAACCATTAATATGAAATTGATTATTATGCTTTAAGGAACATTCAAGATTATGGCAATATATTTTTCAAATTTTCATCATCTAGTGATCTTAATTTTTATCGCTAAATAGAAAATTAAAATATTTTCATATGTTTCGAATTGTTTAAATATATTTTTGAAGTGAAAAAATTGCCTTGTCTACTATGTATAAAAGTAATCAACTCCAAAGGACTCTTCGAAAGATTTTGAGATTTTATTACCAGATTGTTAGATTGTTTCTCATCAAATTGTTTCTTCCTTTATACCACACGTTTCTTACGAAATTCGGGTTCAATGATCATTTTAAGTGCAGTTTTCTTGGCAGACATCATAGCAGTTGCAAATCTTTCTTCTTTATATTTATTAAAGAAAGAAATCAAACTTTTTCACTTCAAAGAACCTTTTTTTAAAATTTATACATAGCCTATTAAGTGTAACAAAAAATGGGGCTCCACAAATGTGGGGCCTAAAGCAGTTATTTTACTTGCTCTATGGAAGGGCCATCCCTGTGTGGGTGTTTATTTATTACTCTACTGTAGATAATCATTTAATACTCCATTGAAGTTTACCTTCAAGAAGGTGATGCAGGCAAGTTGCAAGTAACTCAATGAAATGACTGGCAGCAACTTCTTATTAAACAGGCATATTGCGAGCAACTCATGCAGACAACTTACAAGCAGCTTAAGAAAAGTCTCACAGCTGCTTCCTTTCTTCTATAAATAGAGGAGATTTCAGTTCATTATGTACATCGATTTGGAGTTGAATAATATATCAATCTCTCTATATACTTATCTTCGATTTATTTACTTAACAGTTTTTATTTTATAACAGTAACAACCCGGCCGGTCGTTTCAAGAGTTATAGCTCCGTTCTCCCTTTTATGCTCATTTTTGTGCTTCAATATTATTTTATCAGTTATCATGTTAGTTGGTTCGGGTCCGGAGAGAATACTGAGTGAATTGAGACACTTAGTCTCTTAATTGAAAGCTTAAGTTGGAAAAGGTTGATCGGATGTCGACTTATATGTAAACAACCTTAGATTTGAATTTTAATGGTTCTGTTAGCTCTGTTGGGTGATTCTGGACGTACGAGCATGTCCGAATTATGATTTGGAGGTCCATAGTAGAATTCGGCTTGAAATGGCGAAAGTTAGAATTTTGGAAAGTTTGACCGGGAGTGGACTGATATCGGGGGTCAGATTTCGATTCCGGAAGTTGCAGTAGGTTCATGGTGTAATTTGTGACTTGTGTGCAAAATTTGAGGTCAGTCGGATGTGGTTTGATAGGTTTCGGCGTCGTTTGTAGAATTAGGAAGTTTTAAAGTTCATTAGGCTTGAATCCGTGTGCAATTCATGTTTTTGATGTTGTTTGAGGTGATTTGAGGTTTCGATTAAGTTCGTATGATGTTTTAGGACTTGACAGTATGATTGGTTGAGGTCCCGGAGGCCTCGGGTGAGTTTCAAGTTGTTAACAGATTATTCTTGGACTTTGCTTGATAGCTAAAGTTTGTGGTTTTTGGTCATCTGGTTTCCTCTTATGCATTCGCGAGGAAGGTCTCGCATGCGCGAAGTGTATCTGGAGGCTGATAGAAATTTGTTCTTCGTGTTCGCGAAGAGGGGCCCGCGTTCGCGAAGGTTTGGTCAGTGGAGACATCACGCGAGAAGGGTAACGCGTTCGCGAAGAAGTGAGGAGGTAGCTGGGGACCCCATTCATAGGTCTACGTGTTCGCGGAGGGTCGGTTGTATTCCCAAAGTGAGGGGTCAGCGAAGCATCGCGTTCGTGGTTGGTTGAACGCGTTCGCGAAGGAGGTTTTAAGCGGAAAATTTATTTGTTCTACACGAACACGGGTGGAAGGTCGTGCTCGTGATGAAGGCATCACTGGGCAGATTTAAAAGATTCAGAACGAGGGTTTCGAGTTCATTACATAAAATTGATTTGGGAGCTTGGTAGAAGGCGATGTTTGGAGAGATTCTTGCATGGGTGTTTGGGGTATGTGATTCCTATGTAAATTTGGTCAAATTCTATGATTATGACTTTAATTCCATCATCTAATTTGTGATCTGGGTTGGAAAATTTGGGGAAAATGAGGAAGAGTTCTTGGGTTAGAATTTTAAGGTTTTGAATGGGATTTTCTTATCAGATTTGGGTAAATTTGGTATGGTTAGACTCGTGAGTGAATGGGCTTTCAGGTTTTATCAGATTTCGAGACATGGGCCCTGGGGCTGGGTTTGAGCTGATTTCTGATTTTGGCTTATAAATTCGTATTTTTCTTGTGGAATTGATTCCTTTAGCCTATATCGATAGTATTATACTGCTTGTGGCTAGATTCAGGACGTTTGGAGACCAATTTGAGAGGCAAAGGCGTGTACGAGTAGAGTTTCCCCCGAATTGCGGTAAGTGACACTTTCAAACTTGGTTCTGAGGGTTCGAAACCTCGAATTTTGATATACGTGATTGGTATTGAGGTGACACACATGCCAAGTGACGGGCGTGCGGGCGTACATCGTAAAAATTATGACCTGGTCAATTCCATGGAACTGTATAGTGGTTCGATATTGTTGATATCCATGTTTTCATCATGTGATAAAGTAATTGAGCTATCGATCATGTTAGATATCGTGTTTAGGCTTTATGCCGGTACTATTGGGACCTATAGTGGTCGTTTCTTGTTATTGTCTTACTGACTTCATTGATATTTTGTACTCAGTCATATTCATGCATTTCATATCATATCTCAGTCTCTGTTATTAATTATTCGCATCATTGTTTTCGGGCTAGTTTCATGACATTGTGAGCCCGTGTGTGAGACTGGAGAAATTGATGGCTGAGTGAGGCCGAGAGCCTCATTATAAGTGTCAGTTATGGGATCGGGCTGCACGCTGCAACAGTTATACTGATTTATGATAGGGCTTGGGCTGAAGGAGCCCCTTCGGAGTCTACACACACCCCTAGTGAGCGCAGTTGATATTAGTGAGGGATGGATCTTCCCTAGATATGAATCTTGTCTGAAGCACTATATATACCTAGAGATGGATCTTCTCCACGGGTTGGATTGGCCCTACTCGGTAATGGGTGACTTATGGTCATTGATTTATATATTCCGTGATGGATCTTCCCTGGCCGCTTGGTACATATACAGTACCGAATGATTGAGCATTTGAGAGCGTGAGCACATGAGGCTGTCGGCATGGTGCATCACATACAACATGTGCATTGACATGTAGAAGTAGAGGAAGATTATGCTTCATATCATTCAGATTTGATCTATATTACTGTTTTGAGTTATCTATTGAACTTGAAAGCATGCCTACGTTTCTTCACTATTATTCTATATTATACTGTACCGGTTGAGTTCATCACTATATTTTAGTCCAAAGGTTGGATTTGTTACTTACTGAGTTGGTTGTGCTCACGTTACACCCTGCACCACGTGTGCAGATCCAGGTGCTTCCGGTCATGGCGGCTACTGATTGAGAAGATAGGATCTCAGAGACTATCGAGGTAGCTGCATGGCGTTCGCAGGCCTTGACTCTCGTTCATTATCTTTATCTGTATTTCAGTTCTTACTCCTTAGACGTTGTAGTAGAATGTATTCTGGTATATATGCTCATGTACTCGGCGACACCCGAGTTTTGGGATAGATTGTATTGTGTTGCGGGTTTATTTCTGTTCCCAAAAGGGTTTTCTTAAATATTAATTACTTTCGTCTATATTTTCAAAGCTTTTATTGTGTTAAAAAAATAGTTGAGTAGTGGCTTGTCTAGTTCCATGATAGGCGACATCACGACGGTTAATTTTTGGGTCATGACAATAACACATTATCAGCACGAGATTCTGCCTTGAGCTCGTACTTTGAAAGATATATTACCGTAGTTATCATCGTCCAAAGCATCAGTTCTCACTGTAAGTTACACCAAATTATTGTAGTTAAGCATTTCTACCCTTTATACAGTGGGTTGAACGATTGATAGTTCTTTGGCGTCACTATTTCATTTTCATATTAGCAAATTAATCATGAAAATGATTCCATGTTTGTCATTGTGAATGATAAATACTTTTTTCTTGCTGCTTTGTTATCTTGAAGTAGGTTCGTAGCAAAGGACTCATGACATTAATTTTTGCACTTTCATATATTTGCTTAACACTAATTATTCATAGAGTTAAGTTAGCAAAAGTCTTTGTCTATAAATAGAATCCAATGGCCATCATTAAGAAATATACTCAAAAGGTTAGTACTTCCTTCATATCAGATATTTCTATTTTTTGCTACTAACAGTATGAGTTTTGGTCATTGGTCCTAAGGAGCCTAAATGGTTCACTTGGCAGTTCATGCCATAAATTTGTCCCTGAATAATAATACTATGAGAAGAGACCATGATTTATTATTTCAATTTTATTGATGGCTACGCATGGGAGTTTGCAAGAAATATATAGCCACCAGTAGTGGCAATATTTTCGAAGTCTTGTTATGGCTTAATTTTATGGTTTACTTGAACTCTAGCAGAGTACGATCACCAGAAATGGCAATGTTTTGTATATCTCATTGTAACTAAATTTTATTAACCACCAGAAGTGGTATATGCCTATGACCACCAAAAGTGATAATTTAGGCTTGTTGTGGTTGTTGATACCCAATTTTACCCTCATATTTTTTTCAAATAGTATATATACTTTCAAAATATTATTTTGCATCATTATTTAATTTACAAGAGTCATATAAGTATTTTCTATAATTTTGCTATAATCTTTTAAAGCTTTAAAATTGATTTTCTTGCATTTAAATTATTCAAATATTTATTTATTATCCCTTCAAGTTATTTTGTGATAACTAAATCACTCAAATTTATTATTTACACCTACATATATGTTTTATAAAAAATTTACTTTATTTCAGATAATTATATTTGTATTTTTGAGCTTTTTATAAAATCTAGCAATAATAGCCCATATTTTATACATAATTATATTTATTACATTATTTATGCTAAAATAGCAGTTTTTATGTTTTTATAATGATAAGCTATTTTTTCAATAATTTTACTGCATAAGTAATGTTTTTATTATTTATTAATTGCTTTTTACAAATTATTTTAAATAAATTCGCATATTTAATTTATAGCCCACTACAGGGCTAATTTCGGACCAAAATTAGGCCCAAAGCACCTGGCCCATTTTGTTTAACCCTTCAGAAGCCCAAACCAAACCACCTCTTCATCTAACCCGGTCGCGACTCGTGTCACGACCTGCCCGCTTCCCGTTTAATCCCGACCGTTGATCTTAAATGATCAACGACCCATAACAGCATTTTCCCTTTCCTTATAACCCTCGCCCTAGACCCTAGAGACAAATCCTCTGCCCAGCCGCCTCCGTACTCTCTCATCTCTCCTTCTCCCTCCTACAAAAACCTTATCCGCCTTCCCCAATCTTCTCCAAATCCGATCAAATCATGGGTTCCTTCTGTGATTTACTTACCTTTTACGCGTTACCTCGTTGTTACTTACAAGACTATGGTGTTACTTAGTACTTGCCTAAACTTGTCAAGTACCATCTCTCAGAATCGGGCCCGTTCAACTTCAATCTTTAAGATCTGGACAATATCTCATCCATATACACGGAAGAATGGTTGATTTCTCACACCAGCAGACTAATTTTAAAGCGTTGAACCCTAATTAGGGTTTGGATTTCGATTTCTTTCCTTTACCGGTTGCTTTATTGATTGCATGTATATTTTTCTTTTCCTTGTTTATGTTTGCTTGACTTCTTTCCTTATTTACTCGTCTGATTTAACTACTATATAAACCTCTCCCCTAAATCCCATTTAAAAGACCTTAATCACTGTTATTCTCTCACTCCCACTCATTCTACTATTCTAAAATTTGAGACCGTGGCCGGCTGAATGCCAAGGCCACCAGAATTCAATTTTTGCACCATTTTCACTGTAAGCATTGCCCAGGGTTCATTCGAAACCCTTGGGAACTCTGACGCACTGAGAATTTTGTAGGTTTCTGCTGTTCTTTCCGTGTTACTGATAAGAAAGCTGTTGGCTCTTAATCTCTACCTTACTTCCTCATTAATTCTGCAAACTGGTGAGTAATGAGACTCTTGCTATTTTACTCTCCTTTGCCTGCATCCATATCAATTAGTCTTTTGTGAACCAATATGATATAGCTTGTCTCTGTTCGTATTCATGTTTGTCTTATCATTAACTTGCACCCCTGTATCTTCTTTTAATGTCTGAACCTACTTGAATTCTGAGTTTCATGTTTGTTATATGTGCGCAATTGAATGGTTTGTGATTATTATCGGCTTGTTATGATATTCTGATTACTAGTTTCACTTCAAAAGCCTTTCCTCATGCCTTGCCTTAGATTCCTGTATTCTTAAGGATGTTATCTCCTGCCCAGAATTTGTTTGAGTGAATTTCTTTCTAATTAATCCTTCATGGATGTTCTACCGCTCTTCTGCTTACATGAACCTTATGTGTCCATTACTGGCTCAATGTTTTAGCCTAACATATTGCTAATTTGGTATTTGGTCAATCCTACGTTCTTCAGTATTGCCAAGTTTCTAGTTAAACCCCAATACACTTGATTTTACCATTATGGTTGGATTAAGTTCTAAGGTTTGTCTATCCTCTAACCTTAAGATTGAGATATCTTCCTACCATGATCTTTGGACTTAGAAATCTTTGTGATTAGGATTCTTATCGACTGTTATAAACCATTCCTACTTGCTTGTTTAATTTCCATTCTCTGACTATAACTTTGCTAGACCTTCATGCCTTAAATTCCTAGTTTTGAGTCTCTTTTAAGCCCATTCATGATTTACTCTAATCTTGTTGTTCTGAAAACTAAGCACGTATGCTTCCCATGTTGATCTTAGTGATATGCCTCCTCAATTTTTCTAATGTTGCACATGCTACTCTTTCATTTGTTATGAACTTATATTGTCATTCTTTATGCTAAAACTACTCTATTAAGGTTGTTCTCTGTTGATCCTTTAACTTTCATAATTAGATCCCTGCTTGAAATTGCCTTAAACTATTTTTGACAATGTTAATGTTTGAGATTTCTTTAGAAGTAGTCTGTTATCTTATGATAATCCTTCATGTCCCCCTAAACCTGGAAAATGCAAGCATGAACTCGTCTTACGTGTGTTCTGCCAACATGTCACATGAATTTGTCTATACATCTTGGTGATAATTAGCTTTACAGTTTTAAGAAATAAACGTGTGGGCTTCATTCCTTGTTTAGTTAGTTCAACATATAATCGGTTGCTTGTAATCATGCGTGAATCCTTCGTTTGAGTTTGGTGTATGTTTTATGTGATGTTGGGCTTAGCTGTTGGGTTTAGACTTTTTGCTGGTCTTATGAGCTGGGTATTGAGTCTACTGGAGTTGTCGAAGGCCTAGAAAAGCACTCGGTTATTTGTACTAGACTTATCATTGGGCCTATAGTTGTCTTCTTCTGTAACTATACATATTTGATTTGTATTATTTCATTCGGGTTGTAATAACTTATAATAACGAATGATGAGGGAGGTTAATAAAAGGGGGCTAGGATATTCTAATATTTGCATGAAAGGGTAGAAACATGCCTATAGGATCTAAGTGTTACATTTTGCTCAACATGCTCTATTTCGATGTGTTTTTTAGATAACATGCCTATAGGACCTGAGTATTTCACTTGTTCACATGCTCCACTTCTATACATTATTAACTACCTATTGTATTGCAACATCATCGGTTATTTGCTCAATTTGTTCTATTACCATGTGTTAGATATCATGCCTATAGGATCGTATTAAGTAATAAAGACATGCTCCTATTAATATTCATCTAGATATCATGTCTATAGGACCTTAATTGATAAATTAGCTATTGTTATTGCTATTCTTATCACATTACTCGCCTAGAAAATAAGCCTATAGGGATAAAGTGTTTTAAAACTAGTTTTAATTGTCAATCTTTAGAAATTCTGCCTATAGGATACTGTTACTCATCTTAGACATCATGTTTATAAAATCAATGTCGTAAACTCTAAGTTTTCAAATAGTCTTACTGCCTCATCATACGAACAGGTAGAGGTTACGTCTATAGGACTTGGAACGCCTTTAATATACAAATCTACTATGTTAAAGCTGCAATGCTGCCCGTACAATGCTAAAAATTAGAATCATCTAGAAGCCATGCCTATAGGACTTAACGACTATAATATGTCTTAATTCCGAAGTTGTCTACTGCCTAACTGCCCGCGCACATTTGTTGTTTATGTGTGGAGGTGAACTTGAGCCTTTGATTGTACTTATGTGTAGTCCTATGTGTTTTTGAATGTGCGCTAGTTATAAAATTTTAAGCATCCTAAGTGAAGTCTAGAACCATCCAAATAGAGGTCCAAAGCCTCCTGGACCCTAGGTATGGGACGGTAGTGCACGCATAGGGTACGACCTAGAATTGAATTAGAGTGCCTTTAGGTAAACAACTTTAACATAGTAATTAGGTAGCAGGAGATGATAGTCTGTGCCCGCTGAATAATATGAGCAACCCCCGCCTAAGGGAGTTGCGAAATATTATTTATATTGCACAGGAATATACTTTAGGCTAAAAAACTTAGGACCCCCCTCTCTTTACATACTTGTTCAGCGTAGCTATTAAGAGTTGTGCTGGTTTACACCTGTTTTAGTAAGACTCCACCACTTCTGAATTTCCCCTTATTTATTTGATCACCTAGTCTAATTACATAAACCACATAGTTTAAAGTTTGGCTAGGACCCACAGTTGTGGACCTCGAAGAGTGCCTAACACCTTCTCTTTGAGGTAATTTGAGCCCTTACCTGATCTTTGGTGACACAGACTAGTTAAAACAGAGTTGTTTGCAAATAGGTTCCCTAACGCACCTTAAACCCTTAGGTGACGACTCTTCTCTTTTAATACCTCCTTTAAAAGCGTTGTCACACGTCAAAACCTGCTTTTGCGAGAAAATAGGGTGCGACAGTGGTTACAATTGAAAACGAGTTAGAGAAAAATTCTCCATATCAAATCACTGTGCTAAACTGTGTCCTTAAGGACAAGAAAATGAGGATCATCATATTGGCGTTCTCTGATGCGATAATATAAGGAAGACCGAGAAACCATACAAGTTGGAACATAGCTGGGCTCCGAAACATCTAATCTCACGAACTGGTTGGCCAAGGCCTGAACATCAACTACAAGCGGTCTCTCCCCAACAGGAATGAATACAAGGCTGCCCATACTCACTGTCTTTCTACTCAAGGCATTGGCCACCACATTGGCCTTCCCGGGATGATACAGAATAGTGATATCATAGTCCTTTAGCAGCTCCAACCAACTCCGCTACCTCAAATTTAGATCCTTCTGTTTGAATAAGTGCTGGAGATTTCGATGATCTGTAAACACCTTATAGGACACACCGTAGAGATAATGCCTCCAAATCTTTAATGCATGAACAATGGCAGCTAACTCCAAATTATGAACAGGGTAGTTCTTCTCATGGGGCATCAACTGACACAAAGCATAAGCAATCACTCTACCTCCCTGCATCAGGACACATCCAATAATGATCCGAGAAGCATCACAATACAATTTATAAGAGCTTGAAGCTTAAGGAAAAACTAGAACTAGAGTTGTGGTCAAGGCAGTCTTGAGATTCTGAAAGCTCTCCTCACACTCATCCGACCACCTAAAAATAGCATCCTTCTGGGTCAATATGGTCAATGGTGATGCAATAGACGAGAAACCCTCCACAAAGAGATGATAATAACCGGCCAAGCCGAGAAAGCTCCGAATCTCTATAGCTGAGGACTGTCTGGGCCAACTCTGAACTGCCTCTATCTTCTTTGGATCCACCTAAATACCCTCACGGGACACCTTGTGCCCCAAGAATGCCACTGAACTGAGGCAAAACTCACACTTGGTGGACTTAGCATAAAGCTTCTCCTCCCTCAACCGCTACAACACAATCCTTAAATGATGGCCATGCTACTCCTGGTTACGAGAGTACACATGATATCATCAATGAACATTATGACAAACGAGTCAAGATAAGGCTAAAATACACTATTCATCAGATGCATGAATGTTGCTGCGGCGTTGGTCAGCCCAAAAAACATCACGAGGAACTCATAATGACCATAACGGGTCTTGAATGTTGTCTTTAGAATATCTGAGTCCCGAATCTTCAGTTGGTGATATTCAGACCTCAAGTCAATCATAGAGAACACCCTCGCTCCCTGAAGCTGGTCAAACAAATCATCAATGCACGACAAAGGATACTTGTTCTTGATTGTGACTTTGTTTAGCGCACCCCAAGGTGACACACTAGGCCTTATAAACCCCTTACCAAGAAGTTCCGGAAGCTGTTGTTTCAATTCCTTCAACTCTTTGTGCCATACGATACGACAGAATAGAAATGGGGTAAGTGCCTCACACCAAGTCAATACCAAAGTCAATATCCTTATTGGGCGGCATGCCCGACAGGTTTGCAGGAAAAACATCTGGAAAGTCTCGCACCCTTGGGACATAATCAATAGTAGGGGTATTAGCCCCAATATCCTCACAAAGGCCAAATAAGATAAACAACTCTTCCTAATCATCCGCTGGGCCTTCAAATATGAAATCACTCTGCTTGGAATGCAATCTAGGGAACCTCTCAACTCTATCCTTGGCAACCCTGAAATCACCAACATCACGGTCCTAGCGTGACAATCCAGAACATCATGACACAGACTCAACCAATCCATAACCAAGATCACGTCGAAATCCACCATACTAAGCAATAAGAGATCAACTCTACTCTCAATCCCCAAATAGTCACTACACATAACTGATGTACACGGTGCACAACAATAGTATCGCTCACTGGCGTAGATACATGAAAAGATGAAAGGGCATATCCAGATAATGAGCAAAATATGATGAGACATATGAATAAGTAGAACCAGGATCAAATAATACAAAGGCATACTTGTGGCATACTGAGACGATACATGTGATCACTGCGTCTAAAGCAACGATATCTGGTCTGGAATAAATAACATAGAATCGAGCCTGGCCTCCGCCTGATCGGCCTCCCCCTCTTTGGCGGCCCTTAATTGACTGAGCCCCACCCAAGCTTGCTGGGTGGGTGGTTAAGTAACTGGTGCTGAATGCACAACCTGACTCCTCTACTACACTGGACCTCCCAGGCGACGAGGACTCTGCCTCCACATGTTCCCAAACTCCTCGCACTCAAAGCTACTCCCTGGTGCTGGTGGTGGGGGCTAAAGGGAGCCCCGATCACCAAGATAACTACTAGAAGGACCCGACATAAACGAACCTTGAATCGATGGAGCACGGGATGAATCTAAGCTGGAAAGGAACTGAGAGATGACTGACCCTGACGAGAACTGTATGAACCATGGCCGGATGATGCACCACAGTGAGCTAGATGAGCCTTTTGAGCATGCCTATAAGGACGACCCCTACTGTGGTGGAACTAACCCCCAGAAGGAACACCGCTAAAATATCCCGATCCACGAGGCCTCTTGGCCTCCCTCTAACCCCGCTCCTAACTGCATACCATTTCTATATGTCGAGAAATGTCGACCACCTCATCAAACGTAGCGCCAGATACCCTCTCCCGGGTCATAAGCAACCGCAGCTGATATGTGAGGCCATCAATGAACCTCCTAATCCTCTCCCTATTAGTGGGAACCAAAAAAACTGCGTGACGAGCCAACTCAGAAAACCTCATATCATACTGCGTCATAGACATTCCCTCATGTCAAAGCTGCTCAAACCGTTTGCGTAGCTCTTCCCTATGAGATTGCAGCATGAACTTCTCCAAGAAGAGAATATTTAACTCCTTCCAGATAAGTCGTGCTGCACCAACCGGCCTGCGCTTCTCATAAGCCTCCCACCATCTAAAGGCAGCCCTAGAGAACTAAACAATTGTGTACGAGACCCCACTGGCCTCTAGAATACCTGTTGTACAAAGAATCTACTGGCACTTATACAAGAAGCCCTGTGCATCCTCTAACTCAGTACCGTTAAATGACAGAGGCTTAAGCCTCCCAAACCACTCAAGTCTACTATGCTCATCGTCAGTCATAACTGGGACCACCGGGGCCTGAGCAGCTATAACCGGCTGGGCCGGCAGTACCCCCGGTGTTTGAAGTCCCTGCTTCACTTGCTTTGGAGTACGGGCAGCGGGGGTATGAATACCTTCCCCAACCTGAGAAGTGGCTGTTGCGGCCTAAGGCGAAACCACCTGAGCAAGGCCAGTGCAAATGGTCAATATCTGGGACAATGTCTCCTGAAGGCTTGGAATCACGATGGGCACAACTGGTGCCATAGTTGGCCCCACTGGCTCGACCATATCCGGAACCTGCTCCAGAGCTAGAGCAACTGGAGGATCCGTTGGTGCTTCCCTAGCTGCTGTACAAGCTACAACCCTACCCATGTCGCAGCCCCTACCGCGACCTTGGCCTCTCGTGGCCCTAGCTGGTGGTACTGGTGGTTGTCCCTCCTATCCGGTAGCCCGTGTCCTCACCATATGTAAGAGAATAGAATACAGAATTTTAGTTATCGGAATTAACAAATCTGCATGACAAGAATACAAGAATGTGAAGTTATCTTAAGGGTTCGGCATCCTCTCGAAGATAAGTACAGACGTCTCCGTATCGATCCGCAAGACTCTACTAAACCTGCTCACAACCCAAAAACTAGCATGTCGTGATGGCGCCTATCGTAGTACTAGGCAAGCCTACATTTATGAAATAACTCCAACAGTTAACAAAAAAACTGATTTAAAATAGTTAACAATAAAAACTTCTCATAAACGGATAAGAAATCCAAAACACAATGCGGAAATTCCCAATATCGGGGTGTCAGTGAGTACATGAGCTTCTAAATATCAAAAGGCTAGAAAATATTGTCTAACAAATTTCAAAACTAATACAATAATCGGGAAAAGATAGGGAAGGAGAATCAAGGTCTGCGAAGTGCCAACAGCTACCTCAGAATCTCCAGAAGATCGAATGCGTAGAAAAATCAACACCTTCAATATCCGAAAACACCTGGATCTACACATACAGTGCAGGGTATAGCGTGAGTACAACCAACTCGGTAAGTAATAATACTAAATAAGGAACTGAAAGCAATGATGAGCTTCATAGTTAAGGTTCAATTACAGTAATTTCAAAAAAGAAGGTAGGGATGCTTTCAAGTTCGACAATTAAGGCCAAAACAGTAAATTCATGCCAAGTTCAACTGAGATAGAAGATAATATCTCTAAAAAATTGCAAAACAGTGATATATGACAACTGCAATGCAACAATAATGAAATCAATGCATTCTCTAAGAGAAATAATCACTCAGTCCTCTCATTCACTCCAACCTCACAATCACTCTTTCCTCATAGCCACTCATTCCTCTCTATCACTCGGCAATCTGCACTCGCACTTAGTAGGTACCTGCGCTCAGTATGTACAGACTCCAGAGGGTTCAACCCAAGCGCTATATCGAGCCAATCATTGCATAAATCAATGAAACATGCTGCGCGTGCAGCCCGATCCCATAAATATTCTCATAATCAGGCCCTCGGCCTCACTCAATCATCAACCTATCCAGTCTCTCAAGCTCTCAGAAATCATGAAAATCAGCCCAAACAACAATGATATGATGTAGTAACAAGGAATAATAAAGACGCATATATGATATTCAAGTAAAACTGAGCTCGAGTACAAATAGCAATTAACAGGTAGTTCAACATGTAACACGACCTCTATGGGTCCCAACAGTACCAACACATAGCCTAAACATGATTTCTAACATGATTTGCACTCAAATATATCTATAACACATGGAGAGCATATATCTAGCAACAAGTTGTTCAATTCATAGTTCCATGGAATGGACCAAGTCACAATTCATGCAGTGCACACCCACACGCCCATCACCTAACATGTGCGCCACCTCCAAACCAATCACAAGACACATAATACGGGGTTTCATACCCTCAGAACCATATTTAGAACTGTTACTTACCTCAATCCGAGCAAGTCTCTACTTCAACACACATTGGCGTCGAAAATCGGCCTTTGAATGCCTCAAATCTAGCCACAAATAATTCGATACAATAAACACAAGCTAAAGGAATCAATTCCATCAGAAAATACTAAGATTTATGTCAAAAGTCAAAAAGTCAAGTCACAAGTCGGCCCCCGGGACCATGTCTCGGAATCGGGTAAAGGTCACAACATCCGAACTCCCATCCGACCACGAGCCCACCATACAAATATTACCCAAATCCGATATCAAAATTCAAAACCTAAAAAAAAAAGCCTAAGAACTTTACATGATTTCCCCCAATTTTCCACCCCAAATAACAAATTAAATGATGGAATCAAAGGCATAATTATGGAAATTATTCAAAACTAGATAAGAATCAGTTACCCCAAACACCCACGTGAAAATCTCTCCAAATATCGCCTTCTACCGAGCTCCCAAATCAATTTTGTGTTATGAACTCAAAACCCTCATTTTTGAAACGTATAATCTGCCCAGTTAAGCCTTCATCGCGAACGCATGCATTCTCACGTGTTTTCATAGAACAAACTAGACTGCCCCTCAAACGTTCCTTATGCGAGTGTGGAAACATCCACGCGAGCACGTACCTTAGCCTTATCCAACCTACACAATCACGTCCAACCTCACGCGATCGTGAAGCACAAACATGTGATACCTAGTGCCCTCCTCATCTCTTCACGAACACGACATTGCCCACACGTTCGCGACTCACATCCTAGCCACACCTACACGATCTCAGACCCTCACTCGCGAGCACATAGGCAAAAATTATCACTGCCCAAACCAAGCCTACGTGAGCGCGGACCTTCTCATGCGATAGCATACAAGGAAACCATTAACAGAAACCAGCAGTCTTCAGCTGAAATGCCAAGTCCAAAATTGATCTGATAACCATCTGAAACTTACCGGAGACCCCCGTGACCTCAACTAAACATACCATAAGTCCCAAAACACTATACAAACTTAGTCGAACCCTTGAATCACATTAAACAACATCAAAAACATGAATCGCACAACAATTCAAGCCTATTGAAACTAAGAAATTTTAACTTCTACAAACGACGTCGAAACCTAACAAATCACGCCTGATTGACCCAAAATTTTGCACATAAGTCAGAAAGGACACCATGGACCTACTCCAACTTCCAGAATCAAAATCCGACCCCGATATCAAAAAGTGCACTCCCGGTCAAACTTTCCAAAAATTAAACTTTTGCCATTTCAAGCCTAATTCAACTACGAACCTCCAAATTACAATCCGGACACACTCCTAAGTCCGAAATCATCTAACGGAGCTAATAGAACCATCAAAACTCTATTCTGGAGTCGTTTACACATAATTTAACATCCGCTCAACCATTCCAACTTTAGCTTTCCATTATGAAACTAAGTGTCTCAATTCATTCTGAAATCTCTCCCAACCCGAACCGACCAACCCGGTAAGTCACATAACAGCTATAAAGGAAAAATGAGCAGTAAATGGTGGAACGAGGCTACCAATCTCGAAACAACCGGCCGGGTTATTACAAATTCAAATTCTCGAGAAATGTACTCGATCAAATTACAGTTTTTTTATACGATTTAAATCAATCTGGGTGCATGTGGTATAATTGGCTCAATGAATATTTGCTAAAAAAAGCTTAAATAAATGATAATATTTGTCTATATATTTTTATAATGAAAATATATTCAGAGCTATTTATGTTGATGACATAAATCTTGTTAGAACTCTATAAGAGATCCAAAAGGCAATTAAATATCTTAAGAAAGAATTTGAGATGAAAGATCTTGGAAAGACAACTTTGTCTTGATCTACAAATTGAACATTTAGTAGATGGGATCTTTATCCATTAATTTGCCTATACAAAAAGGGTCTTAAAATGCTTTTACATGGACAAAGCACACCCATTGAGTACACCAATGATTGTTCAATCACTTGAAGTGAATAAGGATCCGTTCCGACCTCCAGAAGAGGATGATAGACTCCTTGGTCCTGAAATACCCTATCTCAGTGCAATTAGTGCACTTATGTATCTTGAGATATTGGAATGGGGTTAAGCATATATTGCGATTTTAAAGAGAACTGTTGATATGTGATTGTTTTATGCTAACAAAGGTAGTGCAAAACCTATTGGCTATGTAGATACATGTTATTTATCTAATCCTCACAAAGCTTGATATCAAATAAGCTACGTGTTTACATGTGGCAGTTCTTTCATATCATGGCGCTCCACAAAGTAATCTATTGTTTCCACTTCTTCAATTCATGCTCAAATTATAGCTATTCATAAAGCAAGTAGGGAATGTGTATGGTTGAGATCAGTGAGTTATTTCATTCAAGAAAAATGTGATTTGGAATGTGGTAGAAGATCCACAATTTTATACGAAGACAATGATGCATGCATAGCCCAATTGAAGGGAGAATTTATAAAAGGAGATAGAACGAAGCACATTTTACCAAGATTGTTCTATATACGTGATCTTCAGAAAAATGGTGACATTGATGTGCAACAAATCCGTTCAAGTGAAAATCAAGTAGATTTGTTCTCCAAGTCTTTGCCAACTGCAACCTTCGAGAAGATGGTATACAAGATTGGAATGCAGAGACTTGGGTATTTAAAACGTCTTTATCAGGGGGAGTAAAGTATGCATTGTACTCATTTTTCCTTGCCCAGGTTTTTTTCCCAATGGGTTTTCCTGGTAAGTTTTTTAATGAGGTATTTTTCAATGTATATTATTAGTGTACTCTTTTTCCTTGACAAGGATGTTTTTCCACGGGGTTTTTCCTAGTAAGGTTGTAACAAGACACTTAATAATGAACATCCAAGGGGAATGTTATGAAAATATTATAGTGGATATTCATTTATTACTCCACTGTAGATATTCTTTTTGAAGAAGATTATCCATTTATTACTCCATTGATGTTTATCTCCAAGCAGCTGATGCAGGCAGGTTGCAAGTAACTCAATGAAATGACTTGCATCAGCTTCTTATTAAACAGGCAGGTTGCGAGCAGCTCATGCAGACAACTTACAAGCAACTCAAGAAAAGCCTCGCAGCTGCTTCCTGAATAGCCTTGCAGCTGCTTCCTGAAAAGCCTCGCAGCTCCTTCCTTTCTTCTATAAATAGAGGAGATTTTAGTTCATTATGTACATTAGTTTGGAGTAGAATAATATATCAGTCTCTCTCTATACTTGTCTTCGGTTTATTTACTTTATAATTTTTATTTTATAACAACTCTAAATATTTAGGCTAGTATGCGACAACTCAAGAGTGATCCAAAACTCCTTTTTTTTTTAACTTTTCGTTCTACTGCTGTTTTGCTTTTTCTATAAATTCATTGGATAAGGATGTTTCCATTGTTTTATTAAATGTTGGATCAACAAAATCTATTGAAATAGAAGACAAATCCATAATCAATTTGCTTATATAATTTCGCTTTTTCACTGTAAGCATATTTGTCACAACCCGGAATTCCCACCTTCAGGATCGTGATGGCGCCTAATATTTCACTTGCTAAGCAAGCCAACGTTAGAGAATTGTTAAGCTAATCCCTTTTCAATTCAGTAAATAACATCAAATAAACTAAAAGGAAATAAAGTGAGTGCGGAAAAATATAAATGCTTTAATATTTATACAATTCCGGATCTTGAGTCACAATTCACGAACTTCTAGGATTTACTACAAGTAAAGTCTGAAAGGAATACAACTGTTTGAACGAAAGAAACAGTAAAAACAGAAAAGATAGATGGGAACTTCAAGGTCTGCGAACGCCAACAGATCTACCTTGAGTCTCCAATGAACCAGTCCGAGCTGCTACGCCTCTCGATCAGCTGGGACCAATGCCAAAATCTGCACAAGATGTGCAGAGTGTAGTATGAGTACAACCGACCCCATGTACTCTGTAAGCGTCGAGCCTAACCTCGACAAAGTAGTGACGAGGATAAGGGGGTCACTCATACTACAACCTGTATGCAACATATATAATAAAGACAGAAAAGAAAATACATAGTGTAAATAAGCAGTAAATTGCAAATAATAACCAGGACTCCAGGAAATAAGCCAACATCGTTCAGAATTTACCAATCCTTAAGTGTAGAAGAAAATACCATAAAACTAACACAGCTCAGAGAAATATAACACATAAGTTGTGGCGCATAACCTGATCTCACCGTATCACAATATCAGAATCATAATTCACCCTTATTCCACCAAAACAATCCACCCTTATTACACCTGTTTCGGCGTGCAACCCGATCCCACCGTACAATATAGATTCACCCTTATCCCACCACATTATTCCACCCTTATATCACCTTTTGCGGCGTGCAACCCGATCCGACCATATTAATACCAAGTATTCAAAGTGCACAGTAAAATTCACAATTTAAATCAGGGGAAGCCCTTTACAATCCATAAATACAAACTGAACCAAATAGGGAACCTTACACAACATGAGAATCTACATAAGTAAGTTCTACACAGCGAGACTAATCCAGAAGTTTACAACTAGAAGATGCAAATAATCCAACTTGGGCAAATGGCATGAAATCATGAAACTATGAAAACAAAGGATCTAATATCATAAACGGAAGAAGACATTGATTAACAGGAAGCAATTAGGCATAGAAATACATTTAGAGTAGATAACAAGTAAGACAGGGAAAGAGACAATTAAAGAAAGTAGAAAAATGGGGAAAATAGGTAATTCGGCGGCGCATAAGCACTAGTTACCTCGCATATATGCCGCTCACATGAAATTCACATAACACATAGTCCGAGGGTTCTTAATTACCTACAGTCAAGGTTAGACACAACACTTACCTCGCTCAAAAGTCAACCCCCGGACCCGCCTAGTCAATCTCGAAGTTTGGACCAAAACCCGATTACCCATACACCCCCGAGCCCGATTATGTAATTTGTTTTGGAATCCGACCTCAATTTGAGGTCTAAATCCTCAATTTACCAAATCCCTAATTTCTACCCAAAAACCCCCAATTCCACCATGAAAACTCTGGATTTTACCAAATGCGAGCCCTCCAAATACGAAGAATCCAATGCAAATGCAAAGATTATCACAACCTTGCTTTCTTCGCAAATGCGAAGAATAGTTCCTAAATGCGAAGTCTGATCCTTCTGCAAATGCGACCCATTGATCGCATTTGCGATCACTGCCTACCGAGCTCCCACTTCGCAAATGCGAATTTTTGTTTGCAAATGTGAACTCTGGCCTCCCCAGCTACTCTTCGCAAAATGCGATAAGTAAATCACAAATCGAATCCAGCACATCAGCAATGTTCTAAGTCTAATTCACTTCGTAGCCTATTTGAAACTCACCCGAGCCCTTGAGGCTCTAAACCTACTATACATACCAGTCTAAAAACATCATACGAACTTGATGATCTAATCGCCAAAATAACACCTAGAACTACGAACTGAACATCAAATCAAATGAAATTTTCAAAAAAACTTTGAAACTTCTATTTTCACAACCAGACATCCGAATCACGTCAAACCAACTCTGTTTCTCACCATATTTGACAAACAAGTCATAAATATAGTATTGGAGCTATACTGGGCTTTAAAACAAAAATATTAACCCGATATCCAAAAGTCAAACATTGGTCAACTATTTCCAATTCATAAAGCCTTAAATTTTCAAATTTCTATAAAATGTGATAACTCGGGTTAGGGACTTTCGAATTCAATTCCGAGCATACGTCCAAGTCCCAAACTATTCCGGGTCCATTTTCTCAAAATGTTGACCAAAGTCAACTCAGGTGAATTTTAAGGCAAACTTTCATATTTTTCTTAATTTTTAACATAAAAGCTTTCCGAAAAATGCCCAGCCTGCGCACACAAATCGAGGAAGGCTAAAACAATATTTTTAAGGCTTCAGATCATAGAATTAGGTTTTAAAATATAAGATGACCTATCAGGTCATCACATTCTCCACCTCTAAAACAACAGTTCATCCTCAAACGGACATAGAAAAGTATCTGAACTGGTGAAAAGGTGGGGATATCTACTCTGCCTGTCCGACTCGGACTCCCAAGTAGCTGCCTCGACGGGCTGACCTCTCCACTACACCCTGACTGAAGGATAACTCTTTGACCTCAACTGACAAACCTGTCGGGCTAGAATAGCCACCAGCTCCTCATCGTAAATCAAATCCTTGTCCAACTGGATAGAGCTGAAATCTAACACATGGGACGAAATGTCGTGGTACTTCCGAAGCATGGACACATGGAACACCGAATTAACTACTGATAACCCCGGTGGCAATGCAAGCATGTAAGCCACCTCTCCCACTCTCTCAAGAATCTCAAAGGGCCCGATATACCTAGGGCTCAACTTGCACTTCTTTCTGAACCTCATTACACCCTTCATGGGTGATACCCGGAGAAACACTATCTAACCGACCATGAATGCAACATCACGAACTCTACAGTCGGCATAACTCTTATGCGTGGACTGAGCTGTGCGAAGTCGATCCTGAATAATCTTGACCTTATCCAAGGCATCCTGTACTAGGTCTGTACCCAACAACCGAGCCTCCCCCGGCTCGAACTACCCAACTGGCGACTGACACCGCCTACCGTATTATACCTCATAGAGAGCCATTTGAATGCTCGGCTGGTAACTGTTGTTGTAGGCAAACTCAGCAAGGGGCAAGAATAGATCTCACGATCCTCCAAAGTCTATAACACATGCGCGGAGCATATCCTTCAATATCTAAAGTGTGCGCTCGAACTGTCCGTCTGTCTGAGGATGAAACGTTGTGTTCAACTCAATCCGCGTGCCTATCTCACGATGTACTTCCCTCCAGAAGTGCGAGGTGAACTACACACCTCGATCAGAAATGATAGACACGGGCACACCGTGAAGACGGACGATCTCGCGGATGTAGATCTCAGCTAACCGCTCTGAAGAATAGGTAATTGCTACAGGAATGAAATGCGATGACTTGGTCAGCCTGTCCACAATGACCTAAATGGCATCAAACTTCTTCTGAGGCACCGATATACATAAACAACTATATCCTTCTTCATCCTCCTCCACCTATAATGCTTTCGCAAGTCCTGATACACCTTAGTGACGCCTGGATGAATAGACTATCGGGAACTGTGGGCCTCCTCAAGAATCAACTCACGAAGTCCATCCACATTAGGCACACAAACATGACCCTGCATTCTCAAGAATCTGTCATCTCCAACAGTAACCTTCTTGGCACCACCGTGCCGCACTGTGTCCCTAAGGACCAACAAACGAGGGTCGTCATACTGCCGATCTCTGATGCTCTCAAACAAAGAAGACCGAGCGACTGTACAAGCTAGAGCATGGCTGTGCACTGAAATATCCAACCTCACAAATTGGTTGGCTAAAGTCTAAACATCTGATGCAAGCGACCTCTCACCTACTGAAATGAACGCAAGGCTTCCCATACTTGCTGCCTTTCTACGCAAGGCGTCGGCTACCACATTTGCCTTCATGTGATGATACAAGATGGTGATATCATAGTCTTTCAATAGCTCCAACCACCTCATCTGCCTCAAATTGAGATCCTTTTGCTTGAACAAATATTGAAGGCTCTGATGATCCGTGAAGATCTCACATGACACACCGTAAAGATAGTGCCTCCAAATCTTCAGCGCATGAACAATGACTGCCAACTCTAAGTCATAGGCAGGGTAATTCTTCTCATGAACCTTCAACTGCCGCGATGCATATGCAATCACCCTGCCCTCCCGTATCAATATCGCACTGATCCCAACACGGGACGCATCACAATATACCATATAAGATCCTGAACTAGTGGGCAGCACCAACACCGGCACTGTAGTCAAAATAGTCTTGAGCTTCTGAAAGATCACCTCACACTCGTCTGATAATCTGAATAGGGCACCCTTCTTGGTCAACCTGGTCAACAGGGCTGATATAGATGAAAACCCTTCCACAAATCGACTGTAATAGCTCGCCAAACCCAAGAAACTCCTGATCTCCATGGCTGAAGTGGGTCTAGGCCAGTTCTGAACTGCCTCAATCTTCTTAGGATCTAGCTAATTTCCCTCTGCTGATACAACGTGCCTTAAAAAAGCGACTGAATCCAGCCAAAATTTGCACTTTGAAAACATAGCATATAGCTGGCTGGCTCTCAGAGTCTGAAGTACAATCCTAAGATGATGCTTATGCTCCTCTCGACTGCGGGAGTAGATCAAGATGTCATCAATAAACATAATCACAAAGGATTTCAAATAAGGCTTGAACACCGAGTTCATCAAATCCACGAATGATGTTGTGGCATTTGTCAACCCAAAGGACATAACTAGAAACTCATAATGCCCGTACCGAGTACGAAAAGCTATCTTAGGGACATCAGATGCCCAAATCCTTAACTGATGGTAGCCATATCTCAAATCAATCTTCGAAAACACCTTGGCACCTTGAAGCTGATCAAATACGTCATCAATCATCGGCAATGGATACTTATTCTTGATGGTGACTTTGTTTAACTACCGATAATCTTTTTACATCCACATCGATCAATCCTTCTTCTTTACGAACAACACAAGTGCACCCCAAGGTGAGATACTAGGTCTAATGAAGCCCTTATCAAGCAAATCTACAACTGTTCCTTTAATTCTTTCAATTCTGGCGGGGCTATACGTTATGGCAGAATAAAAATGGGCTGAGTACCTAAATCCAAATCAATACAAAAATCAATATCCCTGTCGGGTGGCATCCCCGGCAGGTATGCTAGAAACACCTTTGGAAACTAACAAACAACTGGTACTGAATCCATGGAAGGAACCTCCGTAATAGAATCGCGGACATAAGCCAAATAAGCTAGACACCACTTCTTGATCATATGTCGAGCCTTCACATAAGAGATAACCTTGATGGTACAATGGCCACGAGTCCCCTTCCACTCTAATCGAGGCAACCCCGACAAGGCTAAGGTCACCGTCTTAGCATGACAGTCCAATTTAGCGTGATAAAGTGATAACCAATCCATGCCCAGAATGATATTAGAATCGACCATATCGAGAAGTAGAAGATCTATGCTAGTCTCAAGACTCCCAATAGTGACCACACACGAATGATAAACACGATCTACAATAATAGCAACCTCCACAGGTATGGACACATACACAGGAGCACTTAAAGAATCATGAGGCATAACCAAATATGAAGCAAAATAGGATGACACATGTGAGTACGTAGATCCCGGATCAAATAGAACTGAAGCATCTCTACTGCAAACTGAAACAGTACCTGTAATAACAACATCGGATGAATCAACATTAGGCCTAGCTGGAAAAGCATAACATCATAGCTGGGCCCCACCACTCTGAACCACGTCGCTGGGATGATCTCTAGCTGGCTGGCCTCCACCTCTAACGGCCTAAGCTCTACCTCTAATAGTATGGACTCTACCTCTGGCTGGCTGAGCAGGCGGTGCAGCAACTGGTGCCAGGACCAGGGCACGAGAACCCTGATGTTGTGGTGGGATGCCCAATAATCTCAGACAGGTCCTCCTGATATGACCATAACCACCACACTCGAAGCATCCATCCTGGTACTGTGGCTGTGGAAACTGAGACTGACTCGAAGGGTCAGATCACGACGGTAATAACTCTGAATAAGAGGTGCACTGATAGGAGTTGGTCGTGTACTGTAGGCTGGCTGTCTAGGATAAGGCACATAATGACCACAACTCCCTGAAGCACTGTGAGATGCCTGAAGCGCTGAATGAAACAGCTTGGGAGGATGGCCTCTACCAAAATTACCCCTCCCTCCAGATGAGACACCGCTGAACCCACCGGAATGACGAGGTCTCTTGTCAGACCCCTGACTTCCTTGTGGAAGAACTATCTCGACTCGTCTGGCAACATTGGCAACCGCCTGAAAAGAAATCTCACTCCCAGTCTCCTTAGCCATCTGCAATCTGATAGCCTGAGCAAGTCCGTCAATAAACCCCCTCACCCTCTCTCTCTCTCTCTCAGTAGGAAGCAGGAGAAGAGCATGAAGGGCCAAATCCACAAAACGGGCTCATACAGAGTAATAGACATACTGCCCTGTTAGAGATGCTCGAACTGACAGTGATGCTCCTCTCTCAATGTGATAGGGAGGAACATCTCTAGAAAGAGCCGAAAGAACTAGTCCCAAGTAAGAGCAGGCGACCCAGCTGTATTGGTCAACAAATAATCTCTCCATCATTTCTTGGCGGAACCTGACATCTAAAATGCGGAAAAATCGACCCCATTGGTCTCCACTATACCCATGTTCTGTAGCACCTTATGATAGCTGTCAAGATACTCTTGGGGATCCTCTGAAGATGCACCACTGAAGTGAACTGGAAAGAGCTTAGTAAAGTTGTCCAATCTCCATAAAGCCTTAGAAGTCATAGCTTACCCATCACCGGCCTGTGCCGTAATAACCGGCTAAATTACTCTGACTGGATGAGCTACTGAAGTCTAATACTGGGGAGCCATCTGCTCTGCAGTGTGAGTAGTAGGAGTATGTGCTCCTCTCCAGCCTGAGAGATGGTTGGTGCCATGAGGAATGTGCCAGTTTGGGCCACACTCTCCATATGGCCCACCAAATGGACCAAAGCGTCCTGAAGCACTGGGGTGGCAATGAACCCCTCCGGAACCTGAGCTGCCCCGGCAGGAACAGTCTGGTATGGAACCTCCTCGTCAAACTCTACCTGAGGCTCTACTATTAGGGCTGCTGCTCGGGCTCTAGGAAGAGCCCTGTCCCTGCCTCGGCCTCGGCCTCAACCTCTACCCCTCGTAGGAGCTGCCAATGGAGGCTCTGGCTGCTACTCAGCTGAAGATGCGGTACGTGTTCTCGCCATCTGCGAGAAAATTAGAGTAGAAAAGTTCAATTAGTATTGAGAGAACAAAATCGCACGACAGAGAAGAATAGAAGTGAAATTTGTTCCTAAACTTCATAGCCTCTGGAAGATTAGTACAGACGTCTCTGTACCGATCCTCCAAACTCTACTAAGCCTACTCGTGTATTGTGAGACCTAGGCAACCTAGCGCTCTGATACTAACTTGTCACGACCCAAAATTTCCACCTTCGGGATCGCCAGCCTGAGAGACGGCTGGTGCCATAGGGAATGCGCTAGTTTGGGACACACTCTCCATATGGCCCACCAAATGGACCAAAGCGTCATGAAGCACTAGAGTGGAAATGAACCCCTTCAGAACCTGAGCTTCCCCGACAAGAACAGTCTGGGCTGGAACCTCCTTGTCATACTCTACTTGAGGCTCTACTGTTGGGGCTGCTGCTCGGACTTTGGGCTGAGCCCTGGCCCTGCCTCTGCCTCGGCCTCTGGCACAGCCTCGACCTCGACCTCTGCCCCTCGTAGGGGTTGCCACTAGAGGCTCTGGCTGCTGCTCAGCTGAAGATGCGGTACGTCTTCTCGCCATCTGCGAGAGAATTAGAGTAGACGAGTTCAATTAGTATTGAGAGAACAAAATCGCACGACAAAAAAGAATAGAAGTGAAATTTGTTCCTAAATTTCATAGCCTCTGGAAGATAAGTACAGATGTCTCCGTACAGATCCTCCAGACTCTACTAAGCCTACTCGTAAATTGTGAGACCTAGGCAACCTAGTGCTCTGATACCAACTTGTCACGACCCGGAATTCCCACCTTCGGGATCGTGATGGCGCCTAACATTTCACTTGCTAGGCAAGCCAACGTTAGAGATTTATTAATCTAATACCTATTCTATTCAGTAAATAACTTCAAATAAACTAAAAAGAAATAAAGCGAGTGCGGAATAATATAAATGCTTTAATATTTACTACAATCCCGGATCTGGAGTCACAATTCACGAACTTCTAGGATTTACTACAAGTAAAGTCTAAAAGGAATACAACTGTTTGAACGAAAGAAACAGTAAAAAAAGAAAAGATAGATGGGGACTTCAAGGTCTGCGAATGCCAACAGGTCTACGTTGAGTCTCCAATGAACTAGTCCGAGCTGCTACCCCTCTCGATCAGCTAGGACAAATGCCAAAATCTACACAAGAAGTGCAGAGTGTAGTATGAGTACAACCGACCCCATGTACTCTGTAAGTGTCGACGCTGACCTCGACGAAGTAGTGACGAGGCTAAGGGGGACACTCACACTACAACCTATATGCAATATATATAATAAAGACAGAAAATGAAATACAGAATGTAAATAAGCAGTAAATTACAACTAATAACCACGACTCCAGGAAATAAGCCAGCAATGTTCAAAATTTACCAATCCTTAAGTGCAGAAGAAAATACCATAAAACTAACACAGCTCAGAGAAATATAACACATAGGTTGTTGTGGCGCGTAACCCGATCCCACCGTATCACAATATTAGAATCATAATTCACCCTTATTCCACCAAAACAATCAACCCTTATTATACCTGTTGCGGCGTGCAACCAGATCCCACCGTACAGTATAGATTCACCCTTATCCCACCACATTATTCCACATTTATCTCACCTTTTGCGGAGTGCAACCCGATCCCACCATATCAATACCAAATATTCGAAGTGTACAGTAAAATTCACAATTTAAATCACGGGAAGCCCTTTACAATCCTTAAATACCAACTGAACCAAATAGGGAACCTTACACAACATGAGAATCTACATAAGTAAGTTCTACACAGCGAGACCAATCCAGAATTTTACAACTAGAAGATGCAAATAATCCAACTTGAGCAAATGGCAGGAAATCATGAAATTATGAAAACAAAGGATCTAATATCATAAACGGGAGAAGACATTGATTAACAGGTAGTAATTAGGCATGGAAACACATTTAGAGTAGAGAACAAGTAAGACAAGGGAAAAGACAATTAAAGAAAGCAGAAAAATAGGGAAAACAGGTAATGCGGCTCATATGAAATTCACATAACACATAGTCCGAGGGTTTCTAATTCCCTCAAGTCAAGGTTAGAAACAACACTTAACTCACTCCAAAGGCAATTCAATGCTCAATCACAACTTTTCCCCTCAAACAAGCCTCCGAACAGGTAGATTCTAGCAATTTACCAACCAAACAATTCAAATTAAGGATTAGGGACTACCCACGATTCCAAAGAAATCAATTTAGGCCATTTTTGGAAAAGTCAACAAAAGTCAACCTTCGGGCCCGCTTGGTCCAATTCCGAAGTTCGGACCAAAACCCAATTACCCATACACCCCAGAGCCCAGTTATGTAATTTGTTTTGGAATCCGATCTCAATTTGAGGTCTAAATCCCCAATTTACCAAATTCCTAATTTCTACCCAAAACCCCCCAATTCCACCATGAAAACTCTAGATTTTAGGTTGAAAACTTGTGAAATGTAGTGAAAGATTGAAAGGAAATAGGTTAGAATCGCTTACCAATGATTTGGGGAAGACAGAGTCTTGGAAAAATCGCCTCTAGGGTTCTAGGTTTTGAAAATTTGAAGAGTGAACCAAAAATCTCATCTAAGTCATAATTGATCAGTTGCAGATGTTGCATTTGCGACCTAGGGTTCGCAAATGTGAAGAATCCTTCGCTAATGCGAAGATCATCACATCCCTCCTTTCTTCGAAAATGCGAAGAATAGCTCGCAAATGCAAACTCTGATCTTTTCGCAAATGCGACCCATTGATCGCATTTGCGATCACTGCCTACCCAGCTCCCACTTCGCAAATGCGAAGTTTTGTTCGCAAATACGAACTCTGGCCTCCCCAGCTACTCTTCGCAAATGTGATGAGTAGATCACAAATGCGAACCCAGCAGTGGCCTCAAATGCGATAATTGATCTCGCAATTGCGAGATCTGGGGCCTGCAACCAAAAGCAGAAGCACACTAGCAATGTTCTAAGTCTAATTCACTACGTAGCCAAACCAGAACTCACCCGAGCCCTCGGGTCTCTAAACCAACTATGCACACAAGTCTAAAAATATCATACGACCTTGATCGAGCAATCAAATTGCCAAATAACACCTAGAACTACGAATTGAACACCAAATCAAATGAAATTTTCAAGAAAACTTTGAAACTTCTATTTTGACAACCGGACGTCTGAATTACGTCAAACTAACTCCGTTAATTTGATAGACAAGTCATAAATATAGTATTGGACCTATACCGGGCTCCGTAACCAAAATACGGACCCGATATCCAAAAGTCAAACGTTGGTTAACCATTTCAAATTCATTAAGCCTAAAATTTTCAAATTTCTATAAAATGCGATAACTCAGGCTAGGGAGTTCCTAATTCGATTCCGGCCATACTCCCAAGTCCCAAATCACGATACGGACCCACCGGGACAATTAAAATACAAATCCGGATCCGTTTGCTCAAAACATTGACCGAAGTCAACTCATGTGAATTTTAAGGCAAAATTTTATATTTTTCTCCATTTTTGACATAAAAGCTTTCCAGAAAGATGCCGGACTGTGCACGCAAATCGAGGAAGGCTATAACAAGATTTTTAAGGTTTCAGATCACATAATTAAGTTTTAAAACATAAGATGACCTATAGGGTCATCACAATATTATTTAATCCAAAAATTAGATACGAGTTAAACCAATTATATTTAAGTAAAATAGAGTCAATCTTAGCTAATATTAATATCTGAAAGACAAGATTGTCGATTTTGTGGTAGATAGTGTATATATTTAACCAAATGGAAATAGATGTGAGCAATAATAACAATATTCAATGATCTAAAAAGGTGTAAGATAGCATTAAATAGTATAAATAAAAATGAATGGTATTTAAGTTAATAAGAACGTGAGTCACACGAAAAGGGGTGGGATCTGTGGATGTTCTTTATGACAATGATGAATGATTGATGAACCTTTGAACATTTAGGCTGTTCTTGGATCAAGTGGAAAAGTAAGACAAGAATCTTAGTAAAAAGGTTGTTTTCGTATGCTTGCAATATGGCCAGATTCTCTCTATAATGTCAATGTATTTTCTTACAAGTGAATATCTTATGTCCCCTATCATTGTGTCTCTTTCTATTTATAGGAATATATTCCTAAAAACTCTAATAGTATAGGTATAGAGAATATCTAATAGAATATTCTCTTTTGTGTCTTAACCTAAAACTAGCCATTATAACTATGTCTAAGATGGTCGACCTCGACCTTGATCTACAACGACTTCTCGACCTTCATCTTCACTGACTCTTCGACCCCATCCTTCATCGCTTCAGGGACCACTTCCACCTTGGGCGGGTCTTGGTTGAAGTTGAACTGATGACACATGGCAGTCTGTAAGTGCCTCCTTAATGTTAACATGGTTTGATCATATCAGAGATAATATTTGACCCATATATTAAGCTACTCTGCTTATTAAGGTCGTCCTCGGAGGTGAGCTTTATGAGCGGATAATGTTGTTTTCGATCAAACATATTGAGTAAGCTGCAAGAGTCATAAACGTCATGTTGAATAGGAAACGTGGCCCTCTGTGGGCCGCATATTTTAAATACCTCAGGTTTCCCGGGCGATTTGTTGGAATTATCCTATCCAAGGGTTAGAGTGACGTCATGACAGCATGCCTCATTATGACGCATATTCCCGATATGTTGCTTCGATTCGTGCATGACCCTTGATTAGATATACCATTTTTATTCTGATGCCAATTATGACGAGCCGTTTTCGAGTCTAATGCCATGATCTCTATAAGTAGAGGTTCTTGAACTCGAATTTGAAGTTAGTTTCTTCTAACTTTTCAGCTCAACAACCTTCTTCTCTACATATTTCTTCTCTAAACTTCCTTTACTCGTTTTGTAGCCCTACATCATCCCCTTTCTTTCCCGTTTGTTAATATTCTTTATCACTTTGCATCATCTCCAAATTACCTTGAGACGCTGGTGAAGGGAGTCATGTTGCTCCCTTGGATGTTGTGTTTCCTACCCATGGGGAGGGTGTGTCTGCCATTGTTGATGATGAAGCATTCCCATCAGTAGAGGAAATAAGCCCTCACAATCCCGACGTTAGGTCTGATCTCACCAAATCACTAGACGTTGCACCCGGGATTTTCGTATCAACTATAACGTCAAAAGAATTGGCAAAACTTAAGGCCAAGTTCGGCCTTCCAAATCATGTCAAATCGATCCCGACTAGTGGGGACGTGGTACATGTTCATCACCCTAGATACTGTGCTCTATACACCTATCCCTTTCTTATCAATTATTCTTTCCCCCTCCTTCCATTAGTTGAGGAATTATGTCGTCACTATGCCGTCTGTCCTGCTTAGTGTGCGCCATATGTCTACAAGAGTATTAGAATGCTGACCAAATTTGCCGAGCTGGTTGGGGTCGAACTAACGCTGCAATACATGGTACATCTCTTCGCCCCAAGCTTCTATAGGGGAACAGTGTTAAATCTTCACCATTGTGGAGGCAAATGCTCGGTGGTGAAGATGGACGATAAGGCCAGTCACCAGTTCTGGATCAATGTCTTCTACGTCAATACCGAGGACGTGGTGGCTAACGCTGATGGCTTTCCTGTGACTTGGAATTACATGCATAAGTATCCGATTTTTATTTGAATTCTTTTACTTGCTTCAGAATTATTTGAAGGACTTTTCTTTTCTTGCATCCAACAATCAACCTCCCATTCTAGTCACGAGCTTTTCTAACTAGGTCGAGAAAATCCTCCCCCATGTCATATGAATCCGAGACTGGCCGAGCCTCATCAAGAAGTTCAACCCGGCTCTTCCTTTGACAGGTAACTTCTTCTTGGCCATGGTCATTTCATTTTCTGTTGTATGCCGATTCGTTATACTAACGTCAACGCTTGTATTTTTGCCAGGAAGGGGATCTTCTCGGAGGAGCCGGGCACCAGTGCCATCCTTTCGGAGGAAGGCTACTGCGCCATCGGCTACTGCCCTTATTACGACCACTGCCCCTTCAGTACCGACCCCTCCCTCAGCTACGTCAGTCTAAGAGCATGCCTCTGTTCTGTCTGCTGCTTCCGCTCCTCAACTCTTTTCACTGATTGATTAGGGCGATGACATCTCTCCTGAAGATGGTGGTTTAATCCCCCGTAAGTGGAGAGTCGTAGATGCGGGAGGAGAAAAGCCGATAGCTATCAACTTAGAGGAGGGCGACTTCACTCTTCGAGAGACAACAACAGTGCATGTTTGATAGGGCACTGAGTTGGACTCCGAGGTGCCGCACCTGAAGGAGATGAGTTCGGATGCATCGGTGCATCCTACGAGGGAGACAGTTGAAGGGAGGATACCTGATGACTGTCTCGCCCTTCCAAGGCAAGAGCAAGCTTCGTCCTCTAGGGCTGCAGAGGATGCCCCCTCGTCTGCTAGTGAGAGAGGGAAGACTGTTACTGAGGAGGGCGTCGGGTCTGGTTATGATATGGATCTGGACGAGTTGAGGATGATCGACGAGGGACTTACTCAACTCGAGCTGAGGTTGGAAGGGGGCTCCAAGACTATTACAATCCTAATAGATCATAGTCTAACTATCAATAGAGGGAGTAGTCCCTGCCCTCGGTCCTCTTTGTTCTGAGATTGAGGATACGATCCTCGAGATGCTAAATGAAAGTACTCTGTCAAATAACATTGCTGGTTTCGCTCTCAAGGTAAGTGCGACTATCGTCTGTTATTATCCTATTGCCTTAGTTTCTCTGTAAGTTCTAACACATTTTCTTTGTTTTGTAGATGGTTATTCTAGATATTTAGAGTGCTCGCCGGGAGAAGAGACGTAAAGAAATTTATGTGAAGTTGAAATACAAGTATACAATGTGCCTTAGAAAGTTCCGAGAGCTCCAGTGTCAGCTTTGCGAAGGCAGAGATATGCGGGTCCTAAGGGAGAATTAAAAGAAGAGGGACGAGGAGATGATGCAGGTTGTGGAGAAATGTAGCGTCCTTGAAAGGACATTGAGGAGCAAAGAGGAGGAGCTCAAGCTTAGTAATGGCGTATAGGACAATGCAGCGATCTACAAGCTCAATTGGTCCAGCTGCGATGTGAACTTGAAGAGTGCCCGTTCAAGGCAAAGGCTCTCAGTGGAGAGGTCACTGAGAAGCAGAAGGAGCTCAATAAGGTAGACTCTTCTCAGTCGAAGACTCGGAGGAGGGTGGAGTTCCTTGAGTTGGCGAACCAAACCCTCATTCTAAGTGGGAAAATGACCTATCAATGGCGAGGCCTAAGGATGAACGGCTTGATGAGTGGATTGGGGAGTTGGAAAAAGAAACTTCCTATCTTTATGATCGAGTTTCTGCTCTGGAGGCCGAGATGTCACGACCCCAATTTCCATCCGCAGGATGTCGTGATGACACCTAGTCTCTAAGACTAGGTATGTCTAATATACATGCATATTTTAAGTGAGATAATGATACAACTTTCTAATTAACTAACCACTATCATAAAAATGACTCTACAACTCGACTTTACAACACTCCAAACATCCGGTGATACCAAGTCACAAGCTCTATAAGAGCATTCTAGACATCCCTATACAACAGTATGTAATAAAAGAAGAAAGATATAGAACTAGATAGAGGGTGACTCTGAGCCCTGCGAACTGCGGCAAGTATACCTTGAAGTCTCGAAATCCGGGCTCGACTCACCGGTGCCTCGGTTGGTAAGAGGTACCTAGATCTGCACAAAAATATGTACAGAAGTGTAGTATGAGTACACCATAATGGTACCCATTAAATATCAAGATTAATCTCGATAGACTAATTACGAGGTTAGGTCAAAACCGTATTGGAATAAATAAGAATATTGAACAGGTATATGACAGTATGATAATGAAAAACAAAGGAAATAATGCAATGAATAAATATGACAAGGATAGCTATTCTGAACCAAGGAAATTAAGACATCACAGAAGAAATCACATAGTAAGAATGCCAAGGAAAGCAATGCAAACAAAACACAAGTGTTGTAAATGAAAGGTATCAAGAAGTATCACTACCGAGGTACCACCTCTTAGTCTCATTTCTAAAATCAAACACAATCTTTTCTTATATCACCGTGGGAGCCTTGCATTTAGTTTTGAAAATCATTTTTCCGGAATAGCTACCCGCGCTTTAGCCCACCTTATCACACCGTGTGGCTTCAAGTAGTTCCCTTACTAGCAACACGCGTATCAAGCCCACCTTATCTTATCATATGCCTTTTGATCCCAAACCCTTATAACACCACATGCGTATTGATATTACAACGTATTAAAAACCACACCTCAAGTGCCCAATACCAGAATTTGCCACAAAAGTCAACAATAATAGTGTTTCCACTATAAATAGCCCATGGCTTAACCACAACAAGAACAAGAGTCTCAACAATAGCAACCGAAAGTGAATAACTCAAAAAGAATGGTATTTCAACAAATTACAACCTTGCCTTAGCGTGAATCACGGCCTTTGTCACAAGAAACAAGACAAGTATTAACGATGTCAAGTAAAGCATGTGAAGATAGGCTAATGATGATGGATAAAACATATAATGGCAACTCACTTAAACGCATGAAAGGGATCTACATAGCTATAACTGGTCAATTGCCACACTTAGCCCGCATACACACTCGTAACCTTGCGACACGGATTCTACATATCACAAATAACACAAAACAACACCAATCCTAAGGAAAAATTCTCCCGTACAAAGATAGGCAAGACACTTACCTCGAAACACGCTAACTCAATCCACTAGTAAGCCTTTCCTGCAATTATCCAACTCTGAATGTATCAAATCTAGCCAAAATAACTTCATACCATAAACACAAACTATAGGAATTATTCCGAACAATAAAGTTGCAATCTTTAAAGATAAACAAAAATCCAACTCAAAAGGTCAACCCCGGGATCGCACCTCAGAACCTGACCAAACTTACAAAATCCAAACACCCATTCGATAACGAGTTTACCCATACAAGAATTACTCAAATCTGACTTCAAATCGCCAAAATTTAGTCTAAGAAGTTTCACAAGGTTTCCCCAAATTTTCCTACTCAAATCACTAAATAATTGACGAAAATAACAATGGATTCATGTATAATATCAAAATCCGACTTAGAATCACTTACCCCAATAATTTCCTTAAAAATCCCTCGAAATATCGCCACAAACCTAGCTCTCTAAGTCACAAGATGAAAAATGAAACAAACCCTCGTCTCAAGCCATTTCTGCCCAGTGATATGTGCTTCTGTGGTCAAACCATCGCACCTGCGACCCCGCACCTGCAGAAAATCCATCCACAGGTGCAGTTCCCACTAAGGTCAGGGAATTCTGCTTTTGTAGAAAAAATCACGCACCTGCACTCACGCACTTGAGAAGCATGGACGCACATGCGAAAGGTCTCCGCTTCTGCGACCCTAGGGTTGGCTAGCCACTTCCGCTTCTGCGAAGCTTCTCTCGCACCGCACGTCCACTCCTGCTCATAGTTGACCGCACCTGCGGTCATAACTAGACAAACTAAACCTCGCTTTTGTGGCTCATAGGCACTCTTGCAGGGCTGCACCTACGGCACAAAGTGTGTAGGTGCGATCGTACCGGAACCTCAGCAGCTTCATTATTCCCTTATGCCAAAAATTATTCTGATTTCAATCGAATTCACTCCCGGGCCCCTGAGACCCCATCCGAATATACTAACAAGTTCCGTAACACATAACGGACCTACTCGAGGCCAAAAATCACATCAAACAATATCGATTCTACGAATCACAACCCAATTCAAGCCTATTGAAACTATGAACATCCAACTTCCAAACTTAATGCCAAATCATATACCAAAACAACTCTGATTGACCTCAAATTTTGCACACAAGTCATAAATGACATAAAAGACCTATTCTAACTTTCGGAATTGGATTCTGACCCCTGATATCAATAAAGTCAACTCCCGGTAAACTTTTCAACCTTACAAACCTTCAACTTCCTAACTTTCGCTAATTCAAGCCGAAACGACCTACAGACCTCCAAATGAATACCCGGACACGCTCCTAAGTTCAAAATCACCATATGAGGCTATTAGAACAACTAAAACTCCATTCCAGAGTCATTTACATAAAACTCAAAGGACGGTCAACTCTTTCAACTAAAACCTCCAACTTTGGGACTAAGTATCCCAATTCACCGAACTCACCCAAACCCAAAAGAAAACACACCCAGTAAGTCACAAAACAACAATACAACATAGAGGAACCAATAAACATGGGAATGAGGCTAAATTATTCAAAACAATCGGTCGTGCTATTACATCCTCCCCTATTAAAATAATTGTTCGTCCTCGAATGAGTACAGATATATAATTGAAGTGGTTAAAAGATGAGGATAACGGCTACGCATATCATGCTCGGTCTCCCAAGTCGCCCCCGACTGGTTGACCCCTCCATTGAACCTTCACTAATGTAATTCTCTTTGACCTTAGCTTCCGGACCTGCCTATCCAAACTAGCCACCGACTCCTCAACATAAAACAAATCCTTGTCCATTTGGATTGAGCTAAAATCTAACACATGGGACGGATCACCGTGATACTTCAAGAGCACAGAAACATGGAATACCGGATGAACTACAACTAGACTAAGTGGCAATGCAAGCTTGTAGGCCACCTCACCAATCCTCTCAAGAATCTTAAAAGGTGTGATATACCTAGGGCCAAACTTTCCATTCTTCCCGAACTTCATAACACCCTTCATGGCCGAAACCCAGAGCAAGAGCTGCTCTCCAACCATGAATACAACATCACAATCCTTTTGGTCCGTATAAATCTTCTGTCTAGATTGGGTTGTATGAAGCCGATCCTGAATCAACTTAACCTTTTCCAAAGAATCCTGAACCAAGTCAGTACCTAATAACCTCGCCTCACCCGGCTCAAACCAACCCACCGGAGACGAACACTGCATCCTATACAAGGCCTCATACGAAGCCATCTGAATACTCGAGTGGTAGCTATTGTTATAGGAAAACTCCACAAGTGGCAAGAACCCCCGAACACCATAACACAAGCACAAAGCATATCCTACAATATCAAAATAGTGCACTCGGACAATCCGTCCCTCTGAGGGTGGAATGTTGTACTCAATTCAACTCGTGTGCCTAACTCACATTGTACGACCTTCTAGAATTGTAATGTAAACTGCATACCCCAGTCAGAGATGATGGATACCGACACTCCATGAAGTCGGACAATCTCGTAAATGTAGACTTGAGCCAAATTCTCTGAAGAATAAGTGGTCACCACTGGAATAAAATGAGCCGACTTGGTCATCCTATCCACAATCACCCATACTGCATCAAACCTATTCTGAGTCTGTGGGAGACCAACAATAAAATCTATAATAACTCGCTCCCATTTCCACTCGGGTATCTCAAGCCTCTGAAACAACCCACCTGGCCGTTGATGCTCATACTTCACCTGCTAATAATTTAGGCACCGAGCTACATACTCCGCTATGTCTTTCTTCATCCTCCTCTAACAATAGTGCTACTTCAAGTCCTGATATATCTTAGTGACACCCAGATGAATGGAGTACCACGAACTGTGAGCCTCCTGAAGAATCAACTCACGCAAACCCTCAACATTTAGCACACACAGTCGGCCCTACATATGTAGCACACTGTCATCCCCAATAGTAACCTCTTTGGCATCGACGTGCTGAAGCGTGTCCTTGAGGACAAGCAAATGGGGGTCATCATATGAACACTCTTTGATAAGATCATATAGAGAAGATCGAAGAACCATGCAAGCCAGAACTCGACTTGGCTCCAAAAAATTCAATCTAACAAACTAGTTGGCGAAGGCCTGAACATCTAATGCTAATGGCCTCTCCGCTACCAGTAGATATGCTAAACTGACCAAACTCTCCGCCTTTTGACTCAAGGAATCAACCACGATATTGGACTTCTTGGGATGATATAGAATAGTGATATCATAGTCCTTGAGAAACTTTAAGCATCTCCGTTGTTGAAAGTTAAGATCCTTCTGTTGGGACAAATGTTGTAGGCTCCGGTGGTCGGTGTAGACCTCACAAGGGACACCATACAAATAGTGCTGCCAAATCTTCAAGGCATGGTCAATAGCTGCTAATTCCAAGTCGTGGACATGATAATTCTTCTCACGCACCTTCAGTTGTCTAGACGCGTAGGCAATTACCATGCCATCTTGCATCAATACTGCATCGGCGTCAACACGTGATGCATCACAGTACACCATGTAAGACCCCAAACCCATAGGCCACACCAATATTTGGGTTGTAGTCGAGGCATTCTTGAGCTTTTGAAAGCTCTCCTCATATTCCTCAGTACATCTGAACGGAGCACCCTTCTGGGTCAATCTGGTCATAGGTACAACAATAGATGAGAAGGCCTTTATGAAATGACGGTAATAGCCTGCAAAACCAAGGAAACTCCAGATCAAAGCTAACGATGGTCTGGTCCAACTCTGCACTACGTCATTCTTCTTAGGATATACCTTGATCCCCTCACACGACACCACATGACCCAAAAATGCCACCGAATCAGGATAGAATTCACACTCTGAAAATTTTACATACAACTTCTTTTCTCTCAAGGTCTGGAGCACAATCCTCAAATGTTGTTCATGATCCTCCCGGCTCCGAGAGTACACAAAGATGTCACCAATAAACACAATGATGAATGAATCAAGATATGGAATACACTGTTCATCAAGTGCATGAATGATACTGGGGTGTTAGTCAGCCCGAATGACATCACGAGGAACTCATAGTGACCAAACCGAGTCCTGAAAGCAGCCTTCAGAATATCCGAATCCCGAATCTTCAGTTGATGATATCCTGACAGCAATTCAATCTTTGAGAACACTCTAGAATCTTGTAGTTGATCAAATAGGTCATCAATGTGTGGCAACGAATACATATTCTTCACTGTAACCTTGTTCAACAACCGATAATTAATACACATGCACATAGAATCATCCTTTACAAATAAGACCGGAGCACCCCCAAGGTGACACACCGGGCTAAATGAAACCCTTATCGAGCAATTCTTACAACTGATCCTTTAACTCCACTGAGGCCATATGATATGGTGGAATAGAAATGAGCTGAGTGACCGGCAACAAATCAATACCAAAATAGATATCCCTATTGGGTGGCATGCCCGGAAGTTCCGCCGAAAAAACATCTGGATAATCGCTCACTCCCGGATCTAACTCAATGATAGAAGTGTCAACACTAACATCTCTCACAAAGGCTAGTTATGCATCAATCCCCTTCCCAACCATCCATTGTGACTTAAGGAAAGACACTACCCTGCTAGGAACATAATCCAAAGTACCCCTCCACTCCAATCGCGGTAAACCTGACATAGCCAACATCTCTGCCTTGGCATGACAATCGAGAATAGCATGACAGGGCGACAACCAGTCCATGCCCAAAATAACATCAAAGTCTACCATAATGAGAAACAATAGATCAACTCTGGTCTCAAAACCACCAAGAACAACTAAACACGACTGATACACACGGTCAACAACAATAGAATCTCCTACAGGCATGGAAACATAAACAGGAGAGCTCAAAGAATCACGAGATATACCCAAACATGGAGAAAAGTAAGATGATACATATGAATAAGTGGAGCCTGGATCAAATCTAATTCATGCATCTCTATGAAAAATCAGAACAATACCTGTGATAACTGCGTCCGAGGCAACCGCCTCCGTCCTACCTAGAAAAGCATAACATCTGGCCTAGCCTGACCCTCTAGGGTGACCCCTACCCGCTTGGCCTCCACCCCTAGATGGTTGTGCAGGTGGAGTGGCAAGTGGTATGATAACCATGGCCTGAGAAGTCTGGGGCCCCTATGGAATACGTCGAGCCTGAGTAGTATGTGGAGGTGCACCCCTCCTGAGTTGGGGAAGTCCCTCACCAAATGACGAGTATCACCAAACTCAAAACAAGGTCTCGGAGAATGTGGCTATTAAAACTGGCTCGGGCTTGGTTGACTAGACTGACCGCTGAAAGCACCCCGTGAAAGAAGGTGCACTAGACAGTGGCTGTGCATAATTGGAAACATAGAACTTGTGAGTAGTCGGAATACCACTAGAAGCTGGAAGTGTTGAATTAACTGGATGGCTCACATAGCCTCTACCATGATGTGCTACAACTGGGGCACGAGCACTACAATATGTACCAGAATCTTGAGGCCTCTTGGCCTCCCTGTCCTCTCTCTCCCGGCCCCGCATACCCTCCAATCTTTGTGCGATCTCTACCACCTGCTGATATGGAGTATCTATCTCCAACTCTGGAGCCATGCTAAATCTAATAACATATTTGAGCCTATCGATAAATCGACGGACTCACTCTCTGGCTATGGAAACCAAGGCGGGTGCATGTTTGGACAACTCACTGAACATGAAAGCATACTCTAACACGGTCATAGCACCCTGGCGCAACTGCTCAAACTACGCGCGCCATGTATCCCGAAGGCTCTGGGGAACAAACTCTCTCAAGAACATCTCTAAAAATTGAGCCTATGTGAGTGAAGCTGCCCGGATGGGCTACCTAACTCGTACTCTCGCCACCACTGATATGTCGCTCCTTTTAGCTGGAACATAGTAAAAGCAACCCCACTCGTCTCCACAATACCCATAGTGCGGAGGATACGGTGGCACTCCTCAAGAAAACCATTTACATACTCCATAGGTAGGCCATTGAAAGTAGGAGGATGGTACTTCTTGTACCTCTCGAGCCTGAGCCCCTCCTCCTCATATGTTGTTGCCCTAACCTCGAGCTGAACCAAGACAATGAGCTGCACTGGTATAACCTCTGAGACTTGGTCAACCTGGACCTGCTGCTCTGGGGTACAGGTTGCATGATCCTGTGCTCCTCCCCTAGCCTGAGATGTGGCTGGTGCAAGTTGAATCAACCCCGCCTGAGCTAGAGTACCAAACATTCTCAAGAATTGGGCAGGGGTCTCCTGAAGTGCATGGGAGGAAACATGCGTCTCAGGTCCTTGCCCCCCAACTAGATCTAATGGTTGATCCTCTGTCGCAGGTGCTCTGATTGTACCACGTGTCCATCCTCAGCTTCTGCCCCTACCCTGGTCTCTCACGACTCTAGAAAGGGGCGCGAGTGTCTGATCATCGGATCCGGCTGTGCGCGTCTTCGCCATTTGTGAGAGAATAGAAAGATAAAGATTCAGGATTTCAAAGTCAACAAATTCACTCGATAAGGAATCAAAGAAGTGAAGTTTTCCTAACAGTTCCATACCCTCTCGAAGATATGTACAGATGTCTCAGTACTGATCCACGAGACTCTACTAAACCTGCTTGTGACTCATAACACCTACGAAGCTAGAGCTTTGATACCATCTTGTCACGACCCAAATTTCCCTCCGCAGGATGTCGTGATGACACCTAGTCTCTAAGACTAGGTAAGCCTAATATACGTACATAATTTAACTGAGATAATGACAAAACATTCAAATTAACTAACCACTATCATAAAACGGACTCTGCAACTCGACAGTACAACACTCCAAAACTTTGGTGACACCAAGTCACAAGCTCTACAAGAGCATACTGGACATCCCTATACTATAGTATCTAATAAAAGAAGAAAGATATAGAAGTAGATAGAGGGTGACTCCAAATCCTGCGGACACCGGCAAGTATACCTTGAAGTCTCCAAATCCGAGCTCGACTCACTGGTGCCTAGGTTGGTAATGGGTACCTGGATCTGCACAAAACATGTGCAGAAGCATAACATGAGTACACCACAACGGTACCCTGTAAGTATCAAGCTTAATCTCGATAGAGCAGTGACGAGGTCAGGTCAAGACCCTACTATAATAAATAAGAAAACTGAACATGTATATGACAATATGATAATGAAAAACTAAAGATATGATACAATGAATAAATATGAAAAGGATAGCTATTCTGAACTAAGGCAATTAAGACATCACAGAAGAAATCACATAGTAAGAATGCCAAGGAAAGAAATGCAAACAAAACACAAGTGTTGTAAATGAAAGGTATCAACACCAATCACTACTGAGGTACCGCCTCAAAGTCTCATTTCACAAATCAAACACAATCTTTCCTTATATCACCGTAGGAGCCTTGCATTTAGTTTTAAAAATTATTTTCCCGGAATAGTTACCCGTGTTTTAGCCCACCTTATTACCTTGCATGGTTTCAAGTAGTTTCCCTATTAGAAACACGTGTATCAAGTAGTTTCCCTACTAGAAACACGTGTATCAAGCCCACCTTATCTCACCGCATGCGTTTCAACCCCAAATCCTTATACCACCGCATGTGTATCAATATCACAATATATCACAAATCACACCACAAGTGCTCAATACCACAATTTGCCAAAGAAGTCAACAACAATAGTGATTTGTCATGCCCCGACCTTGGGGAGCACAACATGCGCTCAACAGGGTTACCCGGGTCGAGCAAGCCTGCACAATTTCGTCTGCCCAACTCGCCCATGAATAAAGAGAAGAATATGTTTCATTAATTAGATGATAAGAGGTCATTTTCCAACACCTATTCATTTCCATAGGTTGCATCATTAACAATCATAGTTAAAGTGGAACAAATGATACGATTACAACATTTTTAGTTTATCCTTCCCAAAGAAGGATACAACCCACTCTATGTTTGTGGAGCTTCTAATAGAAACAAAGAGTGCTAAGACATTGCCGACAACAAGGCCCTAGCTATACCTCAAAATACTATGTATAAAAGAAGAGAGATATAGGACACCGAAATGAAGTAGGGCTCACCAATTCAGTTTAGGAGAGGGCATGCTCCTATCACTGATCAATACCACCTGCTATGAAACCACCTGCATCGCTCCTGGTAAAAGGGACGTTAGTACGTATGGAATAGTCTAGTATGTAAAACTAAACACCCTCTCAATAGAATGATTAACAGAAATCAGAGAAGGAAACATGAAATCATTAAGAGACTTAAACAGTTCCAAGATGTCAAATTAGGGGAAAAGTAAATTTCAAGTAAGTTTCAATCATTTTAAGTTGGGAGATCATCAGCACCGATGCACCACCGTGTTTTTAGCATAGAGTCTGATCTCATCCCGATCGGCTAAGCCGTATCACCCCGAGACATCCACTCACAATACCACCATGTGCGCGACATGTTATCCGATCTCAGCCCGATTGGCTAAGCCATCTCACCACAATGCCGTGTGGATCGACATCACATCACACCTCGCTAGCAATAATCTCATCCCATTTAAGGGAAAACATATCAACACATCAATCCCAACCCATATAAGGGGAAACAACCTCATCACATTGACACTGGGATTTACCCCTCAATCACTCCTACACCGGCATGTGTAGTTTCGAGGTTAGGTTATTTTGACCTACCCTTCCTCGGTGACTAAACGATACTCCCAAATCATTTATTATTAAAAGGATTCACAACTCATTTCAACATCTTGTCCTTGCCTCATTGTTTCATTGGCACTAATGGCCCCAAATATTATATCATTTTTGGCATGTTGGCCGTATTTCATATTCTATACTTACTATTTCACTTTCAAATATCATCATGGATCGTCAACAACAAACATTTCGATTCAAGACTCTAAGTACATATTCGAGCAATTAAAGGTCTTAGGCACATGTGATTTCTTACACAATTCGACATGATAGCTTTCATTAGGATCACATTTTCAAGTCATAAAATATTAACACACAACCCATACTCAAATCAACTTTTCAAATAGTAACTCAACATAACAAGAACATTTGGAATACCTATTGAACACATATATCTTTTGATACAAGGCTTATTCGGAATAATCAATTTATAATGAGAAACACAGGCTTACAAGGCCATTATGGGGTTCAATCAAACAAAAGTAAGTAAGGAAGATATCAATGGGAGAAAATAGGGGTTGATTGGATAGGTGCAAGATAATTATCTGGGATTTAACTCTAGTTAGTTCACTCCTAATGTTCAGGTGAGTCTCTCGAATTCACTCAATTATTAGTTCAAACATTTAGTAGAAACTCCTCTCTCGATTTAGTCTTAACCTCACAATATGAACTAAGCTAAGCTCGGTGAAGATATGCACAAATTCGTAGTGGATTGGTCTTTTAGAAGAACCTCTTTCGATTATCCTCCTAACTAGGTTTAATCAACAATTCAACTAGCCTCTTTCTATTACATATGAGTATAGATGCAACGATTAAAACACCCAAAATGATTCAATACATAAAAACTAGAGTTAATATCCACAAACAAATATCCATACACCAAATCCATCAATCCCTAAAGAGAACTACCATATAGATATGGAGTAATTCATCACAAATATAATGAAAAACATAAGACGATCCAAACTCTTGTCTTGAGTGAGGATTGAATGATGAATTCCTTGTGCTTTAGCTTCTCCGCATGCTTTTTAGCCTCCTTAGGTCTCGTATGTGTCAAAAGTCCCAGATGGGTCAGGCCCGGACGAAAACACCTCCTCATGCGCAAAATAGGAAAGATACTATGTAAAACTTACGCAGGCGCGCCTCATGGGGAGATGCACCATGCGGGGCACTAGTAGGGATTTCCAGAGAGTTGATTTTTGACAGACTACAGGGTTTTACACTAACGCGGCATGCCATGTGCCGCCCCAGTTCATTTTTCTCAGAGTCTGGCTTTTTGCTTCAATTTTGACATCCAGACTTAGCCCTTGACCCCAGAATGCGATCCCGACTAAATCCATTGGATTTTTTTACTCAGACTTCAAAGCTCAAAATCACTCGAATTCATTCCATATCATTTACATAGCTTGGAATCACAATTAGTGCAAAACACTAGCGATTTTAGCTCAAACACAATTAAAGTGCAGTAAATTAGAGTGTAATAAGTGAATAAATACGATATTATAGCCTACCATCAACACCCCACACTTAAACCATTGCTCGTCCTCGAGCAATTAAACTACACTTCATAAAGATACGACATTTTTAAAAAACTCTCCTAATTCATCACACCCGGAATATTTAAAATAGATTAAGCACAATAATGTAACATCATATCCTGAAAATTTGGCTCAAAAGCACCACACATTATTTATAACCCGATAACTTGATCTAACACAGAGGTCAACAATATTACCTTTCCTTCATGAATCAAGTACCCTAGCAACGATATAGAGTAGTTCCACACACAATAAAATTTAACAACAATTAGGAACTCAAGGTAGAAAGAATTCACTCACTCTCAGAAATAACATTCATATTCCATAACTCATGATTGTACATGCATTCATAGATACACTCGCACACTCTCATTTGAGCATTTTATCAAACACTAGGTGGGCATTATGATTTCTAGCTTCTCGTATGGTGGATTTCCTTTACCCCATAACCCAAGGTCTACCCATTTGAGTTCAACTACCTTTCCACAACTCATGATTAAACATGCATGCATAGATACACCCTCACACCCAAGAATCACACCCCTCATTAACCATCTTCTACCCCAAATTCAAAATTGAGACTAGGACATGGAACCTTACCTCTTGGATGAAGAACTTGTGAGTTTCTCCTTGTGAATTCTCCAACTTTGAGTAAGAATTGATGGACGGTAATCTTAGTAACTTTCCCTCTCACTCTTTGGAACTTCCTCTCTCTAAAATAATAAGGTTTTTACCTTACAAATGGTCTTCAACGACTATCTATCGAAATAAAGTCGGGTTAAAAAATAGAAAAATAAATCCCCGATATAGATCTGTGGTCGCATATGCGACCACATAATGCTTCTGCGGCCTGCAGAATGGACTGCATAATGGCCCTCCAGAACTGGGCATTACTGCTTCACTCTGCGATAGGTCTGCGGTCTGTAGACCAATTCTGCGGTCGCATAATGCGCCGCATAACTTCCCTCTGGAAATTTTTATGTTGGATATGCAATGGATTGTGCAGCTCTCGAAATGATTATGTGGCCGCATAATGGATCGCATAATGGTCCTAAAATTAGCTCAATTTTCTGCTTTATTCCACAGCAGATCTGCGGTCCGTAGATCAGTTCTGCGATCGTAGAATGGACCGTATAAATACCCAACATCATCAAAATATTTCTTCAACTCCCCAACGCACCACGAAACCCCGAGTTTTAGGTAAAATTTTATGGGGCCTTACATGGTTCCACAATAAATAGCTCATGGCTCAACCACAACAAGAACAAGAGTCTCAACAATAGCAACCGAAGGTGAATAACTCAATAAGAATGGTATTTCAACAAATTACAGCCTTGCCTCACCGTGAATCACAACCTTTATAACTTTAACACCAAATTCAACAATATTCCAAAAAATAACAACTTCTAGTAAGGAACTTAGTGGTTAAATAATGAATAAGGAAATAGGGAGTACAATAACTTCAACTAAACATGTAAAGACAATTAGCAAGTAAGATATAAGACAAGTATTAATGATGTCAAGTAAAGCATGTGAATATAGGCTAATGATGATGGATACAACATATTATGGAAACTCAGTTAAAGGCATGAAAGAGATGTACATAGCTAAAATCGGTCAATTAACGCACTTAGCCCGTATACACACTCGTTACCTTGCGACACGGGTATCACAATTAACACAAAACTACACCAATCCTAAGGAGTAATTCCCTCGCACAAAGTTAAGCAAGACCCTTTCCTCGAAACATGATAACTCAATCCACTACTAAGCCTTTCCCGCGATAATCCAACTCTGAACGGCTCGAATCTAGCCAAAATAACTTCATATCATAAACACAAACTATAGGAAGCTATTTCGAACAATAAAGTTGCAATCCTTAAAGAGAAACAAAAAGTTAACTCAAAAAGTCAACAGCGCCTTGGAACCTGACCAAACTTACAAAATCCGAACATCCATTCGATAACTAGTCCAATCATACAACAATTACTCAAATCCGACTTCAAATCGCTTTTCCAATCCTCAAAATTTAGTCTAAAAAGGTTTCAAGATTGTTTCCAAAATTTTCCAACTTAAATCACTAATTAAATTATGAAAATAACAATGGATTCATGTATAACAACCAAATCCAAGTTAGAATCACTTACCCAATGATTTTCTTGAAAATTGCTCGAAATATCGCCCCAAACTAAGCTCTCTAGGACACAAGATGAAAAATGAATAAACCCTCATCTCAAGCCTTTTTTGCCCAGCGACATCCGCTTCTGCGGTCAAACAGTCGCACCTATGGAAAGTCCATCGCAGGTGTGGTTCCCACAAAGGTCAGGGAATTTTGCTTCTGCAGACAAAATCACGCAGTTGCTCTCTTGCACGTGGGGAGCATGGGCGCACCAATGCACGCGCGCCTGCGGAAGGTCTCCGCTTCTGTGACCCCATCCCTTTCTATGATACTTCTCTCGCACCGGCAAGTCCACTCCTGCGCATAACTGACTACACCTGCGGTCACAGCTGGCCAAACAAAACCTTGCTTCTGTGGCTTATAAACCGCTCCTGCGGTGCCACACATGCGGCCCATAGTGCACAGGTGCGATCACACCAGAACCTCAGTAGCTTCAGCATTCCCTTAAGTCGTAATTATTCTGATTTCTATCTGATTCACACCAGGGGTCCCACGGGATCCCATCTAAATATACTAACAAGTTCCAAAGCACATACCAGACCTACTTGAGGCCAAAAATACACCAAACAACATCGATTCTACGAATTGCAACCCAATTCAACCCTATTGAAACTATGAACATCCGACTTCCAAAACTAACGCCGAATCATACTAAAACAACTCTGATTGAACTCAAATTTTGCACACGTCATAAATGACATGACGAACCTATTCTAACTTCTAAAATCGGATTCCAACCTGATATCAATAAGGTCAACTCCCGGTCAGTTTTCTCAACCTTCCAAACGTTCAACTTCCTAACTTTCCCCAATTCAAGCCGAAACGTCTTACGGACCTCCAAATTAATATCTGAACATATTCCTAAGTCCTGAATTACCATACAGAGCTATTGGAACAATTAAAACTCTATTTTGAAGTCGTCTACACAAAAGTCAAGCTATGGTCAACTCTTTCAACTAAAACTTCCAACTTTGGCACTAAGTATCTCAATTCACTCCGAAACTCACCCGAATCTAAAACCAAACACACCCACCAAGTCATATAACCATAATAAAACATAGAGGAGGCAATGGGTAACGTGGCTAAAATTCTCAAAATGACTGACCGGGTTGTTACATGAGAATGCCCAACTTCATACATGGCCTTCTTCGTCCACTACTTCTGGCTTCCCCAACGTCTCCTATTAACTTTATGAAGAATGTATTCATACTGAGGCCCGTATGGATGTGCTTCAGGAGTTGCATGCGACGAGCTCTATTTTTGGGGTGGCCCTTGAGGATGCTCGGGTCAAGGATCACGAGGCTCGGATTGTTTGTGGCTACGACCCTGCTACGCTTCGCCCTTGCAAAGAAGATAAGAACGGGGAGGATTCTATGGATCATCTTGAGGATGAGGTCTGGTACGATTCTATTTATCCTCATGGCAAGGATGGAGAGGCTCTGACAGTGAGGGTGGTGACCGTGTTGACGATTAGGGAGGCGATATAGTTGAGGGTCGGACCAGTGAGGACATCATGGGTTGTGATGGCGATGCCCTGTAGTAGTTTGTTTTTGTCATTTTTTGTACTTTTGCTGAGATCTCCAAGAGCATTTCTAAAAAACCTGTCTATAAATATCAAAGTTGATTTTTGCGTTTATTCGTGCCTATCTTTTTTGCGGTGATTTGTTTTTTTACTTACGTGTTTTGCTCCTTCATATTTTTGTTATCATCCTCTAACTTAATGTAGTACTTGGGTTGAATAGACGTAGGATGAATCATCCATTTGTCTGTATAGATTGAGTATGTCTCCTTAGTTGAGGATTTATCGGTTAAGTTTGAACTTGGTCGGATTTAGCCTCTCATTTGGTTAAATTTAGCCTTCCATAGAGACGTGGCCGAGGGATGATAGTTGTTGTTCAAACTTGGTCGAATCAGCAACTTTTGAAAAATTGTGGCCGAGGTCTGATAGGTGTTGTTCGAACTTAGTAGTAGTTAACCTTTCATTAAGTCACGGCCGAGGGTCGATAGGTGTTGTTAGAACTTGGTCGAACTTACATTTTATTAACTCGCAGTTGAGGGTTGATTGGTGTTGTTTGAACTAGGTCAAACTTAACCGATAGGTGATGTTCGAACTTGGTCGAACTTAACCTTTTGTTAAATGGAAATCGAGGGCAGATTGGTTTGTTCGAACTTGATCGAACTTAACATTTTATTAGCTCATAGAAGAGGGCCTATAGGTGTTGTTCAAACTAGATCGAACTTAAACTTTTAGTAACTCACGGTCGAGGGCCGATAGGTGTTGTTAGAACTGGGTCAAACTTAACCTTTTATTAACTCGCAGCCGAGGGCCGATAAGTGTTGTTTGAACTTGGTCAAATTTAACCTTTTATTAACTCGCGGTCGAGGTCTGATAGGTGTTGTTCGAACTAGGTCGAAGTTAACCTTTTATTAACTTGCAGCCAAGGGCAGATAGATGTTGTTCGAACTTGGTCGAACTTAACCTTTTGTTAAATCACGGATGAGAGCCGATAGGTGTTGTTCTATCTTTGTTGAACTTAACCTTTTATTAACTCACGGCCGAGGGCCGATAGGTGATGTTCAAACTAGGTCAAACTTAACCTATTATTAACTTGCGGCCGAGGGCCGATAGGTGTTGTTTGAACTTGGTCGAAGTTAACCTTTTGTTAAAATCACGGTCGAGGGCCAATATGTGTTGTTCAAACTTGGTCGAACTTAACATTTTGTTAAGGCGGTTTTGATAAAAGTATGACGTTTTTGACCTGATTACATAATTAGAGAAAGTTATAAACATTGGGCATCGGTTGGCATCCTTGTCCCTATCTATCTAGTCCCTTCATTGTCCGACTTGGAGAGTATTGAGGCGTTGGGAAATGAAAGAGAAACCAGTCCTTTCTTCGCATACTTCAACTCGAAATGTCCCTTTTGTCGCCTCTTTAAAAACCTTCTTGAGAAAACCTTAATAGGACAAAACTCAAGTGAGGGGAAAAAAGTACGATGCGGGGGCGCTTCTTCCTTTAGAATTTGAAGTATTTGAGGTGGCTGATGTTCCAATTGTTTGGTAATTATTTTTCTTCCATTGTCTCTAGTAGGGGTGGAAAGTGGGTCAGGTCGGGCCCTTAACGGGCCTAACGGGCCGATCTCAAGGGCCGAGCCAGTCCCGGGCCTTAAATAAACGGGCTAAATGATCCCGGGCTAAACGGTCTTTTTGTAGGAACCGGCCCGGGACCGGCACCACGAACTCACGGTACGGGGCTAAACGGGTCAGGCCTGCGGTCCCAACGGGATAAATGGGCCCAACGGCTAAGCAGTGATTTAAAAACAAATAGAAATTAGAGACAAAAATATGTTTAAAAAAATCTAAGGCAATGCCTTGTCAATTTATTATAGAATTGTGACCTAATATTTTAATTCAAATTTTAAGACAAAAATATTATAAAAAGATATTTAAAGCAATGCCTTGTAATTTTATTATAGCAATAAAAAAACATGGCAATATCTTTCTTAGTCTTCCTCCCCCTATGGAATGAGCACAACAAGGTTCTAATACCACCATTGAGAAGAAAAAAGAACTAATCAAAATGTGCCAAAATACAAGTTACACAATACATATTAATTTTTGTTCATACAAGTTACATGCTATCTCTTACAAACATCATAAATCCTTCAAGGATCGGAGGAAGTTCCATTGGTGGTGGCGGAAATATAGCTTGGTCATCGCCGCTTCCATTATCGGGCGAAGCAGCATCCTTGGCAAGTTCAGCTAGCATTTCTTCGTAAGCTTGGTCTTCCTCTGGTTATGATTCAGCTAGTCCAAAATTTCTTCTTTCTGAACGGATCCAATCTCTGAAAAGTACTAATTTTTCCAAGCTCTCCCTCATAGACACTCTATAATCACCGATTTAAAGTCTTGCTTGACTGAAAGCATTCTCTGATGCCACTGTTGAAGCTTGAATAGTTAAAATGTCTTGGGCCATCCTTGAAAGAACCGGAAAGTATTTTTCTTTGTCCCTCCACCATTGACAAATATTAAAGGTGTCGTCGGGATTCACTTCCTCTAGTTGCTGTGACAAATAAACTACAAGCTCATTTAGTTGTGAAAAAGCACTACTACTAGAACCAAAAGAACCCCTAAACTCCGCTCAAGTACTAAGTCCTCTTACTCCCGCAGTTCTTTTAGAAGATTGAGAATCAGAAGAAGAAGGAATTGGAACATTTGGTCTAGCATTATTTAATGCAACTTGATAAGCATTATAAATAGTTTGAGCATTTATTCTAATCGAGGCTATTGCTTCCGGAAGTTTATGCAACACATCATCTTCAAGTGCTAAACCATTATAAACAGTTTCATACCAAAAATAAGGACCTCCTAATTTCATACAAGGATTTAACAAAGCAGCAACACCATAAATAGGGGGAATAGGGAAAAATATTTTTTAAATTATTTTCTCATAAAATCAATAGCAAGTTGATAAATTTCCCCACCTTGTGAAAAATGAGCAAACAAATTTGCAAGTTCTGTAATATAAACTAAACAGTTAGAAATAGTAGGATAATATTGCCCAGAAAATTCTTTTGTAGCGATATGAAATTTTTCTAAAATATCAACAAGCATTTTAACATTAGCCCAATCCCCATTCGTAAGTTAATCGTCATCATCACTTGCATGTGCATTAAACGTTGAGTTTTATGGGGTTTCTATATTCATATGCAATAACTAAACTTTCATACATGTAATTCCATCTAGTTGGAAAATATTTAGGAACCTTTCTTTCTCTTAGGCCACATTCATCGCATCTTTTAAAACATTCTCTAAGTCTACTTCTACAGTTTGAATGAAAAAGCCAGTTAATAGGCATTTTAACTTTTTAAATTTGAATATTTAAAATTCTCATACCATGACCCACAATTAAATGGTAAATATGACAAATACATCTAACATGAAAAATGTTACTAAATGCAGGATTTAGCATAGTGGTAAGCAACTCTATAGCATTTGTGTTATTAGTAGCATTATCCATTGAAATCAACATTATTTTATCACTAATGCAAAAATCACTGCAAATATCCGTAACTGTACTAGAAATATACTGCCCTGTATGACGTGAAGCAATTATTCTATAAGCAATTATGCACTTTTGCATTATCCAATCCTCATCAATCTAATGATATGTAACAGTAAGGTAATCACAGTCGTTGTTACTTCTACCAATATCAGTTGTAATAGCAACACAATAATTTATATGAGTAAATAAATAGCGCAAATATTATTCATATTCATGCTTATATTTATAAATATCTCTCTTTACGATTGTGCGAGGAAAACCTTTATAAGTAGGATTAAAAATATTTCTAATATAATGCACAAACGCAGGGTCAAAAGGAAAACTATAGGGTAAGGACATAATAGTTACCATTTTTGCCAATTCTTTCTGATCATTTTTTGGATTATAATATACCACTGGTAACAATGTTAATTCCCGGCTGAAATTGATTTGAACCGGTACTAGGGTCATCCTGACTAGGACTAAGTACATTTTTCCCCTCGGCCAAAGCTTTCAGACGTTGATATCTGACGTTATCCTTAGTGTATTGTTTTATGTGCCTAGCCGAAGATCTCGCCTCGCCCCGCAATCCAAAATATTTAAAAGCTGACTCCATACCACAAGTTTTACACTTAGCCTTATTTGTTGAACTAGTTGAGTGAAAATGGCAAAACATGAGATGTTTCCTGTCGTTTGGTAGGTTGTCTATAAATAGTAGGGGCAGTAAGGGGAGTATCAGATGGGTCATTGTTTGGATTAGCAGCGTTATCATTAGTTGGGTCAACATCAGGAGCAAGACCAGTGGGTGTATCATCATCCGATTGAGTCTCATCAAGATCAATATCCTCATCATCATTTTCGTTAATAGTAATATAATTATTAGAATAGAGAGCATTCATTAATTTATGGTCTAAATGCTCACCGGGTTACAATATTATGGCAAAATTCAGTCTCGGTAAATTGTAAAAAACTATTATCGGTATCAAGAATAGCAGGTGTAGGATGAGTATCGGGTTTGGTTTGGGGAGTCGGGGTCAGGGGTGGAGGAACAACAATACCACTAGATTCGGCGGTCTTAGATTTTCACTTATTCTTATTTTTACCAAAAATATTTTTTAAGGAAGACATCTTAATTAATCAAGTAATAGAAATTAAATAAAACAAACAAAACTATAATATTAAAACTTAAGAGTTGGAACCAGTTTACCGAATTGACTAACAACTTGTTAAAAATTAATTTTCATTGAAGACTTGAAGACTTCAATTCACCAACTTCACAATTATTTCACAAATTGTAACAACCTCAATGTTTTTTGGAATAAAGTAAGCAATAGTAGCAAGTATAGAAGAAAACTAGAGAGAGATTGTGATAGATTGATATTGATTTTGTAAGAAAATAAAAGAATGAGGGGGTGTTTATAGTTGAAAATAGGGAAAAAGTATAATAATAAAAAGTTTAGGGTTAAAACTAAGTTGCAGAAGGGGGAGGGGGGGGGTTAAATGGTTATTTGTTAAATAGCCAATGGCTATTTTTTAAACCCGCAATACCTTCTTTTTTTCAAAAGCCAAACGACTATTTTTTTAAAGAAATATCAATTGGGTCCATTTGGCTCGCCAAGGGACCGTTCAGAGGACGGTCCCAGTCTCTTAGCGGGCCAATCGGGCCCGGTCCTAATGGCTCCTAGCTAAGAATCAACCCACGAGACCAGCACGAGCCCACCACTAGCGGTCCTAACCGTCCCAACGCACTTAGCCCATGGACTTGGCCCGGCCCACTTGCGATCCTTAGTCTCTAGTTAGAATGAACCCTTGTTTGCTTTGTTTGTAATTTTGTATGGGTCATCTTAGTTTGTTCCTAGGCTTACTTCAAGTGGATCTCTACTTGTTTGGGTTTTGGCTTTGAGTACGTAGTCCCCGACTATGAGCGATCATACCTTTGCCTTCTGGTTGTAGTAACGTTCCGCTTGCTGCTTTTGGGCGACTATTTTTATGTACGCCATATCTCTTCGTTCGTCAATCTCATCAAGCTCTTGCCTTTTACTCGTGTCATTGCTACTGCCGCTTTCGGGGAGTACCTTAGGTTTGGTTCTCTAACTTTGACTGGTATGACTACTTCGGTTCCGTAGAGCAGAGAGTATAGCGTCTCTCCTGTGCTTGTCTTCGAGGTGGTTCTATACGGCCACAATACTTCTGGGAGTATTTTCTACCACAATCCCTTACCGTCTTCGAGCTTTTTCTTCATGATGTTTAATATAGAATTGTTGGAGGATTCTGCTTACCCGTTGGGTGATACGGGGTTGAAGTATCCTCTTAATATGCCATTTATTGAAGAATACAACAATTTTATTTCCCATAAACTGGGGTCCGTTGTCACAACTGATCTTTTTGGGTAGACTGAATCGGGAGATGATGTTTTTCCATATGAATATGATCACCTCTTATCCGCGTATTTTGGCAAAAGCTCCTGCTTCTACCCATTTAGAGAAATAGTCATTTAAAACTAAAATAAATTGTACATTACCTTGCCCCGCTGGGAGGGGGCCCACGATGTCCATTCCCCACTTGATGAACGACCATAGAGAGGTGACTGAGTGGAAATGCCCGCCTGCTTGATGAACTATTGGGGAGTATTTCTGACATTGTTTGCACTTCTTTACAAACTGTGAGGCATCATTTTCATGGTGGGCCAAGAGTATCCTACTTGTATGACACACCTAACGAGCGTTCGATAGCCGGAATGAGCGCCGCAATGGCCTTCATGGACTTCTTCGAGGACACGTTGGGTTTGTTTTAGGCCTAGACATTTTGCCAGAGGGCCACCGTATGTCCTTTTGTATAGGTCTCTATGGAGGAGGTTGTATATCGCTACCTGCATTCTTAGTTTTTTGGCTTCCTTTTTTGTCGTTTGGGAGTGTGTCGTCCTTCAAGTAGGCGATAATACGATTTCACCAATCCCAAGTTAAACTTATAGATCTTACCTCAATTTGGTCAGACGATGAGTAGAGGAGGTGGATTATACTTTTATCCCCGTTTGTGATGCTTTTGGTGGTTGCGGCCAATTTGCCGAGGCTGTTTGCTTTGACATTCTAAGTACGCGGGATCTGGTCAAGATGGCATTCGTCGAACTTGGGAAGCAGCTTACAAATCTCGGTCTGATATTTTTGCAACCTTTGTTCTTTGATTTGGAAAGTCCCTATGACATGGTTGACAATAAGATGTGAATCACAATGGAGCTTCAGCCGCTTCGCCCCATACTTGATTGCTAGCCTTAATCCTGTAGTTACGGCCTCATACTCGGCCTCGTTGTTAGTCATATCTGGGCATCTTATGGACTGGCAAATTACTTCGCCGGTAGGGTCCTCTAGTACTAGCCCAGTCTGAATGCAAAAGCATTGGATGCACTGTCGGTGTATAGCACCCAGAGGTCTTGTGTTTTGAGAGAAGCTTGGATGACTCTGTTCTCGACCGCGGGCATTATCTTTGCGATGAAGTATGCGACGAAGTTGGCGGTCACTTGCAACTTTATCACTTCTCGTGGGTGATATGTGATATCGTGCTCGCTTAGCTCGATGGCCCATTTGTCCCGCCGCTCAGATAATTCGGCTATATATAAAATGCTTCTTAGAGGAAAGGTGGTAATGACCGAGATACTTAAAATAGGGTCTAAGATTTTGTGAAGCTATGACTAGTGGCAGGGCCAGTTTCTCGAGGTAAGGGTACCTCATTTCGACGTCGACAAGTATTTTGCTAATATAACAAATAGGAAATTGTGTACCTTTACTTTCACAGATCAGGACTGCACTTACTTCTACTTCGAAGATGACGAGTTAAATGAGAAGATATTCCCCGGGTTCGGGCTTCGAGAGCAGAGGTGGTGATCACAAATACGCCTTTAGATCTCGCAGAGATTGTATTCACTCGGGCATCCACTCAAGGCCGTTATCCTTTTTGAGTACGCCAAGAAACCTGTGACATCCGTCGGAAGACCGCAAGATAAATCTTGATAGGGCGATGATTCGACCAGTCAACCTTTAGACTTGTTTCTTAGTAGCTAGTTGCTCCGGTATCCCTTCGATGGATTTGATTTGGTCTGGGTTGACTTCGATCCCCCGTTGTGACACTAAGAAACCTAAAAAGCTCCCCAAGGCTACGTCAAACTCATACTTCTCTGGGTTTAGTTTCATTTTGTACCGTCTTAGTATGTCGAAATCTTCCTTCAAATAGTTGATATGGTCTTCCTCCCTTACGGATTTGACCACCATGTCATCGATATAATAATCCATGGTCTTGCTGAGCTGATATTTGAACATTTTTGTGACCAATCTTTGATAGGTAGCTCCTGCATTCTTTAGCCCGAATGGCATGACCCTATAACAATATGTTCCTCGGTGGGTGATGAATGTGGTTTTCTCCAGGTCCTCTTCTTCTATAAGTATCTAGTTATAGCCTGAATATGCGTTCAGAAAACTTAGTAGCTCGTTCCCGATTGTCGCGTCGATATGTGGTAATAGGAATGAATCCTTCGAGCATGCTTTGTTTAAGTATGTGAAGTCTACACACATCCTCCACTTCTCATTTTTCATTTTGACCATCACTACGATGGTGATCCACTTGGGGTATTCCGACTCCCTGATGGAGCCATTTTCTAATAGCTTTTCCACCTTCTCGGGGATTGATGGTAGGCTATAATTGCATGTTTTAGTCGGCTATTGCACTCTAATTCACTGCACTTTACTTGTGTTGAGCTCTAATTGGTAGTATTTTGCACTTATTGTGTGTTTTATGTAGGAGTGATTCCAAGTGATGTACATGTTATGGAGCTAATTCGAGCTATTTGGAGTAAAGCCCAAAGTATTAAGCCGGGATTGCGTTCGGGAGTCGAGAACCACGTATGGACTTCAAATATCAAGAAAAATACCAAGATCTGAGAAAATTACACATCCACGGCACGTGGGGCGCCGTGCCAGTGTAATTGTGTTAGCTGCTGAATATTGAATCTTCCTGGTAATCCCCACAAGGGCCATGTGTGGCGCGTCACCCCATGCAGCGTGCCTGTGCAAATTTTCCAAAGCGATTGTCCTATTTCGGCTAGGAAAAGGTGGTTTCATCTGGGCTTGAAAATCCTTGACCCTACTTGGTTTAAATACATGGAAATCATTATTTTCAGGACTTTTGACATAATTTGGAACAAATGAGGCTGAGGAGGAGTTGGAAGAACACAAGCACAAGGATTTCATCATTCCTTTCTCACTCAAGACCCGAGTTTGGATTGAATCTATGTTTTCCTATACTTTAATTTTATTTGTGATGAATTTCTCCATATCAATGGAGTAATTCTATTTACCTTTTTGATGGATTTGGTGTATTGATGATCGTTTGTGGATTATAACTCTAGTTTTATGTATTGAAGCGTTTTTGGATGATTTAATTGTTGCATCTACATTCACTTGTTCATGTAATCTATAGAGGCATAACTGGTAATATCTTTGCATTATATTGTGGGTTGAGTTTATTAATTATTCTTGATAATCAAAAGATGCTAGTTGAATCATTGATTAAACCTAGTTAGGAGGATAATCGAGAGAAGTTCTCCTAAAGACCAATCCACTATGCATTCTTGCATATCTTCACGTGCTTAAATTGGTTCATCTTGTGAAGTTAAACTTAATCGAGAGAAGAATTTTTTGTTGAACGTTTGAACTAATAATTTAGTGAATTCAAGAGACTCACTTGAACATTAGAAGTGAATTATTTAAAGTTAGATCACAAACAATTATCGCGTACATATCCTATTAAAACCCTATTATCTTCTCCCATTGATAACCTTCTTTGCTTATTCCATGTTTCGATTGTCATTAGTCAATAGCTTTAGATTCTTAGTTAATTTTAGTTAGACATCTTATAAATCTTAACTGTTGATCATCTTGGATAACAACCAAGATAGAAACTACGAGAATACTATTTAAATCCAATCCATGTGGATACGATATTATACTATACTATATTTGATTAGCGAGCAGAATTTAAGTGTGTGTTTTGCGCTCGTCAATTTTTGGCGCCGTTGCCAGGGATTGGCAATCAATAGTGTTTGAAATAGTTTGTAGTGCTAATTCAGGAATTTTTTTTTATTTTTATTTTTCCCTTTTTACGGTTAGTGTTTGTTAACTGTGCGCAAGTTACAGGTTTAGATTGGTGCATGACTCGAGCTTCTACGAAAGAAGTGCTACCATACGAGCCCGAGATAGAAAAACAATTGCGACAGCTGAGGAATGAAAGAAATCTCACTGAGACGTTAGAAAAGGTTGGGCAATCCTCAACCAAAGAAACAATTAATGGCTAGAAACGGTGATGATAATGTAGATTTGGTTGCAAGGGAGGCAGCCCAAAAATGAGAAAATGTTTCACGGGATGCTGAGGAAACATCTATTAGAGAAGCACATATTATCTATGAAGAAGAGAGGGGTCGCAAAATTGCTCTAAATCAACCCTTCTACAAACCAGTTCAAAAATATAGCTCACAGGCTTGGGAGACCACTTGGGTATTATGCTAGACCAATCTACAATCAAGGATTATCAAGTGTTAGACCACCTCCAATTGAAGCAAATGATTTTGAGTTGAAGCAAGTGTTGCTTCAAACCCTTCAGAATTGTTGTGTCTTCAGAGGAAAGCCAAATGAAGATCCAAACACACATCTAATAGACTTCGAGGAGATTATGAACACCTTTCAATACAATGGTGTGTCACAAGATGCAGTGTACTTAAGGGAATTCCCCTTCACACTCAAAGATGATGCAAAGCAGTGGCTTCGAAGCTTACCCACGGGATTGATCAGAACATGGGAGGAGATGACTAGATGATTTCTTGATAAATATTCTCCTCAGCTAAGATGGGAAAGTTTAGAAAACAAATCCCTAACTTTTGCCCAAAGGATACCAAGACCTGTTTTCGAAGCATGGGGAGGTTTAAAGAAATAGTTAGAAAGGTCAACATAGTGGAATTTAACTCTGGATGCAATTCCAGGACTTTTGGGATGTATTGACATCGGCCTCACGTAGAACATTGAGTAATGCAGTTGGAGGCCCTTTGATAAAGAAGACTCCAGAGGAGATAGTTACAATTCTTGATGATTTATCTGAAGATGCCAATCAGTGGCCCTCTGAGAGTTCTGAAAGAAGAAGATCAACTGGTGTTCACCAAGTTGATGCTAATACATCTGTGCAGGTACAACTTGATGCTATGGCTAAATAAATACGAAATATGATCTTAGACTTAATACAAAATGAGCCCTACGCAGCTTGTGATATATGTGGAAGAGGACACCCTACTTATCAGTGTCAAGCCTCAACTGAGGAAGTGAATGTTGTGGGAAACTACAATTTTAATGCAATGGGTCAGAGGCACTCCAGTTTTTCATGGAGTTCACCTGGGGGTATCGCGAATGCATGGAAATAAAATAACTCTAGACCCCAGGGACAAGGATCTCCAGCATTCCAAAATCAGCAGAGGCAGCAATATCAGCCTCAACAGCCCATTAAGTCTAGCATAGAAGATCTCATGAAGGCCTTCATTCTGAAAGCTGATGAGAGACTTGAAACTCATAGCTCAGCTATACGGGAACATGGAGCATCTATCAAAGAACTGGGCACGTATTTTCGAAACCTTGAAAGACGGGTTGGGTAGCTAGTGACTATATTGTCTAAGGGATTCCAGGAACTCTCCCTGTTGATACTGAGATAAATCCAAAAGAAACAGTGAATGATGTAACCATGAGAAGTGGGAAAGTGTTGAAAGATCTCACCCCAATCCAAAAAGAGGTGAGACTTGAAAAATAAAGCGGTGAGCGGCTGCAGAGTGATATTGATAAGAAAAATAAAGGCCAAATGAAAGCTGAGAAAAAGAAAAAGGATAAAAGCGCGAGAAAGGGGGAACCTGAGGAGAGTAAGTATATGCCTGCTCTACCTTTCCCTCAAAAGCTATAGAGAGAAAAGCTGGACAAGCAGTTTGGAAGATTTCTGGATGTGCTAAATCAGGTTCATGTTAACTTACCATTCACATAAATGGTCTTACAAATGCCTGCTTATGCCAAATTCTTGAAGGAGATCCTTACAAAGAAGAGGAAAATAGAAAAGACCTCAGTGGTCAAGATCACAAAGCATTGCAGTGCGATATTACAAAATAAACTCCCACAAAAGCGTGAAGATCCAGGGAGTTTTACTATACCTTGCTCTTTTGGAACGATTTATTTTTATAAGTCTTTATATGATTCTGGTGCCTCAATTAATTTAATGCCTCTGCCTATTTATAGGAAACTAGAGAAGGAGATCGGAGAGATAAAGTCTACATCAATATCTTTGCAGATGGCAAAACAAACGACTCTAATACCCGAGGGATAGTGAAAGATGTGTTAGTTAGGGTGGATAAGTTCGTATTTCCTGTGGATTTTACTGTGGTTAATGAGGAGGAAATTAAGGAGCTCTCTCTTATCCTAGGAAGACCATTTTAGCTACTGCACATATCCATGGCTTATGCCCGACATCGACTCAGACCCCGACTAGATGTTCAAGGAAGTTTCCTTTACCTTATGTTTTTTAATTGTGTATCATGGGGGCATGCCACAACTTAAAGTGTGGGGTGGGGGATATGTTGTATGTATGTATGTATATTAGTTTTATTTTTTTAGTTTTTTTTAGTTTTAGTAGCTAGAGATAGAAAATAAATTTGAGAAAATTCATAAAAATTTTAAAAATTTTGATTTTCCCCGACGATGGATATCATCGACGGGTTTTTTGAGGGATTAAAGTCGAAAGGAAAAAGATAAAAGGATTTTCATTTGTAGGTAGTGTAATAATTTCCCCTTGTTTTTTCTTTGTGCTGCGGTTCTTTTCCAAGGGTTTTGTTTGAACCGTGTGTAGTTAGTTTTTATTTTTTTCCTTTAGGAGTAGGAAACCTTGTGGTGTGATATGAATTGAAGGAAATATCTCAATATCTCTTAACTTTATTATGCCTTGAGAATAGTGAGTACTTTAGTTGTGATGCTTAGGATAAGTTTTTTACTCTTGTATAAGTACCTTAAATGGGAATATCTTAACTTTGCTTAACTGCTTTGACTAGAGTGTCTTGATAGTTCAATCCTGGGTGAGTTATGTGCCTTGTGTGTGTGAGATTTTGTGTATTTTCTGCATTGCATTAGATGTCTAGAACTTGCCATGTGTGTTTGCAAAGCGAAATAGTAGTTATATTCAGTCTTGGAAGTGATATAGGTATTTCTTTGTTAACCCAGATATATGCTTTTACCCACCTATTTGTTATGTATCTTTGTTAACCCCTTTTAGCCAATGATCCTAGTTCTTTGGCAACCATATTACAAGCCTTACCCATTTATTTGAATTGTCCATCTATTTGAACCTTTACCTCTCGTGAGCACTTTAATTTGTTATGAACTTTGTAAAAGTTGAAGTGTGGGGTGGTTGGTTTGGCTTTTGAGTGGAACTATTGAGCTAAGGAGAAAGGTGCATTGCTTTGAAAAACGAATAAATGCATGATTGTGAAAACTATTTCTTGATAGTGGTAACTCTTGATGTAATTGTGCTTAAAGAAGTAGGGAGTTGACGCATATTGATGTGAAGGTGGAGTTATGGTTTGTCATAAATGTGGGGTTTTGAATTATTAATTGTAAGTATTAAAGTGCTTAGGGAGGCATAGTCACTCTTGTATCTAAATATATCATACTCATCCCGCAGCCTACATTACAGCCAATTTAAGTCCTACTTGATCCTTGACTGAATAAGCTCAGTTAGTAGAGTAGTACACTACGAGCAAGCATATGGTACGTCTTTTGTGGCACATGAATGTTATTTCTGAGAGTGAGTGAATTCTTTCTATCTTGAGTTCCTAATTGTTCTTAAATTTTGTTGTGTGTGGAACTACTCTCTATAGTTGTGTGAGGGCACTTGATTCACGAAGGAAAGGTAATGTCGTTGACCTATGTGTTAGAGTAAGTGAGTGGGTTGTGAAAAATATGTGTTCTTTTGAGTCAAATCTTAAGGCGTGGATGCTACTGTATTGTGTTTAATTGGTTTTAAATATTGGTGGTGTGATGAGTTATGAGAGTTGTTCAAAAATGTCGTGCCTATATGAAGTGTAGTTTGATTACTCGAGGACGAGAAATGGTTTAAGTGTGGGGTATCGTGGAAGGCATTATTGATGGCGGGGTTGAATTTTCGTCTGATCTGCCTTACCAGGGGGTAGAACAGATCAACGTTTAATTTGTGTGTGGCAATCTCCTTGGGGATGTCTGGCATATTTACATGGCTGAAGGCAAAGAATTCTGCATTAGTTATTAGGAATTGACAAAATTTACATGGTTCTCGGAGTTTGCAGTCGATGTAGGACTTTTTGCTGGAATCGCTATGGTCTAATTGAACGGGGTCCAGATCCTATATAGTTACATCTACGGCTTCAACTATTTCAGGGCCCATGATGATGTCCCTGGTCTCTTCTTGCGTCGACCTCGACCCCGTCAATTGATATGCCTCTTTTTCCTTGTCTTTCTTTTGTTGGGTTATCGTGTTGTCTAAAGAGATGCGGTAGCATTCTCGGGGCGTGTGTTGTTCTCCTCATATGCTGAATATCTCCCAAGGCATTGGGAATTTAATTACTTGGTATAAGCTGGAGGGGACGACTCTCATGGGATGTATCCATGGTCGTCCTACTATGACATTGTATGCGGTAGATTGGTCCATGATGTGAAATGTTGTCTCCAGTGTTGTGCCACCGACAAAGACGAGGAGTGTAATTTCACCTGATGTCCATTCAACTACATTATTAAAATCGGCTAGTGTGATGTAGCGTGGACATAGTCTCATCGTGGTAAGGATTAGGGGATGGATAATCCACGCTCCACTCCAATCATCTACCGTGATACGTTTGACATCAGTATATAAAATTTGTAAAGTAATGACAAGAGCATCACTGTGAGGGAAAGTCAAATCGTCATCATCTAACTCGTCAAAGATAATACTTTCTTCGAGTCTGTCAAACTGTACGTGCGTGATAGATCTTTTGAGCTTGTGAGTGGTAGTGAATTTAACACCGTTGATGGAGGCATCATCTCTACCGCAGATAATCATGTTGATGGTGCGAGCCAGCGATAGTGCCTTCGGTAGGCCCTGACGTTCACTACCTATGGCAAAGTTGTTTCTCCCTTTGTCGCTCAGTAGCTCTTTGAGGTGTCCTTGCTACAACATGTTCACAACCTCTTACCTGAGGGTGATGCACTCTTCTATCTTGTGTCTGTGTTTATGGTGGAATTTGCAGAGGGCATCGTATTTTCTGGTGCTCGGGTCGGACCTTATCTTTGGCGGCCATTTCACCTTCGTTCCAAGTCTCTCCAGGGCATAGACTATTTCTATAGGTGACACACAAAAATCGTGAGCAGGCAGTAAGGGGTAATACCTCTCTCGTTCCGGTGAGTCCCCGTCCTCGGCCTAGATGGGACTTCATCATAATGGAAAGAATGTAGGATGGGGGCCCTGACGTATGGCTGATGTTGTTCCCTATATGATCGTGAGATCGGGCGATCCCTCCTTATGTTGTCTCTTCGTTATTTCCTAGGCTCGGCTTTTACCGAGATGAGCCTTCGAGTTGGTCACTGAGGTCGTCATCATCTGCTCAGACTTCGGCACAGTAAGCATTGTGGATTTCATCCCAAGTGGTTGGAGGGTACTTCATCAACTGGCTCGGCAACTTTCTGGTCACTCTTGAACCCTCTCTACTCAACCCATTCTGAAAGGTCGCGACTTCCATCCCTTTGTACACGTTATGTAGGGTCATCCTTACACTGTTGAATCGGACGAGAAAGTCCCTAAGTCCCTCTCCCAAGGACTGCTTGATAGAGAAGATGTCGTTTACTCTTATTTCAGCTTTCTTGGCCCATGCATGCACCGTTACAAACTGATCGACCATATTTTCAAAGGTTTCTAAGAACGGGTTGGTAGTTGTGAATACCATGTTAATGCTCCTCCCATGAGGGTTTCGCCAAATTTCTTCAGCAAAATAGAGGACACTTGTTCTTTGTTGAGGTTGTTGCCCTTCACGGTGGTGACAGAATGAGTCACATGATCTTCGTGGTCAGTCATTCCATCATATATCTTGAGATATGGCGGCATTTTGAAGGTCTTTGGTATGGCATGTAGGGATACTTCCTCGCTATATGGTTGTTCTATGAATCTACCGGTGTTTCTCTTTGGCAGTAGCATTTAACAGCTCTCGTTGATAGTGTTCATGAGGTTGCCAAGGAAGTCACCTGTCACTTTAGTCATATCTCCTTGGTTATCTACCATGTAAATTTCCGTAAGTGCAAAGAAAGAGAAAGATCTTGTGATTTGTTAGGTTAGTGACTCGCGTGAGTTGTAGATTTAATGGAATTTTAAAAATTAGCTAAGATGTCCCCACAGATGGTGCCAAACTGTTTGACCCAAAATTTGGATTCGGGTTCAACCAATTATATTTAAGTAAAATAGAGTCAATCTTAGCTAATATTAATATCTGAAAGACAAGATTATCGATTTTGTGGCAGATAGTATATATATTTAACCGAATGGGAATTGATGTGAGCAACACTAAGAATATTCAATGATCCAAAATGGTGGAATATAGCATTAAATAGTATAAATAACAATGAATGGCATTTAAGTAAATAAGAACATGTGAGTACCCGAAAAGGGGTGGGATCTGTGGACATTCTTTCTGACAATAATGAATGATTGATGGGCTTTTGAACATTCTTGCTGTTCTTATATCAAGTGGAAAATTTAGACAAGAATCTTAGTAAAAAGGTTATTTTTGTATGCTTGCAATATGGCCAGATTCTCTCTATAAAGTCAATGTGTTTTCTTACAAGTAAATATCATATGTCCCCTATCATTGTGTCCCTTTCTATTTATAGGGAACATATTCCTAAAAATCCTAATATCGGTGTTTTTAACCGCATTCAATATGGATTAATGATTTTTCTTTTCCGAAATTCGAGTAAGATTCTTGTTCTACGCCTCAAACATACCTTGAATCTTGTGTTTTTTGAAAAATTAATTCCAATCGGGTGGTGGGGATCCTGAGTAGGGATGTCTGAGGGGAGGGTATTGGTTCTTAATGGTTAAGCGTACGGGGACGGTAAGGGTAAGGGGAGGGTTCCTTAATGGTATTTTTCTTAAAGGAATTTAAGAGTACGGGACAAAAGGTACTTTTACTGGTACCCTACCAATCGTAAGGGTGCAGTGCCGGTATTTAAGGGTAATTTTAAATTAAAAATAAAAAATTATATTTAAATACAAACAAATTTTAATGGATGAAAAAAAATAATACTTTTATTTCAATACTTATTAAAATAAAATTATAATTTACGAAATTTTTCGATAACTTATATTGCTTCTTCGTTTGAAATTGATAACACTTGTTCTTCTGCGTCGATGCTGCGTTCGGTAGATAGTATTTCAATATAGGTATCGTCATCTTCTTGAATTATTTTTGGAAGGTCAAAGTTTCTTCTCTTCCAATATTTTAGCATATCTTCATTTCCTTCATCATCGCAAACATTATTTCAAACAGTTGTTCTAGAAAAATCTTGAAAAGAAGGAATATACGTTTCTTGTATGTAACGCCTAAATCCGGACTGGTTAGGATTTGTTTCAAAATGAGAATCACCCCCCTCCCTCCCCCTTAACCTTATTCTTAGTCAATCTATTACATATTTATTTACCAGTTTAGGAGCCATTTTTAATAATAAATAATCAAAATTACAACAAATAGCAACACAACTATAACAAAAATAAATGTAAAAATTAATATGACTGCTAGAACATTAATTGTTATAGAGATAGAGAGAGATAAAGAATTAGAGAGATATGAGGTTTTTGTGTGAAAAGTGAAAGAATGAAATGGGGTATTTATAGTTTTAAAATAGGGCAAAGTGTATTTTAACAAACTTAGAGGTTAAAAAATATCTATTAGGGGGTAGGGGTGTTAGGGGGCTACGGATGCAAAAATAACCGTTTTTGGAAGTTGCCAACGGCTACTTTTTAGAAAATAGTCGTTGGCTAATGGTGCAAAAATGACCACATTTAAAAAAAACATTAAAGGTACGGTCACGGACTGGTTCGATACCTTAAAGGTACTAACCGGACTGATACTAAGGATATTTGTTTTCTATACCCTCCCATTATCCAAATCTCTCACCCCTACCCCCAATCCGGATAGGTACAATGCGGTACGGGTACTGATACATATGGGTATGGGTAATACCCTCCCCTTAGACAACCCTAATCCTGGGGTATCTATTAATGGCAGAATTTCTTAAAAGGGGAGGAGGGGACCAAAGTATTGAATTCCGTCGGGAAGGGTTTTTTAATTTGAGGACATATAACACATGCATACATGTGTGACCTAGCTAACGACCGTTAGGCCATACATAATTGTCATGACCCAAAATCTCAACCTGTCGTGATGGTGCTTATTTCGATACTAGGCAAGCCGATAATATCAATAAACCATACTTTCTTTTAAGTTTAGAAATATAATAATTAAATACAATACAGAATCCCACAAATACTTATACGAACACTCCCCAAGTCTAGCAAATACGGTCTAAAATAGTCTAAGACCAAAATACAGTAAACAAGGAGATAGGGAAGGAGAGACAAGGTCTGCGAAACACGGCAGCTACCTCTGAATCTCCGGAAGATCAACTGCACGAAAGAATCAACACCCGCTATGTCCAGAAGCACCTGGATCTGCACACGAAGTTCAGGGTGTAGTACGACTACAACCAACTCAAAGTAACAACTCAACCACTCGGCTCTCAGCCCTCAGCACTCACACTCAATGGGTACCCGCGCTCACTGGGGGTGTACAGACTTTGGAGGGGCTCCTACAGCCCAAGCGCCATAATCCACATGGATAACTCACGTGCTGCAAGAACAACTCACGTGCCATAATATCCTTACCTCACCAACAGGCCCTCGGCCTTACTCAGTCCTCAACCTCTCTAGTCTCGCGGGCTCTCAGAAATCACAAAGATCAGCCCAAACAACCATAGCATAGTGTATCAACAAATATAAAGAAAGACTGAGGTATAATACACAAGTAAAATCATGACTGAGTACAAGACAACAATTAGCAAATAATTCAACAGGTACGCGGCCTCTGTGGGTCCCAACAGTACTATCACATAGCCTAAGTATGATATCTAACATGATTTACAGTCAAATGTCTTCAACACATGGAGAGCATGTAGCTAACAACAAATTATTCAACTTTACAGTTTCACGGGATGGACCAAGTCACAATCCCCTCGGTGCACGCCCACACGTCCGTCACCTAGCATGTGTGTCACCTCCAAAATAACCACATGACACAAAATTTTGGGGTTTCATACCCTCATGACCAGATTTAAAACTGTTACTTACCTCAAAAAGTGAAATTCTTTACTCTGCTATACCTTTGACTTGCAAATCGGCCTCTGAATGCCTCGAATATAGTGACAAATAATTCGTTTCAGTCAATAAAATTTCTTGGAATTAATTCCATATGAAAATACAAATTTTCCATAAAAACCCAAAATTTAGCTCAAACGTCGCCCGTGGGGCCAACATCTCGGAACCCGACAAAAGTTACAAAATTCGAAAGCCCATTCAACCACGAGTCTAACCATACCAATTTTATTCCAATCCGATAACAAAATCCCATTCAAAACCCCAAAAATCTAACTCAAGAACACTTCATCTTCTTCCCCAATTTTCTACTCCAAATCACAAATTAATTGATAAATTAAAAGATATAATCATGGGATTTAATGAAAACCAAGTAATAAACACTTAACTCAATCAACTCCGCGAAAATCCCTTCAAGAATCGCCCAAATCTGTGATCTCTAGCTCAAAATGTGAAAAATGGGCTCAAACCCTCGATTTTGGATTTAACACTGTCTGCCCAGATTTTCTTAATCGCGATCGCGGAAATGGCCTCACGATCACGAAGCACAAAGAAGACTGCCCATACATTTTACCCTATGCTTACGCGAAAACACTCACGCAATCGTGGACCACTGCCTCTCAAACCTACGCGAACGCGTTCAGACCCATGCGATCGCGTAGAGCAATTTCCTCCGCTCATCTATTGCTCAAATCCTTCTACGCAAACGCGACCTCATCTACGTATTCGCGAAGCACAGCTTAATACACGTACGCAATCGTGTTCCTTCCTCTGCGGCCGCATAGAACAAAAATATCACTGCCCCAAATAAGCTTACGCGATAGCGGATGGACCTATGTGATCGCATATAAGAAAACAAGAAGAAGAAGGCAACACATATCACCAATCTCACCAAGGCCAAACATGATCTGTTAACCCCCCAGAACTCACCCGAGCCCCCCGGTACATCAACCAAACATACCATCAAGTCCTAAAATACCATACGAACTTAGTTGAACCCTCAAATCACCTCAAACAACGCTAAAACCACGAATCAAATCAGGTCCGATTGACCTCAAATTTTGCACACAAGTCATAAATGACATAACGTAAGTAGTCCAATTTTCAAAATCGGATTTCGACCCCGATAACAAAAAGTCAACCCCCCAGTCAAACTTTCTAAAATTTCGACTTTTGCCATTTCAAGCCTAATTCCACTACGGACCTCCAAATAATTTTCTGGACACGCTTATAAGTCCAACATCACCATACGGGGCTGTTGGAATTATCAGGATTCGAATCCAAGGTCGTTTATACATAAATCCGCATCCGGTCAACTTTTCTAACTTAAATTTTCAATTATGAGACTAAGTGTCTCATTTCACTCCGAACTCCTTCCGGACCCAAACCAACTCCCCCGGCAAGTCATAAAACAACTATAAAGCATTAATTGAGTAGTAAATGGGGGTACAGGGTTATAATACTCAAAATGACAGGTTGGGTCGTTACATTCTCCCCCACTTGAAACTAGGTGGCAAAGAAAGTTCATAAGCCACCTCTCAAATCTTCTTAAATATCTCAAAAGGCCAAATATACCGAGGACTCAACTTGCCCTTCTTCCCGAACCTCAACACACCCTTCATGGGTGAAATCTTGAACAGAACCTTCTCCCTAACCATGTGAACAACATGACGAACCTTCCTGTCAGCATAACTCTTCTGTCTAGACTGTGTCGTGCGAAGCCGTTCCTGAATCATTTTGACCTTCTCTAAAGCATCCTGAACCAAGTCACTAACCAATAGCCTAGCCTCACCCGACTCAAACCAACCCACCGGATACCGGCACCGTCTCCCATACAAAGCCTCATACGGAGCCATGTGAATACTTGACTGGTAGATGTTATTGTAAGAAACCTCTGTGAGTGGCAGAAATGGATCCCAAGAACCCCCAAAATCAATGACACGAGCGTGTAATGTATCCTCCAATATCTGAATAGTGCGCTCGGACTGTTCATTCGTTTGAGGGTGAAATGTTGTACGTAACTGAACCTGTGTGCCCAATTCTCACTGCACTGCTCTCCAAAACTATGAGGTAAATTGTGTACCCCGATCTGAAATGATGGACACTGGCACACCATGTAGGCGAACAATCTCACGAATATAAATCCCAGCCAATCGCTCCGACGAATAATTAGTACTAACTGGAATAAAGTGTGCGGACTTGGTCAACCGATCTACAATTACCCAAACAACATCAAACTTTCTCAAGGTCTGTGGGAGCCCAACTACGAAGTCCATAGTAATACGCTCCCACTTCCATTCTGGAATTTCAAGTCTCTGTAGCAATCCGCTCGGTCTCTGATGCTCGTACTTTACCAATTGACAATTTAAACATCGAGCTACAAATACAACTATATCTTTCTTCATTCGCCTCTACCAATAGTGCTGCCTCAAATCCTGATACATCTTCGTGGCAACTAGATGAATGGAGTACCACAAACTGTGAGCCTCTTGGAGAATCAACTCACACAAACCATCTACATTAGGCACACATAGCCTGCCATACATTCGTAATACACCGTCATCTCCAATAGTGACTTCCTTGGCGTCATCGTGTCGAACCGTGTCCTTAAGGACAAGCAGATATGGGTCATCATACTGACATTCTCTAATACGATCATACAGAGAAGACTGCGAAACCACACAATTCAATCTAATGAACTGGTTAGCCAAGGCCTGAACATCCAAGGCTAAAGGCCCCTCTGCTACTGGTAAGTATGCTAAGCTGCCCAAACTCTCCGCCTTACGACTCAAGGCATCGGCCGCCATATTGGCCTTTCTGGGATGATAGAGAATGGTGATATCATAATCCTTAAGCAACTCTAACCACCTCCGCTGCCACAAATTCAGATCTTTCTGTTTGAACAGATGTTGTAGATTTCGGTGATCAGTATAAACCTCACAATGGACACCATACAAGTAATGCCGCTAGATTTTTAAGGCATGCACAATAGTTGCTAACTCAAGATCGTGGACTGGATAATTCTTCTCATGTACCTTTAACTATCTCAACGCATAGGCAATCACACTACCGTCTTGCATAAGCACTATGCCGAGACCAATACGCGACACATCACAATACACAGTATAAGACTTTGAACTTATAGGCAAAACCAATACTGAAGTTGTAGTCAAAGCTGTCTTGATCTTCTTAAAGCTCTCTTCACATTCATCCGACCACCTGAACGGAGCACTTTTCTGGGTCAATTTAGTCATAGGCGATGCAATAGACGAGAATCCCTCAACGAAGCGACGATAATAACCGGCCAAGCCGAGAAAACTCCGAATCTCAATAATTGAAGATGGCCTGGATCAATTCTGAACTGCCTCTATTTTCTTCGGATCCACCTTAATTCCTTCACTGGACACAATATGTCCCAAGAATGCCACCGAACTAAGCCAGAACTCACACTTAGAAAATTTGGCATAAAGTCTCTCCTCTCTCAATCTCTGTAATACAATATGCGAGTGTTGTGCATGCTCCTCCTAGCTACGTAAATACACCAGAATATCATCAATAAATATCACAACAAATAAATCGAGATATGGCTGGAATACACTATTCATCAAATGCATAAATGTTGTTGGGGCATTGGTTAGCCCAAAAGACATCACAAGAAATTCATAGTGGCCATAACGAGTTCTGAATGCCGTCTTCAGAATATCCGAATCCCTAATTTTCAACTGGTGATACCCAGATCTCAAATCAATTTTGGAGAACACCCTCGCTCCCTGAAGCTGATCAAATAAGTCATCAATACGCGGCAAGGGATATTTATTCTTGATTTTAACTTTGTTCAACTGCCTATAATCAATGCACATCCGCATAGTACCATCTTTCTTTTTCACAAACAGAACCGGTACACCCCAAGGTAACACACTATGCCTAATAAACCTCTTTTCAAGGAGTTCCTAAACTTTCTCTTTCAATTCTTTTAACTAAGCTGGTGTCATACGATACGGAGGAATAGAAATGGGCTGAGTGCCCTGAACTAAGTCAATACCGAAATCAATATCCTTGTCGGGTGACATACCTGGCAGGTCTGCAGGAAATATATCCGGAAAGTCTCGGACGACCAGTACTGAATCAATAATAGGAGTATCTGCATCAACATATCGCACAAAGGCCAAATATGACAAGCATCCCTTTCCAACCATACGTTGGGCCTTCAAATAAGAAATTACCCTACTAGGAACAAAATCTATAGAACCCCTCCATTCAACCTTTGACAACCCTGGCATTGTCAACATCACGATTTTTGCGTGACAGTCGAGAATACCATGACATGGAGACAACCAATCCATACCCAGGATTACATCAAAATCAACCATACCGGGTAATAAGAGATCAACTCTAGTCTCCAATTCCCCAACAGTTATCACACACAACCGATACACACAGTCTATAGTAATAATATCGCCCACCGGTATAGATACATAAACAGGTGAAACTAAGGACTCACAGAGCATAACCAGATAATGAGCAAAATACGATGATACATATGAATAAGTGGAACCAGGGTCAAATAATATAGAAGCCTCTCTGTGGTATACTGAAACAATACCTGTGATCATTGCATCTGAGGCAATAGTATCTGGCCTGGAAGGAAAAGCATAGAATCGGGCCTGACAGCCCCCTGATCGGCCTCCCCCTCTTGAGCGACCCCAAGCTGCCTGACTCCTACCCCGAGCTGGCTGGGCGGGTGGTGTAACTGTTTGTGCTGGTGCCGTCGTTAAAGAATGCTGCTGTAGAGACCCACTCAACAACCTAGGACAATCTCTCTTGAAATGACCCAGTTCTCCGCACTCGAAACAACCCCTCCTTTGACGGAACTGCTGCTCCTGATAACCCAAAGAATTACCTGTAGAAGCCTAAGAGGATGAGGTATGATAAGAACTCTGCATTGGTAGTGCACTAAATAAAGACTGGCCTGAGTGAGCACTGTAAGAACCGTGGCTAGCTGATGCACCACGATGAGCTGGACGACCCGTCTGAGCGCGTCTGTAAGAACAGCCCCTACCGCGGTAAAACTGACCCCCTGAAGGAACATCGCTGAAATCACCTAAACCACGAGGCCTCTTAGCCTCCCTCTCAACCCACTCTTGGCTACGAACCATCTCAATCTGACTAAGAAATGTCGACAACCTCATCAAAAGTAGCACCAGACACTCTCTCTCTGGTCATGAGTAATCGTAGCTGAAAAGTGAGGCCATCTATGAACCTCCTGATCCTTTCTCTATCTATGGTAATAAACCAGATAGCATGACGGGCTAATTCTAAAAATCTCATCTCATACTGTGTCACAGACATATCACCCTGACGAAGCTACTCGAACTGCATGTGCAGATCCTCTCTGCGGGACTGAGGTAAGAACTTATCCAGGAATAGACCGTAGAACTGCTTCCAGTTAAGGGGTGCTGCACCGACCGACCTACATCTCTCGTAAGCCTCCCACCATCTGAAGGCATCCCCAGAAAACTGAAAAGAAGTGAATGAGACCCCATTGGTTTCTAGAATACCCGATGTCTGAAGCATCTGTTGACACTTATCTAGAAAACCCTGAGCATCCTCTGACTCGACATCGCTAAAAGGTGGAGGTCGAAGCCTTTCAAATCTCTCAAGTCTCCTCTGCTCATCATCTGCCATAACAAGAATTACCGGGGCTTGAGCAGCTGCAGCCTGCTGGGCTGGTAGTGCCCCCGGTATCTGAAGTCCCTATACTACCTGGTTTGGAGTACGAGCAACAGGGGTATGAGTAACCCCCCCCCCCTTCCCGTCCTGAGAAGTGGCAGGTGTGGACTGAGCTGAAACCACCTGAGCCAGACCAGTGCAAGCTGTCAATATATGGGCCAAAGTCTCCAGAAAGCCTGGAATCTCAATGGGCACAGCTGGGGCCTGAGTTGATCCTATCGGCTCAGCTATATCGGGAATCTGCTCTTGAGCTGGAGCAACTGGTGGTACTACGGGTGCTGAGTTAGGATTGAGAAGGGCTGCTGGTGCACCAGTTCTGGTGTGCTCTCACATGCGAGCTTATGGCCGCAGGTGGGAACCCGCAGAAGAGAGCTTGTGGCCGTAGAAGCGGCTTTGGAGCATTTAGCCAGAGCTCAGCAGCAACTCAACCACTCGGCTTGTAGCTCTCAGCACTCACACTTAATGGATACCCGCGCTCACTGGGGGTGTACAGACTCCGAAGGGGCTCCCATAGCCCAAGTTCCATAATCCACACGGATAACTCACGTACTGCACGGACAACTCATGTGCTATAATATCCTGCACGGACAAATCACGTGCCATAATATCCTTACCTCACCAATAGGCCCTCGGCCTTACTCAGTCCTCAACCTCTCTAGTCTCTCGAGCTCTCAGAAATCACAAAGATCAGCCCAAAAAAAGATAACATAGTGTATCAACAAATATCAAGAAAGACTGAGGTATGTGTAACGACCCGGCCTGTCATTTTGAGTATTATAACCCCTTTCCCCCATTTACTGCTCAATGTATGCCTTATAGTTGATTTATGACTTATCGGGCTAGTTGGTTTGGGTCCAAAAGGATTTCGAAGTGAAATGAGACACTTAGTCTCATAATTGAAAACTTAAGTTAAACTAGTGACCGGATGTTGACTTATATGTAAACGACCCCAGAATGGAGTTTTGATGATTCAATAGCTCCGTATGATGATTTTGGACTTAGGAGCATGTTCGGAAAATTATTTTGAGGTCCGTAGTAGAATTAGGCTTAAAATGGCAAAAGTTGAATTTTTGGAAAAGTTTGATCCGGGGGTTGACTTTTCGATATCGAGGTCGGAATCCGACTCCGGAAATTGTGATAGGTCTTTTATGTCATTTATGACTTGTGTGCAACATTTGAGGTCAATCGGACTTGATTCGATAGGTTTCGGCATCGAATGTAGAAGTTGGAAATTTCATAATAGACTAAAGTCAAGTGAGTTCGCACAAGACCTAACTTCAAATGAGCATACTTCTCAGGACACGAAGTGTTATATGGTTTATTACCTATAAAATAAAAGAGCTTTGAGTTTAGTTTCTAACGCTTCAAGCCGTTTATCATTTGGACATTCCTACAAGACGTTATGTCCTATGTACCAAAGGCTGGAAAAATGCAATTTTGCGACAAAGTATGCGATCGCAAAACAGATATGTGATCACAAAACTTCTTCTGCGACGGCAAACTGGTCGCAGAATGGACCAGAAGAACTCAGTTTTGGGCACTGATTTTGCGATCAATTTTGCGGCCCGCATACCCATTTTGCGGTCCATTATGCGACCGCATACCTGCTTTCGGAGGGTTAATTTTCCTATTTTCATAACCCGACCCCATTTTAATAAATAGGCTTTGGGGCTTATTTTGGGGAAATTATCTGATGATTTTAGAGAGAAGTGAGAGTGTTCTAGAGAGAGGAAGTAGATGAAGTGTCTTGTCCAAGCCTTGAAATCCAATAAGAAATCCCTCAAGTTCTTCATCAAAGAGGTAAGATTCTAACCCCTAATCTTCAATTTCGAGTTCGGGTAATGATTGGTGGTTAAGAGTATGATTCTTGGGTGTAAGAGTATTATTTATAAATATCAATAAGGTTTATGGAAAGAGTCTTGAGTTCAAATGAGTAAAGATTGGGTTGAAAATGGTAGAAATCTTCAAAGACTTCAATTGAAGATTGAGGATCGAGTTGATGTCAGAATTTGGTGAATGTTGGACTCAGAGTTGGATGGGCGTTAATATTTTGTAACTTTCATCGGGTTCCGAGACGTTGGCCCCACAGGAAATTTTTGAGTGTAATTTCGGATTTTGGGATAAGGGTGCACGCCGCAGAAGGCCATATTGGCTTTATTATAGCACGTGATTGTCCGTGCGGATACATATGTCGATACTATAATGCGTGAGTTATCCATGAAGCACGTGAGTTGACCATGCAAATTATAGCGCTAAGGCTGAAGGAGCCCCTCCGGAGTCTGTACACACCCCAGTGAGCGCAGGTATCTACTGAGTGCGAGTGCCGGTGCGAGTGCTGAGTGATTTGGAAGGATTGAGTGACTGTGAGGCATGAGTGACTATGATGACTGAGTGACTGTGAGGACTGAGTGACTGGGAGGACTGAGTGATTGGGAGGACTGAGTGAAATGATACTCTGAGAGTATGCATATGATTTTATCACTGAGTTGCATCGCATTGACATGCACACATGACATACAGGCATAGAGATGGAATTTTCCTCACGCTGTACAGTATCACATCATTCATGATTTTTCACACATGTTGACAGATGGGCATAGTGATGCAATTGTTTTATATGGGTTATTTGGAAAGAAAATGGAATATCCCATTTATTATTGAAAGGATTTTGGGAAAATCACAGTTTTTAGACTTACTCATATTTTGGTGATTTTAGTGAAAAGAATTGAGTTTTACTATTATATTTGAAATGAAAAATGTTTATTTTTCCGGAACTGTGAACGAACTAAGCATTTTATTATTGAGTTATTCATTATGATGCCTCATTTTTGTTGTTATGAGATTTGTTTTCTGGATATTGTTGTGGACTATTGGTTTTGGACCTGACCTTGGTAAAAGCTCGTCACTGCTTTCAACCTAAGGTTAGGTTTGTTACTCACTCAGTACATGGGGTCGGTTGTACTGATACTACACTTCTGCACCTTGCGTGCAGATGTTGGCTGCTAATGTTACTGTGGTCGATGGGAGCTGGGTTGGAAGATGTATCTGTGTTCCGGTTGTAGCTACCTCTTGTTCATGGTAGCCTTAGATTCACAAAACTCCGTTTATGTACTTTTCAATCAGATGATGTATTTATTTCATACCCGCTTTGTAAACTCTATTCTTAGAAGCTCATAATTTGTACTACCAGTTCTTGGGGAAAAGTATTGGTTTTAGATATTTTCTTTAAATAAATTACCTCATTAATTTCATTAAAATCAGATAGTTGGTAATTGGCTTACCTAACGGGTTGGGTTAGGTGCCATCACGACTAGTTGGATTTGGGACGTGACAGGGTGGTATCAGAGCACTAGGTTCATAGGTTTTACAAATCATGAGCAAGTCTAGTAGAGTCTTGCGGATCGGTATGATGACGTCCATACCTATATTCGAGAGGCTACAGGGCATTTAGGATAATTTTCCATCTTTCTTTCTTTATCGTGCGGAATTGATTTATCTTGAAATATAACTCTTTGAATTTCTCCCACGCATTCGTATGCACACATGAGCGCTCAGTATCAGCTGTGTATCGCCGGCTTGTGATTTCAAGGATGATGTACGAGATGTGTATTCTGTGTTTTGGTGATGGGCCAGTCTGGAGGACTTGAGGCCATGGTTAGACCGCAGCTTAAGCTCGGTAGTTTCTGTTGTAACTTGTATAATTGGACTCATATGTCTGGTAATGACCCTACGAATGGAATTTGTGGCTCGATGAGCGGTGGAATGGCTGTGTGATGGGTATGATGTGACAGCGGGATGTGGTAAGATGACTTGAATATGACAAGAAGTGTTTCCTTGAAATGTAAAGGAAATGCCATTGGGAGTGCTTGATTTTTGATTTGATGTGACGTACAGTCTTGAGTATGAATGTTTTGAAGGATCTTTCACGTTGTTAAAATTTGGGATAAATTAAATTCTCAGGTCTGGTAAATGAGCTTGGACTCAGAAAGTTTAAGTGATTTCATAGTAATTGTAATTGCGAATGGGTATAACAAGATACCAATTTAAGGCTAAGGAGGTGGGTTATCCCCTGCGAATAATCTACGTAGGTGTTTTCCTTATAATGTGAATGGAGAGTTTCTTTGCTACCAGCGGGGTGTATGTGTTGAGATATAAATTTGAATCTGGTTGAGAAAGTTGACTTGAGTGTTGAGAGAATGAATGCGAACTTAGCAGATGATTGAGGTATTTTATGGTTGGTGTTACATGAGCTTGAAAATAATTTTTGTTGGACCGACTGCAGTATTGTGACAGTAAATAAGTATGGGTATTGTGAGTTATGGAGTGTTTTAAGCTATGGCTTTGAGCCAAGTGGGGGAGTCTGTTATGGACAAATCAGTTCATGGGTATGTGTCAATATTTTGTTTTTGTATGAGGTTTACTTGGGAATCAGTTACGACTTGCAAAGGTGGAGTTCGAGAATGACTCTAGTAAGGAAATTTCTGCATACGGGTTATATTGCACTTTATGAGTAAAAAAAAGCATGGGATGAGTGAGTTGTTAATTGTGAATGATGTAGTACCCACGGAGTATGAAATTGATCGGTGGTATTAAAAAGTAGAGTTAATTCTTTGAGTGTTGTTGTGCTATTGAGACAGGTGTTTCTTGGCCCATTTGGGCGGTGTAATTTGGATTTGAACAAAGGGGGAGACTCTCGAGAAAGTCCAATAGGTTCGAGGATCATATATAGCAATTGAGAATGTTTCCGGACTTGGGTATGGATAAAATCTGAGATTTGCATTTAATGGCGACTGGACTTGCGAAAATACTGTATGACTAGGGACTCTATATTTCAGTACAAGGAAGGTAAGAAGAACAATTTTAAATTCACATAAGGTATTTTTGGAGAGAGTGTTACAGATGTGGTATTTATGGAGGTGTTTAAGAAGAACACAGTTGCTTAAGGGCCGTAGGGCGTTGTGGTTCTATGCTAAGGTTTGTGGGGTGAGTGTGGCTAAAGATCGTGGTATTTTAGCAAGGAGAAGTACCAATCGGAAGGCAAATTCAGAAGGGACTCGGAGAAATAGGACAATTGGGTAGTAGGCTAGACCAGTATGGTAATGGTAGGATCGGTCCTTTAGGTAATTACGACGTGGTAAGACTTTACAGATGTTTTGGTGACAATATTCTTGGGTTTTGGTGACCTACATGGTTTGGTCGACTTAGAGGAATTTAGTTCTAATAGCTTGGTTATGTGCAGATGGATTTCAAAGTGTTCATGATCGTTTCTACCATGATTTGAATCGGATACTTTTCTACCGGTGTGGAGAACGTGTTGTGTATTGTGATTTCCTCTTGGAAAGAAGCAAGGGAATGGTTTCTAACTAATAGGGTATGTAAATTGTTGGTGACTCAAAGTTGATAATACGATTCTTGTGCTTTTCACATGATGGCATAATAAATGTGGTGTGTTGTGCGGGATTAGGATTTATATGTACAGGGAGACAGTTCATTCTTGAAGAGAAGATAACGAATGTTGGACAGCATGGTCAGTTTCAGATATTTCGATGAGTGTTATAACTGCTTGTTAATTCCTAAGAAGGGTGCGCAGTTCAGAAGGCGCGTTGTGTTTTGACTTACGGATGTTCATCGGTATTGCAGTACTCACATGGTTGATAGACTATTGATATTCAAATTATTGCTATGTGGCACGGAAGAATTATGAAAGTATTCCTCATGGGATTATCGTGAATGGAAGATGTGTTAGTTATTTTAGTGCTGGAGTTGGGATCAGTTACGGTGATTCATGTGTTCGATGAATTTGGAGACTGAGAGTTCTCAGAAGTATATTGTTTCGGGTTGTGGCCTATTTGAGGTGAGTATTTTATTTTAACTCAGTGGATGCACTAGTTACGTTAATTATTTGTGATAGCTATGCGCTATAAGTGTGCATATATGTGAGGTTTGAGCCAATGTGCGGGCATTGGGGCAGGTATTTATACTCGAAAGAATGCTTAGGTGATGATTTGCCTAGAGTTGGCTGTTAAGCATAAAGTTATAACGTTTCTCGTGTTCTTACCTTTATTGAGAACTATCAGGGCTACACTTGTGGTTACAAAGAGGCTAATTCTCTGAGTAAACGGGGTAGTTACTATTTCTGCGTTAAATTGCCGATTTGAAGTGTGATAGCAGACTTTGCACATGCTTACACTATGGCATTTATACCAGTTCAGGAGCATGAGAATCTTATTTAATTATCATATACAAGTGTACTTGTTTAATTGCTCCCGTATGATATGCTGGGACTGGAGGCCTGTGACCATGCCAGGCGATTCATATTATTGGCACGTGAGTTTTCCGTGCTGTGTATGGGAATTTTATTTCTATGATAATTTATCTAATTCATTAATTTCCTTCCTCTACAATTGTGCAGATGCGCCTATGGTTATCATCATTGCAAAATTTGAGGAGTTGGTTGTAACATTGTGGTTGTGGTGGTGCTTGTTGAACTTGCAATATGGTTCTCTTCCTTGAGACATCTCCCATATTTGGGTACACGGATTGCGCAGTGGTGGCTGGATCTATATTGATGTGGCGTGTCCATGGGATAGTTGTGTTTAATAATATAAGGTCATTGGACCTAGAATGAGTACTATCAGGTTTGAAACGGTATATTCGGGAAGATAATATTGAAATTCGGCTTAGAAAGTAATTATGGTTCTGGTTGGGGCGAGAGAGCTCCATTACATGTTGATCTGATAAGGGGTCTTGAGATTTCTGCATGTTTCTTCCATCATCAGCAGTGTGCAAAGGTTTTAGAACGAGGTTTTATTTGATATGGGGTTTAATACTTTTACCGGGTTACTTTAGAGTAGTTAATGTAATAGAAAATGGTGCTGCGAGCATACGAGTTGTGTAGTATGTTAAGTGATTATATATGGGGTTATGGTTATGGCTCAATACAGCTTGTTCAGACTCATACAGTGTGTTGATGTGAGATTCAGGTCTTGAAAAGAAATTCTGAATGTTGGAAATTGAATTCCAAGGTTTATGGGCTAAGGTTGAAGTAATGATTTTTAATTATGTTATGCTGTCAGGCCTATACAATTTACACGGAATAGGGTGGCGTGGGATCACCCCGGGTACATGCGTGGTAAGATGGAACAGTGATGTGGTGGCTTGGAAACAACTCATGGCACGTTCGAGGACGAACATATGTTTAAGTGGGGGAGAACGTAACGACCCGGCCGGTCGTTTTGAGTATTATAACCTTGTTCCCCCATCTACTGCTCAATGTATGCCTTACAGTTGATTTATGACTTATCGGGTTAGTTGGTTTGGGTCCGGAAGGATTTCGGAGTGAAATGAGACACTTAGTCTCATAATTGAAAACTTAAGTTAAAATAGTGATCGGATGTCGACTTATATGTAAACGACCCCGAAATGGAGTTTTGATGATTCTAATAGCTTCGTATGGTGATTTTAGACTTAGGAGCATGTTCGGAAAATTATTTGGAGGTTCGTAGTTGAATTAGGCTTGAAATGGCGAAAGTTGAATTTTTGGAAAGTTTGACCGGGGGGTTGAGTTTTTGATATCGAGTTCGGAATCTGATTCCGAAAATTGGAATAGGTTCGTTATGTCATTTCTGACTTGTGTGCAAAATTTGGGGTCAATCGGACTAGATTCGATAGGTTTCGGCATCGAATGTAGAAGTTGGAAATTTTATAAGTCAAGTGAGTTCGCACAAGACCTAGCTTCAAATGAGAATAACTCTCAAGACACGAAGTATGATATGGTGTATTACCTATCAAATGAAATATCTTTGACTCTAGTTTCTAACGCTTCAAACCATTCGTTATTTGGACATTCCTACAAGAAGTTATGACCAAAGTACCAAAGGCTGGAAAAATACAATTTTGCGACCAATTATGCGATCGCAAAACTGCTTTTGCGACCGCAAAATGATCGCAGAATGGACCAGAAAAGCCCAGTTCTGGGCACCGATTTTGCGATCAATTTTGCGGCCCGCATGCCCATTCTGCGGTTCATTATGCGATCGCAGACCTGCTTTCGGAGGGTTAATTTTTCTATTTTCATAACTCGACCCCATTTTAATAAATAGGCTTTGGGGATTATTTTTGGGGCAATTATCTGATGATTTTAGAGAGAAGTGAGATTGTTCTAGAGAGAGAAAGTAGATAAAGTGTCTTGTTCATCAAATTCTTGTCCAAGCCTTGAAATCCAACGAGAAATCCAACGAGAAATCCCTCAAGTTCTTCATCAAAAAGGTAAGGTTCTAACCCCTAATCTTCAATTTCGAGTTCGGGTAATGATGGGTGGTTAAGAGTATGATTCTTGGGTGTAAGAGTATTATTTATACATATCAATAAGGTTTATAGAAAGAGTTTTGAGTTCAAATGGGTAAAGATTGGGTTGAAAATGGTAGAAATCGTCAAAGACTTCAATTGAAGATTTGAGGGTCGAGTTGATGTCGGAATTTGGTGAAATTTGTATGGTTGGACTCATGGTTGGATAGGAGTTAATATTTTGTAACTTTCGTCAGGTTCCGAGACGTGGGCTCCATGGGCGATTTTTGAGTGTAATTTCGGATTTTGTGGAAAAATTAGTATTTTGATATGGAATAAATTCCTATAATTTGGTTTGACTGAATCAAATTAATTGTGACTGGATTTGAGCCGTTCGGAAGTGGTTACGCATAGAATGGAATTTTTGGAAGCATTGTTGAGATTGATCGACATTGGATTCGGCTAGTTCGAGGTAAGTAACTCTTCTAATCTTGGAGCTAAGGGTATGAACCCTGAATATACGTATTATGTGAATTGTTTGTAGGTGACGCACATGCTAGGTGACGGGTGTGTGGGCGTGCACCATAGGAATTGTGACTTGGTCAAATTCCATGGGACTGTATAGTTGAATAATCTGTTGATATCCGTACATTCTCTATGTGTTAGAGAAAATTGAGTTGTGACTCGTATTAAAAATCATGCTTAGGCATATGTTGTTATTGTTGGTACCCATTGGGGTCATTTTTGTGGTTGAATAATATGTTCAAATTGTAATTTTTCAGTCAGTCATATTCATTTCATTGCATATCATATCTCAGTCTCTATTATTATTTATTGATACATCATATCATCATTTTTGGGCTATTTTCATGACATTGTGAGCCCGAGAGACCGGAGAGATTGATGACTGAGTGAGGCCGAGGGACTGATTGTGAGGATAATTATGAGATCGGGTTGCACGCCGCAGCATGCCATATTGGCTTTATTATAGCACGTGAGTTGTCCGTGAGGATACATATATCGATACTATATCACGTCAGTTGTCCGTGCAGATTATAGCGCTTGGGCTGAAGGAGCCCCTCCGGAGTCTGTACACAACCCCAGTGAGCGCAGGTACCTACTGAGTACTAGTGTTGAGTGCGAGTGCCAAGCGCGAGTGCCGAGTGATTTGGGAGGATTGAGTGACTGTGAGGCATGACTGACTGTGAGGACTGAGTGACTGTGAGGATTGAGTGACTGGAGGACTGAGTGAAATGATACTCTGAGAGTATACATATGATTTTATCACTGAGTTGCATCGCATTGACATGCACACATGACATACATGCATAGAGATGGATTTTTCCTCATGCTGTACAATATCACATCATTCATGATTTTTCACACATGTTGATAGATGGGCATAGTGATGCAATTGTTTTATATGGGTTATTTGGAAAGAAAATGAAACATCCCATTTAATATTGAAAGGATTTTAGGAAAATCACAGTTTTCAGAATTACTTATATTTTGGTGATTTTAGTGAAAAGAATTGAGTTTTACTATTATATTTGAAAAGAAAAATGTTTATTTTTCCGGAACTGTGAACGAACTGAGCATTTTATTATTGAGTTATTCATTGTGCTGTCTCAATTTTGTTGTTATGAGATTTGTTTTCTGGATATTGTTGTGGACTATTGGTTTTGGACCCGACCTTGGTAAAAGCTCGTCACTGCTTTCAACCTAAGGTTAGGTTTGTTACTTACTCAGTACATGGGGTCGGTTGTACTGATACCACACTTCTACACCTTGCGTGCAGATGTTGGCTACTAATGTTGTTGTGTTCGATGGGAGCTGGATTTGAAGATATATCTGTGTTCCGGTTGTAGCTGCCTCTTGTTCATGGTAGCCTTAGATTCATAAAACTCTGTTTATGTACTTTTCAAACAGATGATGTATTTATTTCATACCCGCTTTGTAAACTCTATTTATAGAAGCTCATAATTTGTACTACCAGTTCTTGTGAAAAATTATTGGTTTTAGATATTTTCTTTTAATTAATTGCCTCGTTAATTTCATTGAAATCAGATAGTTGGTAATTGGCTTACCTAACGGGTTGGGTTAGGTGCCATCACGACTAGTCAGATTTGGGTCGTGACAAGGTGGTATCAGAGCACTAGGTTCATAGGTTCTACAAATCATGAGCAATTCTCTAGTAGAGTCTTGCGGATCGGTATGATGACGTCCATACCTATCTTCGAGAGGCTACAAGGCATTTAGGATAATTTCCCATCTTTCTTTCTTTATCGTGCGGAATTGATTCAGCTTGAAATATAACTCTTTGAATTCCTCCCACGCATTCGTATGCGCACATGAGCGCTCGATATCAGCTGTGTATCACCGGCTTGTGATTTCAAAGATAATGTGCGAGATGTGTATTCTGTGTTTTGGTGATGGGCCAGTCTGGAGGACTTGAGGCCGTGGTTAGACCGCAGCTTAAGCTCAAAAATCCAAACTTTAGTTCAAAAATCTCTCGTGGGGCTCACATCTCGGAACCCAACAAAAGTTACAAAATCTGAAAGCCCATTCAACCACGAGTCTAACCATACCAATTTTACTCCAATCCGATAACAAAATTCCTTCCAAAACCCCAAAAATCTAACTCAAGAACACTTCTTCTTCCCCAATTTTCCACTCCAAATCACAAATTAGATGATAAAATCAAAGATATAATCATGGGATTTAACTAAAACCCAGTAATAAACACTTACCCCAATCAACTCCGCGAAAATCCCTTCAAGAATCGCCTAAATCCGTGATCTCTAACTCAGAATGTGAAAAATGGGCTCAAAACCCCGGTTTTGGATTTAACACTGTCTGCCCAGATTTTCTTAATCGCGATCGCGAAGCACAAAGCAGACTGCCCACACATTTTACCCTACGCGAATGCGGGAACACTCACGCGATCGCGGACCACTACCTCTCAAACCTACACGAACGTGTTCAGACCCACGCTCATCGCGTACAACAATTTTCGCCCCTCATCCACTACACAAATCTTTCTACGCGAACGCAACCTCATCCACGCGTATGCGAAGCACAGCTTAATACACGTACACGATCGCGTTCCTTCCTCTGCGACCGCATAGAACAAAAATATCCCTGTCCCAAATAAGCTTACGCGATCATAGATGGACCTATGTGATCGCGTATAAGGAAACTAGAAGAAGGCAGCAGCAGATATCAGCAATCTCAACAATTCTAAAAATGATCCGTTAACCCCCCGGGACCTCAACCAAACATACCATCAAGTCCTAAAACACCATACAAACTTAGTCGAACCCTCAAATCACCTCAAATAACGCTAAAACCACAAATCAAATCAAATCCGATTGACCTCAAATTTTGCACACAAGTCATAAATGGCATAATGGAGGTATTCCAATTTTTAGAATCAGATTTCGGCCCCGATATCAAAAAGTCAACCCCCCGTCAAATTTTCCAAATATTCGACTTTCGCCATTTCAAGCCTAATTCCACTACGGACCTCCAAATAAATTTTCGGACACACTCCTAAGTCCAAAATTACCATACGGAGCTGTTGGAATTATCAAAATTAGAATCCGAGTCCGTTTATACATAAGTCCACATACGGTCAACGTTTCTAACTTAAATTTTCAATTATGAGACTAAGTGTCTCATTTCACTCTGAATTGCTTTCGGACCCGAACCAACTCACCCGGCAAGTCATAAAACAACTATAAAGCATAAATTGAGCAGTAAATGGGGGAATGAGGTGATAATACTTGAAACAACAGGTTGGGTCGTTACATTCTACCCCTCTTAAACAAACATTCGTCCTCGAACGGGTTTAGAATCATACTAGAGTCTCAAATTGGTGTGGATATTTGCTCTGCATCTCATGCTCAGTCTCACAAGTTTCTTCTCTGGCTGGTTGGCCTCTCCACTGTACCTTCACTGATGCTATGTTATTTGACCTCAACTTTCGAACCTGCCGGTCTAAAATAGCCACCGGCTCCACATCATAAGTCAAATTATTATCCTTTCACGACCCAAACTAACCCCTACCATGATGGCGCCTATCGTGGAACTAGGCAAGCCGACTTATTTCCAAAACAAACCAATATTTTCATTTCAAAGACAATTTCAATGTTATTTAAAATAAAAACCTTCATAAAGGAGTTCCAATCAAAATAAAAGTGCGGAAGGAAACGCCTGTCATCGGGGTGTCACTAGTAATGAGCATCTACTACAATCTGTCTAACAATATCAAGACTAACTCAGTTTGGAAAATAGATAAATACAACTAAAGGAAGATAAGAGGGAGAAGAGTAGGGCTGCAATCGCAAGGCAGCTACCTTGCTTTCCCCGAGAAAATCTACAATCAGAACAATCAACAACCGCTATCGTGTCCAGATACACCTAGATCTACACACAAGGTGCAGGGAGTAATGTGAGTATGCCAACTCAGTAAGTAACAACAATAAATAAAGACTGAGCAGTAGTGACGAGCAATAAATCATGTAACATTCATATCAGGAAATCTCAGTAAAATACCATATGCTTTTTAAATCAGGATTTGAATCAAAACATCTCGTTTAAACTCAGTTCCAGCAAAAATCATTTAAAGATATTTTTCAACAGTTTTCAGACAGAGGAAAATTGCAAAGGTGAGCAAAAATGATGAAATCATAAACAGCCCCTCGGGCAAAACATCACTCATATACATCCCATCGGGCAAACCTCACAGTCACTCGTGCCACTCGGGCATACCTCACAATCACTCTTGCCACTTGGACATACCTCACAATCACTCTTGCCACTCGGGCATACCTCATAATCACTCTTGCTACTCGGGGCATACCTCACAATCACTCATGCCTCCCAGTCACTCGGTACTCGGCACTTGGCACTCGCACTCAGTAGGTACCTGTGCTCACTGGAGATGTGTACAGACTCCGGAGGGGCTCCTTCAGCCCAAGCACTAGATGAAGCCAAATCATGGCATAAATCACTCAGGCCCTCGGCCGATATCAAACATGCTATAGTGTGCAACCCGATCCCATAAATATGCAACATGCTGCGGCATGCAGCTAGATCCCATAAATATCCTCACAAATCAGACCCTCGGCCTCACTCAGTCATAAACCTCTCAAGCCACTCGGTTATTTCAGTAAAAACAGGGCATTCGGCCCAAAACAACATTTATATGCATCAAAATAGAGTCAAAACTGAGTTATACAGTAAACAAGTATAACCATGACTGAGTATATATTTTCAGTCTAAAACAATGAGAGGATAGTAAGAAAAGGCCCCTAAGGGTCCAAACAGCACTGGCACAAGGCCCAAACATAACATTCAGCCCAATTTACAGAAACTCTTTCTAAAACATATAAGTATCATATAGTTTCAACAAAATATGCAACTTTACAATTGCTACAGGACGGACCAAGTCACAAATCCCCAACGGTGCACGCCCACACGCCCGTCACCTAGCATGTGTGTCACCTCGAAATAGTAGAATGATACGACATCTGGGGTTTCATACCCTCAGGACTAGATTTACAATCGTTACTTACCTCGAACCGGTCAATTCTCTATCCCGCAATGCTCTTGCCTCTAGACTCGGCCTCCAAATGCTCTGAATCTTTTCACAATCAATACAATACCATCAATACGCGCTAATGGAATGAATTCCACAAGCAAGGCTACAAAACTAGACCAAAACCCAAAATTGGCTCAAACCCGGCCCCCGGGCCCACATCTAGAAATCTAATAAAATTCACAAAACTAGAAATCTCATTCACTCACGAATCTAACCATACCAAATTCATCAAAATCCGACATCGTTTGGTCCTTCAAATCCTAAAATTACTCTCCAAATATTCCAAGCCCTAACCCCTCGTTTTCACTAATTACATGATTAAACAACGGGAAATCACCACATATACGAGTATTAGGGCTCAAGCAACTTACCTCACTGATAGCCCTTGAATCACCCTTCAAATATCAATCCAAAGCTCCAAAAGCTTACTTGAAAATGGTGGAAATGAACCAAATTCGCGAAGGGTTCTATTTATGGTTTCTGCCCAGGTTCATCGCAGCTGCAGGCTCTTTTCCGCGCCTGCGGGACATCACCTGTGGTCAGGGCTCCGCATCCGCGAATTCCACTTAATTACCCAGCTTCTGCACCTGCGCTCCAGGCCCCGCACATGCAGGATCATAGGTGCGGCCAAATCCTTTGCGCGTGTGCTCGAGCCTTGGCCTCACATTTTTCCGCATCTGCGAAGCAAATTCTCGCACATGCGAAAGTGCACATGCACGCTCATACTCTGCTTTTGCGGAAACTGACCAACCTCATTTCCTTCGCATTTGCGCACCTTCCCTCCGCGCTTGCGACCTCGCACATGCGACTTCCCCTTCCGTAGGTGCTAAAATAGCAGAAGCAGCAGCTTCAGCTGCATTCCAACTTCGACACATCTGTTAACCACCCGGAATCACCCCGAGGACCTCGGGACTTCAACAAAAAATACCAACAAGTCATATATCAACCTACAAACTTAGTCGAACCTTCGAATCACTCAAAACAACATCCAAACACCAAATTACCTTCGGATTCAAGCCTAAGAACTCCTAAATTTCCAAATTCGGCAACCGATGCCGAAACCAACCAAACCACGTCCGAATGACCTCAAATTTTGCACACACATCACAAATGACACTATGAACCTACCCCAACTTCCGAAATTCCATTCCGACCTCGATATCAAATTTTCCACTGCCGACCGAAATTGCCAAATTTATAATTTCGCCAATTCAAGCCTAATTCTACCACGAACCTCCAAATCACATTCCAGACGTACTCCTAAGTCCAAAATAACCTAACGGAGCTATCAAAACCATTAGAATTCAAATCTGAGATCGTTTATACATAGGTCAATATCCGGTTGACTTTTCTAACTTAACTTTCTACTTAAGAGACTAAGTGTCTCAGTTCACTCTGAAACCACTCCGGTCCCGAACCAACTAACCCGATATAATATAATATAACTGAATAACACAAAAAGAAGTAGAAATGGGGGAAACGGGGCTATAACTCTCGAAACGACCGGCCGAGTCGTTACATCATCCCCTTTTTAAACATCTGTTCGTCCTCGAACGAGTCTAGAAACATACCTGGAGTCTCGAATAGACGTGGATATATGCACCGCATCACCCGCTCAGTCTCCAAGGTGGCCTCATCCACAGGCTGACCTCTACATTGCACCTTTACTAAAGCTATATCCTTTGACCTCAACCTTCAAACATGCCAATCCAAAATAGCCACCGGCTCCACATCATAAGTAATATCACCCTCCAACTGAACCGTGATGAAATCCAAAACATGGGATGAATCTCCAATATACTTCCGGAGCATGGAAACATGAAACACTGGATGCACACTCTACAAGATGGGTGGCAAGGCAAGCTTATAAGCCACCTCCCCTATCCTTTGAAGCACCTCAAAAGGCCCAATGAACCGGGGGCTCAACTTTCCCTTCTTCCCAAACATCATAACCCTTCATGGGTGATACCTTCTGCAAAACCTTCTCCCCAACCATAAAAGACACATCACGGACCTTCCTATCCGCGTAGCTCTTCTTCCTAGACTGCACCGTGCGAATCTGCCTAAATCAATTTCACCTTATCTAATGCGTCCTGGACCAAGTCTGTACCTAAGAGCCTAGCCTCACCCGGCTACCATCCAACCGGAGATCTACACCTCCTCCCATATAAAGCCTCGTACGGAGCCATCTGAATACTCGACTGATAACTGTTGTAATATGCAAACTCCGCGAGTGGCAGAAACTGGTCCCATGAACCCCCAAAGTCAATGACACAAGCACGCAACATGTCCTTCAATATCTGAATAGTGAGCTCGGACTTCCCGTTCGTCTGAGGGTGAAAAGTTATGCTAAACTCAACCTGAGTACCCAACTCTCGCTGCACGGCTCTCCAAAACTACGATGTGAACTGAGTACCCCTATCTAAAATGATGGAAACTGGGACACCATGCAGGCGAATGATCTCTCAGATGTAAATCTTAGCCAACCGCTCTGAAGAGTAAGTAGTACCAACTGGAATGAAGTGCGCAGACTTAGTCAGTCGATCCACAATAACCTAAATAGCATCGAACTTCCTCAAAGTCTGTGGGAGCCCAACTATAAAGTCCATGTTGATCCGCTCCCACTTCCACTTTGGGATCTCTAATCTCTGAAGCAAGCCACTCGGTCTCTGATGCTCATACTTAACCTGCTGACAGTTGAGACACCGAGACACAAACCCAACTATATCCTTCTTCATCCGCCTCTACCAATAGTGCTGCCTCAAATCCTGGTACATCTTTCGGCATCAGGATGGATGGAATACCATGAGCTGTGGGCCTCCTCCAGAATCAACTCTCGAAGCCCATCTACATTACGCACACATATCCTGCCCTGCATTCTCAGCATGCCATCATCACCAATAGTCACATCCCTAGCATCAGCTCTCCGAACCCTGTCCTGAAGAATGAGCAAGTGGGGGTCATAATATTGACGCTCCCTGATACGGTCATAAAGAGAAGACCTGGAGACCACACAAGACAATACCCTACTAGGCTCCAAAATATCCAATCTGACAAGCTGGCCCGCCAAGGCCTGAACATCCAATGCCAAAGGTCTCTCTGCTACTGGAAGATATGCTAAACTCCCCAAACTCTTTCCCCGGTGACTCAAAGCATTGGCCACCATATTGGCCTTCCCCGGGCGGTACAAAATAGTGATATCATAGTCCTTAAGAAGCTTCAACCATCTCCGCTAATGCAAATTAAGATCCTTATGCTTTAACAGATACTACAAACTCCGGTGATCAGTATAGATCTCACAATGAACCCCATGCAAATAATGATGCCAAATCCTCAAGGCGTGAACAATGGCTGCTAACTCAAGATCATGGACATGATAGTTCTTCTCATGGGTCTTCAACTGGCGCGAGGCATAGGCGATCACCCTACCCTCCTACATCAAAACACAACCAATGGCTATCCTCGAGGCATCACAATGCACGGTGTAAGAACCTGAAGCTGATAGCAGAACTAACACTGGAGTTATGGTCAAAGCAGTCTTGAGCTTCTGAAAGCTCACCTCACACTCATCCGACCACCTGAATGGAGCACCCTTTTGGGTCAATTTGTTCAACAGTGATGCAATAGATGAAAATCCCTCCATAAAGTGACGGAAGTAACCAGCCAAACCAAGAAATCTCCTAATCTCCGTGGCTGAGGACTGTGTAGGCCAACTCTGCACCGCCTCTTTCTTCTTCGGATCCACCTGAATACCCTCACTGGACACCACGTTTCCCAAGAATGCTACTGAACTGAGCCAAAACTCATACTTGGAGAACTTTGCATAAAGTTTCTCCTCCCTCAATCTCTATAATACAATCCTCAAATATTGAGCGTGCTCCTTTTGTCTATGAGAGTACATTAGGATGTCATCAATGAATACAACAACGAATGAGTCCAAATAGGGCTGGAATACACTGTTCATCAAATGCATGAACGCTATTGGGGCATTGTCAGCCCAAAAGACATCACCAAGAACTCATAATGGCTATATCGGGTCCTGAAAGCTGTCTTAAGAATATCTGAATCCTGAATCTTCAGTTGGTGATAACTGGAACTCAAATCAATCTTGGAGAACACCCTCGCTCCCTGAAGCTAGTTGAATAAATCATCAATACCAGGCAAAGGATAATTGTTCTTGACTGTGACCTTGTTCAACTGCCTGTAATCAATACGCATTCTAATGGAACCATCCTTCTTCTTCACAAATAGAACTGGTGCACCCCAAGGTGACACACTAGGCCGAATAAACCCCTTATCAAGGAGTTCCTGAAGTTGTTCTTTCAATTCCTTCAACTCCGTCGGTGCCATATGATACGGTGGAATAGAAATGGGTTGAGTGCCCAGCACAAAATCAATACCAAAATCAATATCCCTGTCAGGCGGTATGCCTGGCAGGTCTGCAGGAAACACATCCGAAAAATCACGTACCACTAGAACAGAATCAATGACAGGAGTTTCTGCACTAACATTTCTCACAAAAGCCAAATAAGATAGGCAACCCTTCTCAAGCCTTCAAATATGATATCACCCTACTTGGTACATAATCTACATAACCGCTCCACTCAACCCTCGGAATTCCCGGCATAGCCAACGTCACCGTCTTAGCATGACAATCTAGAACAGCATGACATGGAGATAACCAATCCATACCCAATATCACATCAAAGTCGACCACACTAAGCAGCAAAAGGTCCACTTGGGTCTCCAGACCCCCAATAGTCACCACACACGACCGATATACACGGTCCACAATAATAGTATCGCCCACCGGAGTAGATACATGTACAGATGAAACTAAAGACTCACGGGGCATATCCAGAAAATGGGTGAAATACGAGAAAACATATGAATACGTGGAACCAGGGTCAAATAATACTGAGGCATCTCTATTACAAACTGAGACAATACCTGTAATCACAGCATCTGAAGCAATAGCATCTGGTCTGGCAGTGAGGGCATAGAAACGGGCCTGGCCACCCCCTGATCTGCCTCCCCCTCTAGGGCGACCCCTAGCTGACTGACCTCCACCCCGAGCTAACTGGGCGGGTGGTGAGGTAACTGGTGGTGAAGTCGGAGGCTGACTCCTATGTAGAGATATACCTCCATGACAACAAGGACAATTCCTCTACATATGCCTAAGCTCCCCACTCTCAAAATAACTCTTTGGTGCTGGTGGCGGGAACTGAAGTGTACCCCTAGCACCGGAAAGACTGGTAGAAGAACCTGGCATGGAAGAGCACTGAACAGGTGGAGCACGGGACGAACTCTAAGCTGGAAGGGCACTAATTGATGAATGTCCCTGATGAGAACTGTGAGAACCATAGCCAGATAATGCACCCCGATGAAATAGCTGAGCTGATTGAGCCTGTCTGAAATGACGACCTCTATCGTGCTGGAACTGACCCCAAAAGGGGCATCGCTGAATCTACCCTGACCATGAGGCCTCTTGGCCCCCCTCTCAACCCTCTCCTGGCAACCATCTCAATCTGCCGAGCAATGTCGACAACCTCATCAAAAGTAGCACCTGAAACCCTCTCTCTGGTCATTAACAACTGTAGCTGATAAGTGAGACCATCAATAAACCTCATGATCCTCTCCCTGTCCGTGGGAACCAACCTGATCGCATGAAGGTCCAACTCAGAGTACCATATCTCATACTGTGTCACAGACATATCACACTGGTGAAGCCGCTCAAACTGTCTGTGCAGCTCATCTCTACGGGATTGAGGCACGAACTTCTCCAAAATGACCACGGAGAACTGCTGCCAAGTAAGGGGTACTGCGCCAACAGGCCTACGCCTCTTGTAAGTCTCCCACCATCTGAGTACAGCCCCATAAAACTGAAAGGTAGTGAATGAGACCCCACTAGTCTCCAGAATACCAGCAGTACAGAGTATCCTCTAACACCTGTCCAAAAAGTCCTGAGCATCCTCTCTCTCTGTGCCACTGAAAGGTGGTGGCTGGAGTCTCCCAAACCTCTCCAACCTATGCTGATCATCCTCAGGCATAGCAGGAACCATATAATCATGAGCAACTATAACCGGCTGGGCTAGTGGTGCCTCCGGTGTCTAAAATCCCTGAATTACCTGCTCGGGTATGCGAGCGACGGGAGTCTAAGTGCCTCCCCTGGCCTGAGAAGTGGCTGCGGTCATCGAAATAGAGACCGCCTGAGCAAGGCCAGTACACGTTTTCAGAATCTGAGCTAGGGCCTCCTGAAGGCCTGGAATCACAATAGGCACAGATGGTGCCTGAGATGGTGCATCAACAACTGGAACCTGGTCCTGATCTGGGACAACCGGTGGATCTGCAGGTACTGCCCCAGTTGCCTGAGCTGGTGCATCAACAACTGGAACCCGGTCCTGATCTGGCAGCACCTCTATCGCAGCCCTGGCTGGTGGTACTGGTGGCTGGCCCTCCTGACCGGTGGCACGAGTCCTCACCATCTATGAGAGAATGAAACAACAGATGTTTAGTTACTAGAATCAACATATTCGCACGACAAGAATTCAAGAATGTGGAGTTTCCTAAAGGTTCTGCAGCCTCCCAAAGATAAGTACAGACGTCTCCGTATCGATCCACAAAACTCTACTAAACCCGCTCATGACTCGTGAGACCTATGTAACCTAGGCTCTGATACCAATCTATCACGACCCAAACTAACCCTTGTCGTGATGGCGTCTATCGTGGAACTAGGCAAGCAGACTCATTTCCAAAACAAACCGATATTTTCATTTCAAAGATAATTTCAATGTTATTTAACATAAAAACCTTCATAAAGGAGTTCCGATCAAAATAAAAGTGCGGAAGGAAAAGCCCGACATCGGGGTGTCACTAGTCATGAGCATGTACTACAATCTGTCTAACAATATCAAGACTAACTCAGTGTGGAAAATAGCTAAATACAACTAAAGGAAGATAAGAGGGAGAAGAGCAGGGCTGCGATCGCCAGGCAGCTACCTTGCTATCCCCGGGAAAATCTACAATCAGAACAATCAACAACCATTATCGTGTCCAGTTACACCTAAATCTGCACACATGGTGCAGGGAGTAACGTGAGTACGCCAACTCAGTAAGTAACAACAATAAATAAAGACTGAGCAGTAGTGACGAGCAATAAAGCATATAACATTCATATCAGGAAATCTCAGTAAAATACCACATGCTTTTAAAATCAGGATTTGAATCAAAACATCTCGTTTAAACCCAGTTCCAGTAAAAATCATTTAAAAATATTTTTCAACAGTTTTCAGACAGAGGAAAAATGCAAAGGTGAGCAAAAATGATGAAATCATAAACAGTCCCTCGGGCAAAACATCACTCATATACATCCCCTCGGGCAAACCTCACAGTCACTCGTGCTACTCGGGCATACCTCACAATCACTCTTGCCACTCGGGCATACCTCACAATCACTCTTGCCACTTGGGCATACCTACAATCACTCTTGCCACTCGGGCATACCTATAATCACTCTTCCCACTCGGGCATACCTCACAATCACTCATGCCTCCTAGTCACTCGTCACTCCACACTCGCACTCAGTAGGTACCTGCGCTCACTAGGGGTGTGTACAGACTCTAGAGGGGCTCCTTCAGCCCAAGCCTTATATCAATCCAAATCATGGCATAAATCACTCAGACCCTCGGCCGATATCAAACATGATGCGGCGTGCAGCCTGATCCCATAAATATGCAACATGTTGCGGCGTGCAGCCCGATCCCATAAATATCCTCACAAATTAGGCCCTCGGCCTCACTCATTCATAAACCTCTCAAGCCATTCGGGCATTTCAGTAAAAATAGGGCATTCGGCCCAAAATAAAATTTATATGCATCAAAATAGAGTCATAAAATTGAGTTATGCAGTAAACAAATATAACCATGAGTGAGTATAGATTTTTAATCGAAAACAATGAGAGGATAGAAAAAAAAGGCCCTTAAGGATCCAAACAGCACTGGCACAAGGCCGAAACATGGCATTCAGCCCAATTTACAGAAACTCTTTCTAAAACATATAAGTATCATATAGTTTCAACAAAATATGCAACTTTACAGTTGCTACGGGACAGACCAAGTCACAAATCCCCAATGGTGCATGCCCACATGCCTGTCACCTAGCATGTGCGTCACCTTAAAATAGTAGAATGATATGAAATCTGGGGTTTCATACCCTCAGGACTAGATTTACAATCATTACTTACCTCGAACCGGTCAAATCTCTACCCCGCAATGCTCTTGCCTCTGGACTCGGCCTCCAAATGCTCCGAATCTATTCACAATCAGTACAATCCCATCAATACGCGCTAATGGAATGAATTCCACAAGAAAAGCTACAAAATTAGACCAAAACCCAAAATTGGCTCAAACCCGGCCCCCGGGCTCACATCTCGAAATCCGACAAAATTCACAAAACTAGAAATCTCATTCAGTCACGAATCTAACCATACCAAATTCATCAAAATCCGACATCGTTTGGTCCTTTAAATCCTAAAATTACTCTCCAAATATTCCAAGCCCTAACCCCTCATTTTCACTTATTACATGATTAAACGACGGGAAATCACCACATATATGAGTATTAGGGCTCAAGCAACTTACTTCGCTGATAGCCCTTGAATCACCCTTCACAAATCACTCCAAAAGCTCCAAAAACCGACTTGAAAATGGTGGAAATGAACCAAATTCACGGGACCGCACCTGCTGACCAACCTCCTTTCCTTCGCATCCGTGCCCCTTCCCTCCGTTCCTGCGATCTCTCACATGCGACTTCCCCTTCCGCATGTGCGAAAATAGCAGAAGCAGTAGCTTCAGGTGCATTCCAACTTCGACACATCGGTTAACCACGCAGAATCACTCCCAGGCCCTCGGGACCTCAACCAAAATTACCAACAAGTCATATAACAACCTACAAACTTAGTCGAACCTTCGAATCACTCAAAACAACATCCAAACATCAAATTGCCTTCAGATTCAAGCTTAAGAACTCCTAAAATTCCAAATTCAACAACCGATGCCGAAACCAACCAAACCACGTCCGAATGACCTTAAATTTTACACACACGTCACAAATGACACTACGAACCTACCCAACTTCCGGAATTCCATTCCGACCCCGATATCAAATTTTTCATTGCCGACCGAAATCGCTAAATTTCCAATTTCGTTAATTCAAGCCTAATTCTACCACGGGTCTCCAAATCACATTCCAGATGCACTCCTAAGTCCAAAATAATCTAACGGAGCTAGCGGAACCATCAGAATTCAAATCTGAGATTGTTTACAAATAAGTCAACATCCGGTTGACTTTTCCAACTTAAGTTTTAACGTAAGAGACTAAGTGTCTCAATTTACTCTAAAACCACTCCGGTCTCGAACCAACTAACCCGATATAATATAATATAGCTGAATAATACAAAAAGAAGTAGAAATGGGGAAAACGGGGCTATAACTCTCAAAAGGACCGGCCGGGTCGTTACACGTCCAGTTGCACTGTACTGAAATCCAGAATATGAGACGGATCCCCGATATATTTTCAGAGCATGGATATATGGATCACTGGATGAACACCTGATAGACTAGGTGGCAAAGCAAGTTCATAAGCCACCTCTCAAAGCTTCTTAAGTATCTCAAAAGGCCCAATATACCGAGGACTCAACTTTCTCTTCTTCCAGAACCTCAACACACCCTTCATGGGTGAAATATTGAGCAGAACCTTCTCCCTAACCATGTGAACAACATCACGAACCTTCCTATTGGCATAACTCTTCTGTCTAGACTGTGTCGTGCAAAGACGTTCCTGAATCACTTTGACCTTCTCTAAAGCATCCTGAACTTAGTCAGCACCCAATAGCCTAGCCTCATCCGGCTCAAACCAACCCACAGGAGACCGGCACCGTCTCCCATACAAAGCCTCATATGGAGTCATCTGAATACTCGATTGGTAGCTGTTATTGTAAGAAAACTCCGCGAGTGGCAGAAATTGATCCCAAGAACCCCCAAAAGCAATGACAAAGTGTGTAACATATCCTCCAATATCTGAATAGTGCGCTCGGACAGTTCGTCCGTCTGAGGGTGAAATGTTGTACTCCACTGAACATGTGTGCCCAATTCTCACTGCACTACTCTCCAAAACTATGAGGTAAACTGTGTACCGCGATCTGAAATGATGGACACTGGCACGCCGTGTAGGCGAACAATCTCGCGAATATAAGTCACAGGCAACCGCTCTGACGAATAATTAGTACCAACTGGAATATTATGTGCGGACTTGGTCAACCTATCTACAATCACCCAAATAGTATCAAACTTTCTCAAGGTCTGTGGGAGCCCAATTACGAAGTCCATGGTAATATGCTCCTACTTTCACTTCGGAATTTCAAGTCTCTGTAGCAATCCGCCCGATCTCTGATGCTCATACTTTACCTGTTGACAATTTAAACACCAAGCTACAAATCCAACTATATCTTTCTTCATTCGCCTCTACTAATAGAGCTGCCTCAAATCCTAATATATCTTCGCGGCACCTAGATGAATGGAGTACCGCGAACTGTGAGCCTCCTAGAGAATCAACTCACGCAAACCATCTACATTAGGCACACATAGTCTGCCATGCATCCGTAATACACCGTCATCTCCAATAGTGACTTCCTTGGCATCACCGTGCTAAACCATGTACTTAAGGACAAGCAGATGTGGGTCATCATACTGACGTTCTCTAATACGATCATACAGAGAAGACAGGGAAACCATACAAGCCAAAACTCGATTCGGCTCCAAAACATCCAATCTAATGAACTGGTTAGCCAAGGCCTGAACATCCAAGGCTAAAGGCCTCTCTGTTACTGGTAAGTATCTAAGCTGCCCAAACTCCCCGCCTTACGACTCAAGGCATCGGCCACCACATTGGCCTTTCCGGGATGATAGAGAATGGTGATATCATAATCCTTAAGCAACTCTAACCACCTCCGCTGCAACAAATTCATAATCGGATCTCGACCCCTATAACAAAAAGGCAACCCCACGGTCAAACTTTCCAAAAATTTGACTTTCGCCATTTCAAGCATAATTACACTACGGACCTCCAAATAATTTTCCGGACACGCTCCTAAGTCCAAAATCACCATACAGAGCTGTTGGAATTATCAGAATTCAAATCCGAGGTCATTTACACATAAGTCCACATCCGGTCAACTTTTCTAACTTAAATTTTCAATTATGAGACTAAGTGTCTCATTTCACTCTGAATTCCTTCCGGACCCGAACCAACTCTCCCGGCAAGTCATAAAACAACTATAAAGCATAAATTGAGCAGTAAATAGGGAAACGGGGTTATAATACTCGAAACGACCGGCCGGGTCATTACAATAATTTTTTTCCCACATTACTCTTATTCCTTTTAAGGTTTTATACCTTACTTTAGTTCCGAACTCAACCCAAAGGTGGGTTGCACTATTTTAATAACTAGTCTCACTGTACGCATGTGGCGTGTGTACCCTATTTTAATAAATAATTTTTTTTAAAATATTATATTATAAATACTCCGTTTGTTTTAATTTAAATGATATATTTCAGTTATCGAGAGTTAATTTGACAAAATGTTAAAGCTAAATTGAATTATCTTAACTTATTATTTTAAAATTAAAATTTATATGTTTACAAATTATATGAAAAGAGCTATAAGTTAAAAATATTCTCACGTTAATACGATAAAAAAATATTTAAAATTGTCACGACACAAAATTCAACTAGTCGTGATGGCACCTAACCCAACCCACTAGGTAAGCCAACTTTCAATTATCCAATTCCAATGATAATCATTAAAGAAATTTAAGTGAATAAAGATCTTAATCTTATACATCCCCCAAGAACTGGTAGTACAAATCATGAGCTTCTAAGAATAGAGTATACAAATCGGAAATGAAATAATTACATAGTCTGTTTGAATAATACATAAACAGAGCTTTTATAAATCTAAGGCTACCATGAACAAGAGGCAGCTACAACAGGAACGCTGGTACATCTTCAAATCCCGCAACCATCGAGCACATCAACAACAACAGCCAACATCTGCACACAATGTGAAGAAGTATAGTATCCGTACAACCGACCCCATATACTGAGTAAGTAACAAACCCAGCCTTATGTTGAAAGTAGTGACGAGCTTCTAACAAGGTCGAGTCCAAAACCACTAGTCCACAACAGTCCATAACAACATAAAGCAAATAAAACCAGAAGTAACTCAGAGATAAAATGCTCAGCCAAATCATGATTTCAAAAATAATAATTCTTCCTTTCAAGTAAATCAGTGAAAAACCCAAATTGTTTACCGAAATTTCCAAAAATATGAATAAGTTTGAAAGAAATAATTTTCCCAAAATCCTTTCAATAATAAATGATATGTTTCATTTTCTTTCTAGATAATCGGTGTAAAACAAATGCATCACTATGCCCATCTGTCAACATGTGTGAGAAATCATGAATAATGTGATACCGTACAGCATGAGAAAAACACATCTCTATGCATATATGTCATGTGTGCATGTCAATGCAATGTATATCAGAGATTGTACTCATGTACTCACACTCTCAGAGTATACAATCTCACTGTCTCGCATTCTCTCACACTATGCTTAGCACACTCAATCACTCAGCGCTATACAATACATGTTGCGGCGTGCAGCCCGATCCCTGTTTATAGTCGACTGCGCTCACTGGCAGTGTGTACAGACTCATGAGGGGCTCCTACAGCCCAAGCGCTATAAGCACGGACAACTCACGTGCTATAATAATATTTGGATCCGCACGGCCAACTCACGTGATGCACGGCCAACTCACATGCAATAGTATAATATATAGATCCGCACGGCCAACTTACATGTTGCACGACCAACTCACGTGCAATAGTATAATATATGGATCCGCACGACCAACTCACGTGCTGCACGGCCAATTCACGTGCAATAGTATAATATATATAAAGCCAACATGGTCTGCTGCGGCGTGCAGCCCGATCCCAAAAAATAAAATATCTTCACAATTAGGCCCCCTGCCTCCCTGAGTCATCAATCTCTCCAGTCTTTATCTCATGGGCTCACAATGTCATGAGAATAGTCCAAAATGATGATATGATGTATCAATAAATAACAACAGAGACTGAGATATGATATGCAATGAAATGTATTTGACTGAGTATGAATTTTCAATTTAAATAAATAATTCACAATAATATGACCTCTGTGGGTCCCAATATTACTGGCACATAGCCTCAACATGATTTTTAATATGCTTTTCAGCTCAATTTCTTTAACTCATAAAATCGCATGGAAAATGCCAAGATCATTTAACTACAAAATTCCACATAAACAATTATGTCACAATTTTTATAGTGCACGCCCATATGCCCGTTACCTAGCATGTGCGTCACCTCCCAACAATTCACGAAATACATATATCCAAGGTTCATACCCTCAATTCCAAGATTAGAAGAGTTACTTACTTTGAACAAGTCAAATCCAAAGTCGAGAAAGGTAAGCAATGCTCCAGAAATTCTATTCTACGCGTATCAAATTCCAAACGGCTCGAATCTAGTCACAATTAATTTGATTCAGCTCAAAAAAATTATAGAAATTAATTCCATATCAAAATACTAATATTTTCCAAAAATCCGAAATTACGCCCCAAAAATCACCCGTGGGCCTCACGTCTCAGAATCTGATAAAACTCACAAAATCCGAACCCCCATCCAACCACGAGTCCAACCATACCAAAATTACTCAAATCCGACCACAACTCGGCCTTCAAATCCTCAATTAAACTCTTATGAATATTTCTACTATTTTCAACCCAAAACACTAATTTATGGATAAAAACAATAATAGATTCGTGTAATTTAACCAAAACCGAGTTAGAATCACTTACCCCGTTGTTTTCCTTGAAAAACACCCCGAAAATCGTCTCTTCCCGAGCTCAAATCCGTCAAAAACTGAAAATGGCACGAAGTCCCATTTTCAGAACTTAAACTCTCTATCGAGACCTCTCTTCTTCGCGAACGCGACAGGTCCCTCGCGTTCACGAAGCACAACTCGACTGCCATAAATTTAACCCTTCGAGAACGCGACCACGGCTTCGCGAATGCGAAGCTTTACCAGCTCAGACCTTCGCGAACGCGAACGCGAACGCCACCTCATGAATGCGTAGAACAAGGACCCGGGGGTACCCAATAGCCCCACTCCTCTTCACGAACGCGACACCTCTCACGCGTTCGCGGTGCACACACAGACCATACCTTCGTGTTTGCGTCCTCCCCTTCGCGGAAACGAAGAACAAAACCTCACACTCAAAAAACACTCTTCGCGAACTCGAGGGCCCACTCGCGAACGCGAAAGAGTAAATCAGAAAAATGCAGTAGTATATATGAGCAATCTCACCAACGCCAAAAATGATCTGTTAACCATCCAAAACTCACCCGAGCCCCTCGAGACCTCAACCAAATATACCAACAAGTCCTAAAACATCATACGGACTTAGTCGAACCCTCAAATCACCTCAAAAAATATTAAAACCATGAATTACACCTCAATTCAAGCCTAATGAACTTTGAACTTTCAAATTTTATATCTTGTTCCGAAATACATCAAATCAATCCGGAATGACTTCAAATTTTGCACACGAGTCATAAGTGACATAATGAAGCTATTCCAATTTCCAGAATCGGATTCCGACCACAATATCAAAAAAGTCAACCCCCGGTCATACTTCACAAAATTCAACTTTCGGCATTTCAAGCCTAATTCCCCTACGGACCTCTAAATAATTTTTCGGACACGCTCCTAAGCCCAAAATCAACATACGGAGCTATTGGAATCATCATAATTAAATTCCGAGGTCGTTTACATATAAGTCAATATCAGGTCAACTATTTCAACTTAAGCTTTAAACCTTGGAACTAAGTATTCTAATTTATTCCAAAACCTCACCGGACCCGAACCAATTATCTCGGCAACTCACACAATAACTGTAAAGTATAATTTGAGTAGAAAATGGGGAACCAGGGTTGTAATACTCAAAATGACCGGCCGGGTAGTTACATTCTCCCCCACTTAAACATGCGTTCGTCCTCGAACGTGCCAAGAGTTGTTTCCAAATCATCAAATCACTGTTTCATCTCACCACACACGTACCCGGGGGTGAACCCACGTCATCCTATTCCATATAAGCTTGACAACATAATGCAACTGAAAATCATTAGTTACATTCTCCCCCACTTAAACATGCGTTCGTCCTCGAACGTGCCAAGAGTTGTTTCCAAATCATCAAATCACTGTTTCATCTCACCACACACGTACCCGGGGGTGAACCCACGTCATCCTATTCCATATAAGCTTGACAACATAATGCAACTGAAAATCATTAATTTAACCTTAGCCCAAAAACCTTGGAGTTTAATTTCCAACCTTTAGAATTTCTTTCAAGACACAAATCTTACATTTATACACCGTATAAGTCCGAACAAGTTGCATCGAGCTATAACTATAACCACAGATATAATCAACCAACATATTACACAACTCGCATGCTCGTAGCATCATTCCTGATCGCAGTTATTACTCCAATACTAACCACATACTAGTATAAAACCCATATCGAACCAAAACTCATTCCAAAACCTTCGTACACTGTTGATAATAAAATAAACACGCGAAATTTCATGACCACTCACTAGATCAACAAGTCATGGAGCTTTCTCGCCCCAACCAAAACCGTAATCGCTTTCTGAGCCGACTTTCAATATTATACTCCCTAATATACCGAAATTAAACCTAATAGTACCCTTTCCAGGTCCAATGACCTTATATTACTAAACACAACTATTCCACAGACATGCCATACCAATATAACTCAGAGCCACAACCCGTGCCATCCGTGCACCTAAATATGGGAGATGTCTCAAGGAAGAGAATCGTATTGCTAGTTCAACAAGCACCACCACAACCGCAATGTTACAACCAACTCCTCAAATTTTGTGAAGCCGTAGGCGCATGTGCACAATTGTAAAGGAAGGAAATTAATGAATCAGATAAAGTATCATAGAAATAAAATTCCCACACACGGCACGGACGACTCACGTGCCAATAATATGAATCGTCCGGCATGGTCACAAGCCTCCAGTCCTAGCATATCATACAGGAATAAGATTCACATGCTCCTGAACCGGTATAAATAACAGTCATAGTGTAAGCATGTGTAAAGTCTACTATCACACTTCAAATCAGCAATTTAATGCAGAAATAGTAACTACCCTATTTATTCAAGGAAAATAGCCTCATTGTAACCTCAAATATAGCCCATATAGTTTTCAACAAAGGTATGAACATGAGAAACGTTATAACTTTACGCTTAACAGTCAACTCTAGGCATATCATAGCCTAAGCATTATTTTGAGTATGAATACATGCCCGGATGCTCGCACATTGGCTCAAACCTCTCATATATGCACACTTATAGCGCGTAGCTATCACAAATAATTAACGCAACTAGTGCCTCCACTGAGTTTAAATAAAATACTCATCTTAAACAGGCTGCAACCCGAAATAATATACTTCTGAGAACTCCCAGTCTCCAAATTCATCAAACACATGAATCATCGTAACTGATCTCAACTCCAGCACTAGAATGACTAACACATCTTCCATTCACGATCTTCCCATAACAAATACTTTCATAATTCTTCCGTGCCACATAACAATAATTTCAATATCAGCAGTCTATCAATCAGGTGAAACTGCAATACCAATGAACATCCGTAAGTCAAAACACAATGCGCCTTTTGAAATGCGCACCCTTCTTAGGGATTACCGAGCAATTATAACATTCATCTAATTATCTAAAATTGACCATTCTGTCCAAAATTCATGATCTTCGTTTCAAGAATGAACTGCCATCTTGTACATGTAAATCTTAATCCCGCGCCACAAACCACATTTATCATGTCATCATGTGACAAGCACAAGAATCTCATTATCAACTTTGGGTAACCAGCAAATTACATACCCGGTCATTCAGTAACCTTCATCTTGCTTCCTTCCAGGAGGAATTCATAATACACAAAACGTTCCCTACACCGGTAGAATATATCTGATTCAACCCATGGTAGAAACCATTAAGAATACTTTGAAATCCATTAAAACCCTCTCGAGAGTCATCCACTCTACTCATATCTAATTTATTCTGCCCCAAACAGGCTAAAAGATATGTGCTCCTTTAGCACGATCAACACTCAAAGAAGTAACCCTGCCTTAACACGACCAATCGAATTCATACTTTGTGCGCACTACATACTTAAAATTAACAACTTAATCATTCCATAATTTTTATATTTTCAAAAAGTTCAATGTAACTCGTATCCTGGAATTTACTTACCCGAGTCATCCTCGATCTCCACCTCTGTAAGTCATAACTAACCCACAAGTATGCCTCAAACCAAAACTAAAATTTAACATATATCCATGAAATTGAATTGTCTATAGCAGACTCCCCCACTTGGTTCAAAGCCATAGAACAAAACACTCGATAACTCATAATACCCATACTTCATTACTACCATAATACTGCAGTTAGTTCAACGAAAATGCTTCTCAAGCTTATGCAACACCCACCATAAAATACCTCAATCACCCGCCAAGTTAGCATTTACTCTCGCGAAAATCAAGTCAAATTTTCTCAACCCGATTCAAATTCAAATCTCAACACATACGCCCCAGTGGTAGAAACGAAACTCTCTATTCACATCATAAGGAACACACATACATAGATTACTGTGCAGGAGTTAACCCACCTGCTTAATCTCAAATTGGTATCTTATTATAACCTTTCGCAACCACAATTACTATGAAATCACTTAATCTTACTGAGTCCAAACTCATTAACCAGACACGAGAATTTAATTTGCCCCAAAATTTAACAACGTGAAAGATCTTTCAAAACATTCACGCTCGAGATTGTACGTCACATCAAAACGAAAATAAAGAACCCAATGACATTCCTTTACATTTCAAGTAAACACTTCTCGTCACATTCAAATCGTCTTAACACATCCCGCAGTTATATCATACTCATCACAAAGCCATTCCACCGCTCATCGAGCCACAAATTCCACTCGTAGGGATATTATCGGACATATGAGTCCAAATGTACAGGTTACAACTGAAGCTACCGAGCCTAAGTTGCGGTCTAAACCTGGCCTCAAGTCCTCCAGACTAGCCCATCACCAAAACATAGAATACACATCTTGAACCTCGTTCATAGAATCATAAGCCGGCGATGCATAGCTGATACCGAGCACTCATGTGCGCATACGAATACGTGAAAGGAATTCAAAGAGTTATGTCCCAAGCTCAATTAATCCCGCACGATAAGGAAATAAAGATGGGAAGCATATATCCTAAATGCCCTGTAGCCTCTCGAAGATAAGTATGGATGTCATCATACCGATCCGCAAGACTCTACTAGACACTTGCTCATGACTTGTAGAACCTATGAATCTAGAGCTATGATACCTCCTTGTCACGACCCAAACTCCAACTAGTCATGATGACAGCTAACCCAACCCGCTAGGTAAGCCAACTTTCAATTATCCAATTCCAATAATAATCATTAAAGCAATTTAAGTGAATAAAGATCCTAATCTTATACATCCCGCAAGAACTGGTAGTACAAATTATGAGCTTCTAAGAATAGAGTATACAAAGCGGAAATGAAATAATTACATAATCTGTTTGAATAATATATAAACATAGCTTTTATAAATCTAAGGCTACCATGAACAAGAGGCAACTACAACAGGAATGCCGGTACATCTTCAAATCCCGCAACCATCGAGCACATCAACAACAACAGCCAACATCGCACGCATTGTGCAGAAGTGTAGTATCAGTACAACCGACCCCATGTACTGAGTAAGTAACAAACCTAGCCTTAGGTTGAAAGTAGTGACGAGCTTCTACCAAGGCCGGGTCCAAAACCACTAGTCCATAACAGTCCATAACAACATAAAGCAAATAAAACCAGAAGTAACTCAGAGATAAAATGCTCAGCCAAATCATGATTTCAAAAATAATAATTCTTCATTTCAAGTACATCAGTGAAAACCCCAAATCGTTTACCGAAATTTCCAAAAATATGAATAAGTTTGAAAGCAATAATTTTCTCAAAATCCTTTCAATAATAAATGATATGTTTCATTTTCCTTCCAGATAACCCGTGTAAAACAAATACATCACTATGCCCATCTGTCAACATGTGTGAGAAATCATGAATAATATGATACCGTACATCATGAGGAAAACACATCTCTATTCATATATGTCATGTGTGCATGTCAATGTAATGTATCTCAGAGATTGTATTCATGTACTCACACTCTCAGAGTACTCAATCTCACTATCTCGCATTCTCTCTCACTATGCTCAGCACACTCAATCACTCAGCGATATACAATACCTATTGCAGCGTGCAGCCCGATCCCTATTTATAGTCGACTACGCTCACTGGGGTATGTGCAGACTCATGAGGGGCTCCTACAGCCCAAGCGCTATAGGCACAGACAACTCACGTGTTATAATATCATATCTAGATCCGCACGGACATCTCACTTGCTATAATAATATCTGGATCCGCACGGCCAACTCACGTGCAATAGTATAATATATGGATCCGCACGGCCAACTCACGTGCAATAGTATAATATATATAATGCCAACATGGCCTGCTGCGGCATGCAACCCGATCCCAAAAAATAAAATATCTTCACAATCAGGCCCTCCGCCTCCCTCAGTCATCAATCTCTCTAGCCTCTCTCTCATGAGCTCACAATGTCATGAGAATAGCCCAAAATGATGATATGATGTATCAATAAATAACAACAGAGACTGAGATATCATATGCAATGAAATGTATATGACTGAGTATGAATTTTCAATTTAAAATAAATAATTCACAATAATATGACCTCTGTGGGTCCCAATAATACTGGCACATAGCCTCAACATGATTTTTAATATGCTTTTCAGCTCAATTTCCTTAACTGATAAAACTGCATGGAAAATATCAAGATCATTTAACTACAAAAATTCACATAAACAATTATGTCACAATTTCTATAGTGCACGCCCACACGCCCGTCACCTAGCATGTGCGTCACCTCCCAACAATTCACGAAATACATATATTCAGGGTTCATACCCTCAATTCCATGATTAGAAGAGTTACTTAATTCGAACAAGTCAAATCCAATATCGAGCAAGCTAAGCAATGCTCCAGAAATTCCATTCTGCGCGTATCAACTTCCAAACGGCTCAAATCTAGTCACAATTAATTTGATTCAGCTCAAAAAATTTATAGGAATTAATTCCATATCAAATTACTAATATTTTCCAAAAATCCAAAATTACACCCAAAATTTACTCGTGGGGTCCACGTCTCGAAATCCGATAAAACTCACAAAATCCGAACCCCCATCCAACCACAAGTTCAACCATACCAAAATTACTCAAATCCGACCACAACTCGGCCTTCAAATCCTCAATTAAATTCTATGAATTGTTCTACTATTTTCAACCCAAAACACTAATTTGTTGATATAAATAATAATATATTCATGTAATTTAACCAAAACCGAGTTAGAATCACTTACCCCGTTGTTTTCCTTGAAAAACTCCCAAAAATTGCCTCTTCCCGAGCTCAAATCCGTCAAAAACTAAAAATGGCACGAAGTCCCATTTTCAGAACTTAAACACTCTGTCCAGACCTCTCTTCTTCGCGAATGCGACAGGTCCCTCGCGTTCGCAAAGCACAACTCGACTGCCCACAAATTTAACCTTTCGCGAACGAGAAGCTTTGCAAATCTTACCCTTCGCGAACGCGACCACAACTTCGCGAACGGGAAGCTTTACCAACTCAGACCTTCGCGAACGTGAACACGACCGCCACCTCGCAAATGCGTAGAACAAGGACCCGGGGGTACCCAATAGCCTCACTCCTCTTCGTGAACGCGACACCTCTCACGCATTCGCGATGCTCACACAGACCATACCTTCGCGTTTGCGTCCTCCCCTTCGTGGATGAGAGGGCCCACTCGCGAACGCGAAAGAGAAAATCAGAAAAATGCAGCAGCAGATTTGAGCAATCTCACCAAGGCCAAAAATGATCTGTTAACCATCAAAAACTCACCCGAGCACCTCGGGACCTCAACCAAATATACCAACAAGTCCTAAAACATCATACGGACTTAGTCGAATCCTCAAATCACCTCAAACAACGCTAAAACCATGAATTATACCTCAATTCAAGCCTAATGTACTTTGAACTTTCAAATTCTATATCTTGTTCCGAAATACATCAAATTAATCCGTAATGACTTCAAATTTTGCTCATAAGTCATAAATGACATAACGAAGCTATTCTAATTTCTAGAATCAGATTCCGACCACGATATCAAAAAGTCAACCCCCGGTCAAACTTCCCAAAATTCAACTTTCGGCATTTCAAGCTTAATTCCACTACGGACCTCCAAATAATTTTTCGGACACGCTCCTAAGTCCAAAATCACCATACGGAGCTATTGGAATCATCATAATTAAATTTCGAGGTCGTTTACACATAAGTCAATATCTGGTCAACTATTTCAACTTAAGCTTAAACCTTAAAACTAAGTATTCCAATTCATTTCAAAACCTCACCGGACCCAAACCAAATGCCCCGGCAAGTCACACAATAACTGTAAAGTATAATTTGAGAAGAAAATGGGGAATCGGGGTTGTAATACTCAAAACGACCGACCGGGTCGTTACAAAAATATTAGTCAATTATCATATAGTTTGAGTCTTGATAAGCGAAATGTATCATCTATATTAAAACAGGGAGAGTATTATATTAGAATTATAAAATAAAAGTGTAAGCTCCTAATTTTAGAAAAGAAAAAAATATTGTTTCATGGAAGTTCTCAATCATCATTCAATATATTCACCTAAACTTTGTTATAATTTTATCATTTTATCATTTCAATTTCACAAGTTATCATATTTCCCTTTAGTTAAGCAATAACACATAGTCCTTGAAGATTTAATAATCTTTTCTGAAAATACTTTTAGAAAGCTATTATAAAGTTCATTTGAGAAAACACAAACATAATAAACTATAACTTTTATTATGATTCTTTAGTTATTGGTATAATAATACAAATAACAATTTGAATCTTATGTCTTCTCAATTTCTGGTTTTAGTTACTAAAATAAAATGAATTAGAATATATGATTTACATGCCCTTTTATGAAACGTGTGTGGGCAAAGAAAACACTACCGTTAAGAAATGAGAGCACAATAGAACAATATAATAATGGAGACAAAATATATATGAAGGAGAATGATTTTGTTAATTCTTTTCTTGGTGTGTTCTTCATAGAGTCAAAAGTTCCCTATTTATAAAGGTACAAATACATTCAAAGGTTATAAGTTAATGTACTTCTTAATTGAGTACATGAATACAAAGTATGTTAAATGGACAGACAAATGCATTCTTCTCACTCACATGCATTCATCTCATTTATAACACTCCCCCTTGGATGTCCATTTAAAAGATAATGTACCTCGTTAAAACCTTACTAGGAAAACCCAGTGGGAAAATGCCTAGTGAAGGAAAAAGAGTACACATATCTTGTAATACGCATTGAGTGTTGCCTCATTAAAAACCTTACCAGGAAAACCCAATTGGGACAAAACCTTGGTTAAGGGAAAAAGAGTACAGCGCATATTATACTCCACCTGATGAAAGCTTTATTTGATATCTCGAAGACGACGCATTCCAATCTTATGTCTCAGCTTTTCAAATATTGATATTGGCAATGCCTAAGTGAATAAATCTGCTATATTGTCACTTGAACGGATTTGTTGAACATCTATCTCACCATTTTGCTAAAAATTGTGTATGAAAAAGAACTTTGGTGAAATGTACTTTGTTCTGTCTCCTTTGGTATATCCTCCTTTAAGTTGAGCTATGCAAGCAGCATTGTCTTCATACAATATCGTTGGAATCTTCGTTTTTAAAGAAAGTCCACACAATTGTTGAATATGTTGAGTCACTGATCTCAACCATATACATTCTCGACTAGCTTCATGAATAGCTATTATCTCTGCATGATTGGAAGATGTAGCAGGTAAAGTTTGTTTTGTTGAACGTCATGAAATAGTTGTACCCCCACAAGTAAATAGATAGCATGTTTGAGATTGGGCTTTATGTGGGTCAGAAAAATAACCTGCATCTGCATAACCAATCAACTGTGAATCGGATTCATAAGAATAAAATAATCTCATATCAATAGTCCCTCGGAGGTATCTAAAAATATGCTTAATACCATTCCAGTGTCTTGTTGTTGGAAAGGAACTAAATCTTGCTAATAAACTTACTGCAAAAGTTATATCTGGTCGAATATTATTTGCAAGGTACATTAGTGCCCCAATTGCACTAAGATATGGAGTTTCATCACCAAGAAGCTCTCCATCATTTTCATAAGGTGGAAATAGATCTTTATTTATATCAAGTGATCTCACAACCATCGGGGTACTCAATGGATGTGCTTTATCCATATAAAAACGCTTTAGGATCTTTTCAGTATAAGTTGATTGATGGACAAAAATTCCATATTTGATATGCTCAATTTGTAGACCAAGATAAAATTTTGTCTTTCCAAAATCTTTCATTTCAAACTCTTTCTTCAAACAGTCTACTGCTTTTGGAAGTTCCCCAGGAGTTCCAATGATATTTATATCATCAACATACACAGCGATTATAACAAAATTCAGATCCAGACCTTCTTATAAATACACAAGGATAAATTGGATCATTCTTATACCCTTCTTTCAGCAAATACTCACTCAGACGATTATACCACATTTTTCCTGATTGTTTCAATCCATATAAGGATTTTTGAAGCTTTATTGAACAAGTTTCCCGAAAACTTTTATTAGTTTCAGGAACTTTGAGCCCTTTAGGGATTTTCATATAAATTTTGTTGTCTAATGTGCCATACAAATAGGTTGGGACAACATCCATTAGACGCATATCAAGTTTTTCATGGACTGCCAAATTTATAAGATACCTAAAAGTGATTGCATCCACCACAGGAGAATATGCCTCCATATAATCAATGCCAGGTCTTTGCGAAAATTCTTGTGCCACAAGTCGTGCTTTATATCTAACGACTTCATTTTTGTCATTTCGTTTTCGCACAAAACCCCATTTGTATCCCACTGGCTTTATTCCTTCAGGTGTTCAGACTATACGTCCGAATACTTCACGTTTTTCAAGTGATGCTAATTCTGCCTGGATAGCGTCTTTCCTTTTTGCCAATCATTTCTCTATCTACATTCATCGACAGATCTTGGTTCAAGATCCTCATCTTGTTGCATTATTTCAACATCAACATTATAAGCAAAAATATTATCGACAATAATATTATTTCGGTTCCACCTTTTTGCCGTAGAAACATAACTTATTGAGATCTCTTCATTCTTATTATTTTCAGGTACCTGGACCTCCTCTGAGGTCTTATCATTTGTTATGTTACAAGGCTCTTTTTGAGCAATTACCTCCATATTATAATCTCCTAGATCATTTGCTCTTCGCTTTCGAGGATTTTTATCTTTGGAACCAATTGGCCTGCCACATTTCAAGCGTGCTTAGACTCATTTGCATTTATAGATTGTCCAACCGGGACATCAGTTCAAATAGGAGCATTAGCAGCTGGAATATGTGACTTAGTCACCCTTGGTAGGTTAGTGAATGCATCAGGTAGTTGATTTGCAATATTTTGCAAATAAATTATCTTTTGAACCTCGTGTTCACATTGATTTGTTCGAGGATCTAAATGAGATAGTGATAATGCATTCCATTCTATATCCTTTTGCAGTTTATCCCCCTAATATTGGGTATACTGATTCATCAAAATGACAATCAGCAAATCTTGTCATAAATATATCTCCAGTTATAGGTTCCAAATATTTTATAATAGAAGGAGATTCATACCTAACATATATCCCCAATCTTCTTTGGGGTCCCATCTTTAAGATGGAAAATATTTGGCTCCTGACCAAAACCCAATTGTATTGGGGAGACTTTATGATAAATTATGGGTCTTATCCGCAGAAGAGCTTCTGCGTGCAAAATAGCATGGCCCCATGCCGAAATGGAAAGTTTTATTCTCATAAGCATTGGTCTAGCAATTAATTGGAGGTGTTTGATCAATAATTCCGCTAGACCATTTTGAGTATGAACATGAGCAACTGGATGCTCAATTATTATCCCAGTTGATATGAAATAATCATTAAAGGCCTGGGACGTAAATTCACCAGCATTATCAAGACGAAGTGTCTTAATTGCATAATCGAGAAATTATTCTCTTAATCTTATTAATTGAGCTAATAACCTCGCAAAGGCGAAATTGCGGGTTGATAACAAGCATACATGTGACCATCATGTAGATTCATCTATCAAAACCATATAATACCTGAATAGTCCACATGGAGGGTGTATGGGCCCACATATATCACCCTGTATACGTTCCAAAAATGCAGGAGATTCAACTCCAACTTTAATTATTGATGGTCTAATAATCAGTTTTCCTTGAGAACATGCAGCACTTTAGTTTGAAGAATCTTCTGGTTCTTCAATGAATGATCATGTGAATTTTTAATTATTTTACGCATTATATTATAACTGGGATGGCCCAACCGGTCATGCTAAATAATAACATCATTAATAAACTCCTTGTTTACTATGGCATGTGATTCAACTACACTAATATTAGTGTAGTATAATCCGAAGGAAAATGCGGGAAGCTTTTCAAGCACATACTTCTTTTCTGCTTTTATTGTAGTAATATAAAGGCATTCAACCTTTCCTTCATTGGTGGTCTCAATATGATAGCCATTTTGGCGAATATCTTTGAAACTCAACAAGTTTCTTTGATACCTACTACAATATAATGCATCATTAACAGCCAATATAGTTCCTCCTGGTAGTAATATAATCGCTCTTCCAGAGCCCTCAATTAATTTTGTACTACCAGATATTGTTATGATATTGGCTTCTTTCATAATTAAATAAGAGAAATATCTCGTATCTTTTAATATGGTGTGCGTCATAGCACTATCTAGAAGACATATTTCTTCTTTATTATTCATACGGCCAACTGAAGACTAGAAAGTTTTCATATTCTTCAAAAATAAAAAACAATACATCATAAGTAATATTAAAAAATTTAAGAACAAAAGAAACTACATTTATGAAATTAAATACTGACAACATAAAAAGTTTTATTCAAAATATATTCATAAAAAGAAATACATTTATTTTTATAATTTTTCTCAATAATAAGTCTTTAGTTATGATGCTTAAAGAAGTCTCCAGCTTCTAAATGATTAATATCTACAAGGCCTTCAAAAATATCATCCTTATAGGCAAGGTTTGCTTCAACTTTATCATGATTATTCATAGGGCCCGCCTCAACATCATTTTGAAAAGTCAAGTGAGCCTCAACTTTATTTTGTTTCCCTTTTATAGATGCTTGATAAAGTTTGACAAAATATTCAGGTGTACGACAAATTCGTGCCCAATAATTTTTCATACCACATCGGTGGCAAACAATACCTTTGCCTTTTGAAGGATTATTCTGAGAACCCTTATTGTGTCTCTTGTTTATAATGACTACCACCATGGCGATTATTATTTCGCCCCTTGCCACGCTCACGTATATTTATACAGTCACGATAATTATTTTATCTTTTTTCAGACTTTAGATCTATCGTTCCCATATTCGCTTCTGGAAATGGAGTTGATCTAGTGGGGCGGGATTCATGATTTTTCATTAAAAGGGCATTATGTTGTTCAGCCACCAAAAGATATAAAATTAACTCAGAATATTTCTTAAAGCCTTTTTCACGGTATTGCTGTTGTAACACCATATTCGAGGCATGAAAAATGGAAAGAGTCTTTTTCAGCATGTTCTCATCATTCATAGGTTCCCCACATAATTTTAGTTAGGAAATTATTCTATATACAGCAGAATTTTATTCACTTATGGTCTTATAATCTTGTAGCCGTAAGTGCATCCACTCACGACGAGCTCTTGACAATACCGTGGCCTTTAGGTGGTCATATCGTTCCTTCAAACTAGTCCATAATTGAAATGAATCTTTCAAGGTTAAATATTCACTTTTTAACCCTTCATCGAGATGATGGCGAAGGAAAATCATGGCTTTCGCCTTATCCTGACTTGATGCTTCATTTTCTTCTTTAATAGTGTCACCAAGACCTTTAGCGTCAAGGTGAATTTCAGCATCAAGTACCCATGGCAAATAGTTATTTCCAGAGATGTCAAGTGCCACAAATTCAAGCTTTGATAAATTTGACATAGTGAAAACTATCATAGAAATAAGTGAATTAGAATGACAAGAATTATTATCAATTCAGTACAGTACATAATCGTGTATTAATATTCTATATGTAAAATTATCAAACAAATAATTATGTGCAGTGCGATGATAAATTAGTGTTTAATATTACCCACAAAAACTTTAGACATGTAAGTATATTTCCATATAATAAATAAGTTGAATTAATATGTACTAGTATAATTTTGTTCTACTTAGAATACGTTTCAATAAGCTAAGTAGGCATAAAACTAGATGATATCAATTCTGATAAGTTTCAACATTCAATACGATTCATCTAATAGTTCAGTCGTTAATTTTAAAGTCATTAATTAGTTTGTACACTTAGGTGATAAATTTATTGGAGACACATTTAAACCTTTTGAAAATTTTGCAAGAATTCCTTCTAAATGTATATTCTGTTAGAATATTTGGATGCGGGCTTAATTATTCTAATTATTGTAATTTAATTTTAATACTTATTTATTTATGTGTAGGATTAAACTTCTTCGTAGTTTATATAATGAAATATCAATTTAACCGAAACTTATTATTTTCATACCAATGCAATTATTATAATCATATTCAAAACAAGTTATGCATATAGTAATTAAATTACAGGTTAAAGAAAGATCCTAATAGAAATATTATAAACATAGGAATGTATACCTGAATCGGAAAAGAAACTGACTACCTCTTTTAGAAAGAAGATAAAATTCGGATGAAGCAGATAACCTCAGTTGGTTAGAATAAGAAATGAGAGCAAAATAAAATAATACACTAACGGAGACAAGATGTCTATGAGGAGAATGTTGAAGTTATTTTATTCAAGTGTATTTCTTTTATGTACTTCATAGGATAAAGAATACCCTATTTATAGGATATAAGATACATGAAAAGTTACAAGAATACATCTAAAGGTTACAAATATTAAGTGATGAATTAACTAAGTACATGAACTCAAATGGTTCATGGAATGGGAATGTCTAAGAGTATTCAATGGACATCCACTTTAACATATTCATAACATAAGCATGATTATTCCGTTATTTTTGTTATCATATTCCCTGTTGATATTCCGACTTTTTAGTTGTTAGAAGAATTATGGTCTGTTATTAGTTATTACTCAGATATTCTATGGAGAAAAGGAATTAACTAATTTCAAGAGTTATTGTGATTACAAGGGATCGGATATCCCTAACTTTGGGTAGATGGTGAAGCCATTGCATGTTTAGGGTTGGGTTAGTGAGTTAGTCAAATATCTCTTGCAAGATGTCTAAGTACTGGACTTGATTTGCACATTTTAAGTTTGGAAAGGAAGGGAGAATTTGATGCTATATATATATATATATATATATATATATATATATTTGGGAATTAGCAAGGTGATGTGGCACATTCCAATGCCCATCAACTCTATTTATCTTTTTTGTCAATTTTTGGGTTTTTACCTTATTTTCTGTGCAATAATATAATATAATAATCAAAAATTAATTCTAGCTACTGTTGCCCCACCAGTCATAATAACTATACATAGATTTTACATATACATATATGTGTCAGTGTGTGTGAGTGTATATTTCTGACTTTATTTTTATCATGTTTTCTTGTAGGGAATGGTAAAAACATGTCATTTTGTTCTTCTAGCCATAATTCTGCTATCGAACACTTGAAATTTCTTTTTATCGGATCCGGATGGGACACATCCACAAATTTAATTCATACAAATTTTCTCTTATTTCAGGAAAAACTGACAACGGATCATGTCACTAAAGGGGATGGATTTATATTTAGCAACAGTTAAGGGAGTTGAGGTGTGGGGGGAGGACCGTAGGGAAAGTAAGGGTAGAAATTCCATCAAATACTTATTTACTTATGGCAAATCAATGTGCATGTCAATTTATAAATTTGTAATTGATGTCCATTGAAAATCATTAAATGTGCAGGTCACTAAATAACATCTAATGACTTATAATTAGGCAATTAATTTTTTAATATTCTCCGTTCATCTTGAACTTTCTTAATCTAGGCCTTAGGTGGTTGTAGAGGTGGCAAGTGGGCCGGTCCCGGGCTTAAACGGGCCAACTGGGCCGGTCCAAAAGGGTCCGGGCCAGTCCCAAATTAAACGGATCAAATTGTCTTTTTGTAGGGATCGGCTCGGGATCGTTTGGTCTCGGGCTAAACGAAAATAGAGACAAAAGGATGTTAAAAAAAATATCTAAGGCATTTATTATAGAATTGTGACCTAAATTTTTTAATTCAAATTTAAAGTCTAAAGACAAAAATATTGTAAAGAGATATTCAAAGCAATGCCTTGTAATTTTATTATGGCATTAAAAAAATATGGCAATATCTTTCTTAGACTTCATTCCCCTATGGAATGAGCACAACAAGGTGTTAATACCACCATTGAGAAGAAAAAAAACTAATCAAGATGTGCCAAAATACAAGCTATATAATGCATACTAATTTTTGTTCATACAAGTTACATGGTATCTTTTACAAACTTTATAAATCCATCAAGGTCCGAAGGAATTTCCGTTGGTGATCGCGGAAAAGTAGCTTGGTCATCGTCACTTCCGGGCAAAGCAACATCCTCCGCAAGTTCAACTAGCATTTCTTCGTAAGCTTCGTCTTCATCTGGTTGTGATTTAGCAAGTCCAAAATTTCGTCTTTCTGACCGGATCCAATCTCTGAAAAGTACTGATTTTTTCAAAATTGACTCTCAATAAATTGTAATAAACTGTAATCGCTATCAAGAATAGCATGCGTAGGACGGATATGGGGTTTGGTTCGGGGCAGTGGAGGAGGAACAAATTGAACACTAGATTCGCCACTCTTGGATTTTTCTTTATTTTTACCAAAAAGTTCTTTAAGGAAGCCATCTTAATTAATATAGTAATTATAAAAAAAAATAAAACAAACAAAACTATAATATTAAAACTTAAGAGTTGGAACGAGTTTACCGAATTGATGAATAACTTATTAAAAATTGATTATTGTTGAAGACTTGAAAACTTCAATTCACCAACTTCGCAATTTTTTCACAAACTGTAATAATAAAGTAAAAGCAATAGTAGCAATTATAGAAGAAAATTAGAGAGAGATTGTGATAGATTGATGATTTTGTAAGAAAAATGAAAGATGAGGGGGTATTTATAGTTGAAAATAGGAAAAAGTGTATTTATAAAAAGTTTAGGGTTAAAACAAAGTTGGGGGGTTAAATGGCTATTTTATAAATAGCCAACGGCTATTTTTGACAGCCCAACGACTTTTTTTTTTTAAAGTTGACCGTTGGGACCGGTTGACCCGCAAGAGGACCGGTCCGGTCCCGATCCCTGACGGATCCAAAGCATAGGACCGGCCCACTTGACCTTCCCAGGCCCACTAAAACCGGTCCTAACCGTTTGGCCCGCGGTCCACTTGCCAACCTTAGTTGTATATATATCTTTGACTTGTATGTTTCAACAGTTCCTTAATTTTCTATCTTTTCTTTTTTAAATTCAGTTATATGAACTTAAGTTTTGTAAAAACTATTTCAGTTTAAATATAAAAATATAAAACTTAAGTTCATATAACTCTCCGTTCATACGAGGGAGGCATAAAAGTCTATAATCTAAAGTTGAGGAGGAAATTTGAATGTCGACAAAAATTTTGGAGGGCAAGAATGTTTCTCACACTAAAATATTTGAAGTGGCAAATGAGTCAAAAAAAATTAAATTATTTTTTTATTTTTAATTTTTCCCAAAGATTGTGGAATGATTATTTGATCTAGTTATATAGACAAATCCCACGTCATATGCTAGTTATTAGACATAACGTCCATTTTTTATTAGTTCTTTTTTATACTTGACGAATATACAAAGAACTCACTTAATTTAAAAAAACTTATAATCACATAAGAACTAACTTACGAAAAAAACTTATAATTATTAGAGACTAGTGTTACAAAATACTAGTAGAAAATGTTTTTTTACAATTTTTCATGTAATTGATAAAAATTAATCATTCTCTCATTTCGTCTTCCTTGTTATAAAATAAAAACTGTAAAGTAAATAAATCGAAGACAAGTATAGAGAGATTGATATTTTTATTCAACTTCAAACTCATCTACATAATGCATAGAAATCTCCTCTATTTATAGAAGAAAGGAAGTTGTTGTGTAATCTGCTACTGCAAGCTGCTTGTAAGTTGCTGCTGCAAGCTGCTATGTAAGCTGCTATTGTACCAGATATAGATAATCTTCTATCGGGGATAATATTTATCCATAACGGAGTACCGAAAGGATAAGCTTATTGTACCAGATATAGATAATCTTCTACCGGGGTAATATTTATCCATAACGGAGTACCGAAAAGATAAGCTTCTTCAGGAGGCTTATTTTCAATAGAATACTAAATAGATAAACATCTTTACGGCGGAGTCCCATATGGATAAGCTTCTTCATAAAGCTTATTTACAACGGAGTACTAAATGGATATTCATAATATAATATATTTATAACACTCCCCTTTTGGATGTTCATTAAAAGATAATGTGCCCCATTAAAACTTTACTAGGAAAAATCCTGTGGAAAAAAATTCTAGTGAAGGAAAAAGAGTACACATATCTAGTAATACGCATTGCTAGCTGCCTTATTAAAAACCTTATAAGGAAAACCTGTGGAAAAAATCTTAGTAAGAAAAAAAGAGTACAACGCGTATTTTACTCCCCCCGATGAAAACTTTATTTCAAATATTGAGTCTCTGTATTCTAACCTTGTATACTATCTTCTCAAAAGTTGAAGTTGGTAAAGATTTAGTGAATAAATCTGTTGGATTGTCACTTTAACGGGCACAACGATATTGCCATTCTTCTCGAGATCATGTGTGAAGAATAACTTTGGTAAAATGTATTTTGTTCTATCTTCTTTTATGAATCCTCCCTTTAATTGGGCTATGCATGTAGCATTGTCTTCTTATAATATTATGGGTTTTTTATCACATTCCAACCCATATTTTTCTCGAATAAAATGAATCACTGATCTCAACCATATGCATTCCCTACTTGCTTCATGAATAGCTATTATCTCAGCATGATTTGAAGAAGTAGCAGCAATAGATTGCTCTGTGAAGCGCCATAATATGACAATACCTCCAAATGTAAACACATACCCGATTTGAGATCGGGCTTTATGGGGATCAGATAAATAACCTTCATTTTCATAACCAATACGATCCGCACCACCTTTGTTAGCATTAGCAAGATACATAAGTGCACCACTTGCATTGAGATAGAGTATTTTAGGACCAATGAGTTCCTCATCCTATTCTGGAGGTCGGAACTGATCCTTATTTACTTCAAGTGATCAAACACCCATTTGGTGTACTTAATGGGTGCGCTTTGTCCATGTAAAAGCGTTTAAAGACCCTTTCTATATAGGCAGATTGATGGATAAAGATCTTGTCTGCTAAATATTTAATTTGCAAACCAAGATAAAATTTTATTTTTGTCACGACCCAAACTAACCCCTGTCATGATGGCGCCTATCGTGGAACTAGGCAAGCCGACTCATTTCCAAAACAAACCAATATTTTTATTTCAAAGATAATTTCAATGTTACTTAACATAAAAACCTTCATAAAGGAGTTCCAATCAAAATAAAAGTGCGGAAGGAAAAGTCCGACATCGGGGTGTCACTAGTCATGAGCATCTACTACAATCTGTCTAACAATATTAATGCTAACTCAGCCTGGAAAATAGTTAAATACAACTAGAGGAAGATAAGAGGGAGAAGAGCAGGGCTGTGATCGCCAGGCAGCTACCTTGCAATCCCCGAAAAAATCTGCAATCAACAACCGCTACCGTGCCCAGCTACACCTGGATCAGCACACAAGGTGCAGGGAGAAACATAAGTACGCCAACTTAGTAAGAAACAACAATAAATAAAGACTGAGCAGTAGTGACGAGCAATAAAGCATATAACGTTCATATCAGAAAATCTCAGTAAAACACCACATGCTTTGAAAATCAGGATTTGAATCAAAACATCTCGTTTAAACCCAGTTCCAGCAAAAAATTTATGTAAAGATATTTTTCAATAGTTTTTAGACAGAGAAAAAATGCAAAGGTGAGCAAAATGATGAAATCATAAACAGCCCCTCGAGTAAAACATCACTCATAAACAGCCCATTGGGCAAACCTCACAGTCACTCATGCCACTCGGGCATACCTCACAATCACTCTTTGCCACTCGGGCATACCTCACAATCACTCATGCCTCCCAGACACTCAGCACTCGGCACTCGGCACTCACTCCGGAGGGGATCCTTCAGCCCAAGTGTTATAATCTGTACGGATAACTCACGTGCTGCACGGACAACTCACGTGCTATAATAATAAAGTATGCTGCAGGCGGGCAGCCCCGATCCACACTCATCCTCACAATCAGGCCCTCGGCCTCACTCAGTCATATACCTCTCAAGCCACTCAGGCATTTCAGTAAAAAAAAATAGGGCATTCGGCCCAAAACACCATTTATATGCATCAAAAATAGAGTCATAAAACTGAGTTATGCAGTAAACAAGTATAACCATGACTGAGTATAGATTTTCAATCGAAAACAATGAGAGGATAGTACAAAAAGGGCCCTAAGGGTCCAAACAACACTGGCACAAGGCCCAAACATGGCATTCAGCCCAATTTACAGAAACTCTTTCTAAAACATATAAGTATCATATAGTTTTAACAATGTATGCAACTTTACAGTTTCTACGGGACGGACCAAGTCACAATCCCCAACAGTGCACGCCCACACGCCCGTCACCTAGCATGTGCGTCACTAAAAATAGTAGAATGATATAAAATCTGGGGTTTCATACTCTCAGGACTAGATTTACAATAGTTACTTACCTCGAACCGGTTAAATCTCTACCCTGCAATGCTCTTGCCTCTGGACTCGGCCTACAAATTCTCCGAATCTATTCACAATCAGTACAGTACCATCAATACGCACAAATGGAATGAATTCCATAAGGAAAGCTATAAAATTAGACCAAAACCCAAAATTGGCTCAAACCCGACCCCTGGGACCACGTCTCGAAATCTGACATAATTAAAAAACCTAGAAAGCGCATTTGCTCACGAATCTAACCATACCAAGTTCATCAAAATCCAACATCGTTTCGTCCTTCAAATCCTAAAATTACTCTCCAAAACTTCCAAGCCCTAACTCCTCTTTTTCACTAATTACATGCTTAAAATGGAAATATCACCATATATACGAGTATTAGGGCTCAAGCAACTTACCTCGTGGATAGCCCTTGAATCACCCTTCAAAAATCACTCCAAAAGCTCCACAAACCGACTTGAAAATGGTGGAAATGAACCAAATTCGCGACGGGTTCTATTTAAAATTTCTGCCCAAATTTTTCGTGCCTGTGGGCTTTTTTGCCGTGCCTACGGGGCCGCACCTGCGGTCAAGGCGCCGCATCTGCGAACTCCACTTAATTCCCCAGCTTCCGCACCTGCGCTCCAAGCCTCGCACATGCGGGCTCACAGGTGCGGCCAAATCCTTCGCGCCTGCGCTCCAGCCTTGGCCTCACATTTTTCCGCATCTGCATAGTAAATTATCGCACCTGCGCGTTTCCTCTGCTTCTGCGAAGCCTGCCCAGCATTCCCCTTTCCGCATCTGTGCCCAGGTTTCGCACCTGAGGGCTCGCAGATGCGACCTCCAACTCGCACATGCGCAACCTGCCTAGCCCAGCATTGCCCACACCTGCCAACTCCCCACGCGCACCAGCAGCCTCGCACATGTGACTCTTTCTTCCGCAGGTGCAAAAATAGTAGTAGCAGCAGCTTCAGCTGCATTTTCCAACTTTGACAAATCCGTTAACCATCCGGAATCACCCGAGGCCATCGGGACCTCAATCAAAAATACCAACAAGTCATATATCAACATACCAACTTAGTCGAACCTTTGAATCACTCAAAACAACACCAAATCATCAAATTACCCTCGAATTCAAGCCTAAGAACTTCTAAATTTTCAAATTCCGCAATCGATGCCGAAACCAACCAAACCACGTCCGAATGACCTCAAATTTTGCACACATGTCACAAATGACACTACGAACCTACTCCAACTTCCGGAATTCCATTCCGACCCCGATATCAAATTTTTCCATTGCCGACCGAAATCGCCAAGTTTCCAATTTCGCCAATTCAAGCCTAATTCTACCACGGACCTCCAAATCACATTCCGGACACACTCCTAAGTCCAAAATCACCTAACGGAGCTAAAGGAACCATCAGAATTCAAATCCGAGATCGTTTATACATAGGTCAACATCCAATTTATTTTTCCAACTTAAGTTTCTACTTAAGAGACTCAGTGTCTCAATTCACTCTGAAACCACTCTGGTCCCAAACCAACTAACCCGATATAACACAATATAGCTTAATAACACAAAAATAAGTAGAAATGGGGAAAATGGGGCTATAACTCTCGAAACGACAGGCCGGGTCGTTACATCCTCCCCCTCTTAAACATTCGTTCATCCTCGAACGGGTCTAGAAACATACCTGGAGTCTAGAATAGGCGTGGATATCTGCTCCGCATCTCCCGCTCAGTCTCCCAGGTGGCCTCCTCCATAGGCTGACCTCTCCATTGCACCTTCACTGAAGCTATATCCTTTTACCTCAACCTTCGAACCTGCCGATCCAAAATAGCCACCGGCTCCACATCATAAGTCATATTACCCTCCAACTAAACCGTGCTGAAATCCAAAACATGGGACGGATCTCCAATATACTTCCGGAGCATGGAAACATAAAACACTGGATGCACACTCGACAAGCTGGGTGGCAAGGCAAGCTTATAATCCACTCCCCTATCCTTTGAAGCACCTCAAAAGGTCCAATGAACCGGGGGTTCAACTTGCCCCTTTTCCCAAACCTCATAACACCCTTCATGGGTGATACCTTCAGCAAAACCTTCTCCCCAACCATAAAAGACACATCACTGACCTTCCTATCCGCGTAGCTCTCCTGCCTAGACTGTGTCATGCGAAGCCGCTCCTGAATCAATTTCACCTTATCTAATGCGTCTTGGACCAAGTCTATACCTAAGATCCTAGCCTCACCCGGCTCAAATCATCCAACCAGAAATCTACACCTCTTCCCATATAAAGCCTCGCACGGAGCCATCTGAATACTCGACTGATAACTGTTGTTATATGAAAACTCTTCGAGTGGCAGAAACTGGTCCCATAAACCCCCAGAGTCAATGACACAAGCACGCAACATGTCCTCCAATATTCGAATAGTGCGCTCGGACTTCCCGTCCGTCTGAGGGAGAAAAGTTGTGCTCAACTCAACCTGAGTACCCAACTCTAGCTGCACAGCCCTTCAAAACTGCGATGTGAACTGAGTACCCCTATCTAAAATGATGGAAACTGGGACACCATGCAGGCGAATGATCTCTCGGATGTAAATCTCAGTCAACCGCTCTGAAGAGGAAGTAGTACCAACTGGAATGAAATGCGCGAACTTAGTCAGCCGATCCATAATAACCCAAATAGCATCGAACTTCCTCGAAGTCCATGGGAGCCTAACTACAAAGTCCATGGTGATATGCTCCCACTTCCACTCTGGGATCTCTAATCTCTGAAGCAAGCCACCCGGTCTCTGATGCTCATACTTAACCTGTTGACAGTTGAGACACCGACCCGCAAACCCAACTATATCCTTCTTCATCCGCTTTCACCAATAGTGCTGCCTCAAATCCTGGTACATCTTCGCGACACACGGATGGATGGAATACCACGAGCTATGGGTCTCCTCAAGAATCAACTCTCGAACCCCATCTACATTAGGCACACATATCTGGCCCTGCATTCTCAACACGCCATCATCACCAATAGTCACATCCCTGGCATCACCTCTCTAAACCTTATCCTGTAGAACGTGCAAGTGGGGGTCATCATACTGACGTTGCATGATACGGTCATAAAGAGAAGACCTGGAGAACCCGACTCGGCTCCGAAATATCCAATCTGATAAGCTGGCCTGCTAAGGCCTGAACATCCAATGCCAAGGGTCTCTATACTATTGGAAGATATGCTAAACTCCCCAAACTCTCTGCCCAGCGACTCAAAGCATCGGCCACCACATTGGCCTTCCCCGGATGGTACAAAATAGTGATATCATAGTCCTTAAGAAGCTCCAACCATCTCCGCTGACGCAAATTAAGATCCTTCTGCTTTAAGAGATACTGTAGACTCCGGTGATCAGTATAGATCTCACAATGAACCCCATAAAAATAATGACGCCAAATCTTCAAGGCGTGAACAATGGCTGTTAACTCAAGATCATGGACAGGATAGTTCTTCTCATGGGTCTTCAACTGGCATGAGGCATAGGCAATCACCCTACCCTCCTGCATCAAAACACAACCAATGCCTATCCTCGAGGCATCACAATACACGGTATAAGAACCTGAAGCTGATGGCAGAACTAACACTGAAGTTGTGGTCAAAGCAGTCTTGAGCTTCTAAAAGCTCTCCTCACATTTATCCTACAACCTGAATGGAACACCTTTTTGAGTCAATTTGGTCAAGGTCAATGCAATAGATGAAAATCCCTCCACAAAGCAACGGTAGTAACCCACCAAACCAAGAAAGCTCCTAAACTCCGTGGCTGAAGACGGTCTGGGCCAACTCTGCACCGCCTCTATCTTCTTAGGATCCACCTGAATACCCTCACTGGAGAGCACGTGCCCCAAGAATGCTACTGAACTGAGCCAAAACTCACATTTGGAGAACTTTGCATAAAGTTTCTCCTCCCTCAATCTCTGTAATACAATCCTCAAATGCTGAGCGTGCTCCTCCTGTCTACGAGAGTACACCAGGATGTCATCAATGAATACAACAACGAATGAGTCCAAATAGGGCTGGAATATACTGTTCATCAAATGCATGAACGTTGATGGGGCATTGGTCAGCCCAAAAGACATCACCAAGAACTCATAATGGCCATATCGGGTCCTGAAAGCTATCTTAAGAATATCTGAATCCCGAATTTTCTGCTGGTGATAACCGGACCTCAAATAAATCTTGGAGAACACCCTCGCTCCCTGAAGCTGGTCTAATAAATCATCAATACGAGGCAAAGGATATTTGTTCTTGACTGTGACCTTGTTCAACTGCCTGTAATCAATACACATTCTCATGGAACCATCTTTCTTCTTCACAAATAGAACCGGTGCACCCCAAGGTGACACACTAGGCCGAATAAACCCCTTGTCAAGGAGTTCCTGAAGTTGTTCTTTCAATTCCTTCAACTCTGCCGGTGCCATACGATACGGTGGAATAGAAATAGGTTGAGTACCCGTCACTAAATCAATACCAAAGTCAATATCCCTGTCAGTCGGCATGCTCGGCAGGTCTGTAGGAAACACATCCGGAAAATCACGTACCACCAGAACAGAATCAATGACAGTAGTCTCTGCACTAACATCCCTCACAAAAGCCAAATAAGATAGGCAACCCTTCTCAACTATGCGCTGAGCCTTTAAATATGAAATCACCCTACTTGGTACATAATCTACAGAACTGCTCCACTCAACCCTCGGAATTCCCGGTATAGCCAACGTCACCGTCTTAGCGTGACAATCTAGAACAGCATGACATGGAGATAACCAATACATACCCAATATCACATCAAAGCCGACCATACTAAGCAGCAAAAGGTCCACTTGGGTCTACAGACCCCTAATTGTCACAACACATGACCGATATACGCGTTCCACAATAATAGTATCGCCCACAGGAGTAGAAACATGATCAGAAGAAACTAGAGACTCACGGGGCATATCCAGAAAATGGGCGAAATACGAGGAAACATATGAATACGTGGAACCAGGGTCAAATAATACTAAGGCATCTCGATGAAAAACTGAGACAATACCTGTAATCACAGCATCTGAATCAATAGAATCTGGCCTGGCAAGGAGGGCATAAAAACGGGCCTGGCCACCCCCTGATCTTCCTCCCCCTCTAGGGCGACCCCGAGCTGACTGGGCGGGTGGTGAGGTAACTGGTGCTGAAGTCGAAGGTTGACTCATTTGCTGAGATAGACCTCCATGACGATGAGGACACTGCCTCCACATATGCCCAAGCTCCCCACACGCAAAATAACTCCCTGGTGTTGGCGGCGGAAAGTGAAGGAAACCCCTAGCACCGGGATAACTGGTAGAAGAACCTGGCATGGAAGAGCCCTGAATAGGTGGAGCACGGGATGAACTCTGAGCTGGAAGGGCACTAATTGATTAGTGGCCCTGATAAGAACTATGAGAACCATGGCCAGATGATGCAGCACGGTGAAATGGCCGAGCTAACTGAGCCTGTCTAAAATGACGACCTCTACCGTGCTGTAAATGCCCCCCCACAAGGAGCACCGCTGAATCGACCCTGACCTTGAGGCCTCTTGGCACCCCTCTCAACCTTCTCCGGACCACAAACCATCTCAATCTGCCAAGCAATGTCGACAAACTCATCAAAGGTAGCACCCGAAATCCACTCCCTGGTCATGAGCAACTGTAGCTGATAAGTGAGGCCATCAATAAACCTCATGATCCTCTCTCTGTCCATGGGAACCAACCAGATAACATGATGGGCCAACTCATTGAATCACATCTCATACTGTGTCACAAACATAACACCCTGGCAAAGCCGCCCAAACTGTCTGCGCAGCTCCTCTCTGCGGGATCGAGGCATGAACTTCTCCAAAAAGACCACGGAGAACTGCTGCCAAGAAAGGGGTGTTGCGCCAATAGGCCTACGCCTCTCGTAAGTCTCCCACCATCTGAGTGCAGCCCCAGAAAACTGAAAGGTAGTGAATGAGACCCCACAAGTCTCCAAAATACCAGCAGTACGGAGTATCCTCTGACACCTGTCCAAAAAGTCTTGAGCATCCTCTCTCTCTCTGTGCCACTGAAAGGTGGTGGCTGGAGTCTCCCAAACCTCTCCAACCTACGCTGATCATCCTCAGGCATAGCAGGAACCATATAATCATGAGCAACTACAACCGGCTGGGCTGGTGGTGCCCCCGGTGTCTGAAATCCCTAAATTACCTACTCGGGTATGCGAGCGATGGGAGTCTAAGTGCCTCCCCTGGCCTGAGAAGTGGTTACGGTCATCGAAATAGAGACTGCCTGAGCAAGTCCAGTACACGTTGTCAGAATCTGAGCTAGGGCCTCCTAAAGGCCTGGAATCACAATAGGCACAGATGGTGCCTGAGATGTTGTTTCAACAACTGGAATCTGGTCCTGATCTAGGACAACCGGTGGATCTGGCTAGTGGTACTAGTGGCTGGCCCTCCTGACCGGTAGCATGAGTTCTCACCATCTGTGAGAGAATGAAATAATAGATGTTTAGTTACTAGAATCAGCAGATTCGCACGACAAGAACTCAAGAATGTGGAGTTTTCTAAAGGTTCTACAGCCTCCCGAAGATAAGTACAGACGTCTCCGTACTGATACGCAAGACTCTACTAAACCCGCTCATGACTCGTGAGGCCTATGTAACCTAGGCTCTGATACCAATCCGTCATGACCCAAACTAAACCCTGTCGTGATGGCGCTTATCGTGGAACTAGGCAAGACGACTCATTTCCAAAACAAACTGATATTTTCATTTCAAAGATAATTTCAATGTTACTTAACATAAAAACCTTCATAAAGGAGTTCCAATCAAAATAAAAGTGCGGAAGGAAAATCCCGACATCGGGGTGTCACTAGTCATGAGCATCTACTACAATCTATCTAACAATATCAAGGCTAACTCAGCCTGGAAAATAGCTAAATACAACTAGAGGAAGATAAGAGGGAGAAGAGCAAGGCTGCGATCGCCAGGCAGCTACCTTGCTATCCGCGGGAAAATCTGCTATCAACAACCACTACCGTGTCCAGCTACACCTGGATCTGCACACAAGGTGCAGGGAGTAACAAGAGTACGCAAACTCAGTAAGTAACAACAATAAATAAAGACTGAGTAGTAGTGACGAGCAATAAATCATATAACGTTTATATCACGAAATCTCAGTAAAATACCACATGCTTTTAAAATCAGGATTTGATTCAAAACATCTCGTTTAAACCCAGTTCCAGTAAAAAAAATCATTTTAAGATATTTTTCAATAGTTTTCAGATATAGGAAAAATGCAAAGGTGAGCAAAATATTGAAATCATAAACAGCCCCTCATGCAAAACATCACTCATATACAGCCCCTCGGGCAAACCTCACAGTCACTCGTGCCACTCGGGCATACCTAACAATCACTCTTTTCCACTCGGGCATACCTCACAATCACCCATGCCTCCCAGACACTCAGCACTCGGCACTCGCACTCAGTAGGTACCTGCGCTCACTGGGGGTGTGTACAGACTCCGGAGGGGCTCCTTCAGCCCAAGCGCTATAATCTGCACGGACAACTCACGTGCTATAATAATAAAGTACGTTGCAGGCGGGCAGCCCTGATCTACACTCATCCTCACAATCAGGCCCTCTGCCTCACTCAATCATAAACCTCTCAAGCCACTCGGGCATTTCAGTAAAACAAACAGGGCATTCGGCCCAAAATAACATTTATATGCATCAAAAATAGAGTCATAAAACTGAGTTATGCAGTAAACAAGTATAACCATGACTGAGTATAGATTTTCAATCGAATACAATGAGAGGATAGTACAAAAAGGCCCCTTAGGGTCAAAACAGCACTGGCACAAGGCCCAAACATGGCATTCAGCCCAATTTACAGAAACGCATTCTAAAACATATAAGTATCATATAGTTTCAACAAAGTATGCAACTTTATAGTTGCTACGGGACGGACCAAGTCACAATCCCCAATAATGCACGCCCACACGCCCGTCACCTAGCATGTGCGTCACTAAAAATAGTAGAATGATACAAAATCCAGGGTTTCATATCCTCGGGACTAGATTTACAATCGTTACTTACCTCGAACAGTCAAATCTCTACCCCGCAATGCTCTTGCCTCTGGACTCGGCCACCAAATGCTCCGAATCTATTCACAATCAGTACAATACCATCAATACACGCAAATGGAATGAATTCCACAAGAAAAGCTATAAAATTAGACCAAAACCCGAAATTGGCTCAAATCCGACCCCCGGGACCACGTCTCGAAATCTGACATGATTAAAAAAAATATAAGGCGCATTTGCTCATGAATCTAACCATACCAAATTCATCAAAATCCAACATCGTTTGGTCCTTCAAATCCTTAAATTACTCTCCAAATATTCCAAGCCCTAACCCCTCATTTTCACTAATTACATGCTTAAACAATGGAAAAATCACCATATATACGAGCATTAGGGATCAAGAAACTTATATCGCGGATAGCCCTTGAATCACCCTTCAAACATCACTCCAAAAGCTCCACAAACCGACTTGAAAATGGTGGAAATGAACCAAATTTGCGAAGGGTTCTATTTAAGGTTTCTGCCCAGGTTTTTTGCGCCTGCGGTCTCTTTTTCCGCGCCTACGGGACCGCACCTGCGGTCAAGGCGCCGCATCCGCAAACTCCACTTAATTCCCCAGCTTTCGCTCCTGCGCTCGAGGCCTCGCACATGCGGGCTTGCAGGTGCGGCCTAATCCTTCACGTCTGTGCTCCAGCCTTGGCCTCATATTTTTTCACATCTGCGCAGCAAATTCTTGCGCCTGTGAAAGCGCACCTGCGCGTTTCCTCCGCTTCTGCGAAGCTTGCCCAGCATTCCCCTTTCCGCATCTGCGCCTAGGTTTCGCACCTGCGGGCTCGCAGATGCGACCTTTAACTCGCACCTGCACAACCTGCCTAGCCCAGTATTGCCCGCACCTGCGAACTCCCCATGTGCACCAGCGGCCTCGCACCTGCGACTCTTTCTTCCGCATGTGCAAAAATAGCAGTAGCAGCAGCTTCAGCTGCATTTTCCAACTTCGACATATCTGTTAATCACTCGGAATCACCCCGAGACCTTTGGGACCTCAACCAAAAATACCAACAAGTCATATATCAACATACCAACTTAGTCGAACCTTTGAATCACTCAAAACAACATCAAAGCATCAAATTACCCTCATATTCAAGCCTAAGAACTTCTAAACTTCCAAATTCGGCAACCGATGCCGAAACCAACCAAACCACGTCCGAATGACTTCAAATTTTGCACACACGTCACAAATGATACTACGAACCTATACCAACTTCCAAAATTCCATTCCGACCCCGATATCAAATTTTTCCACTGCCGACCGAAATCGCCAAATTTTCAATTTCGCCAATTCAAGCCTAATTCTACCACGGACCTCCAAATCACATTCTAGATACACTCCTAAGTCCAAATTTACCTAACGGAGCTAACGGAACCATCAAAATTCAAATCTGAGATTGTTTACATATAGGTCAACATCCGGTTGACTTTTCTAACTTAAGTTTCTACTTAAGAGACTAAGTGTCTCAATTCACTCTGAAACCACTCCGGTTCCGAACCAATCAACCCGATATAATATAATATAGCTAAATAACATAAATAGAAGTAGAAATGGGGAATATGGGGCTATAACTCTCGAAACGACCGGCCGGGTCGTTACACTCTTTTAGGAAGAAGATAAAATTCGTATGAAGCAGATAATCTCAGTTGGTTAGAACGTCGTGCTGATAACGTATTAAGAAATGAGAGAACAATAGAACAATATACTAATGGATACAAAATATATATATGAGGGAGAATGATTTTGTTATTTCTTTTCTTGGTGTGTTCTTCATAGGGTCAAAAGTTCCCTACTTATAAAGGTACAAATACATTCAAAGGTTATAATTTAATGTACTTCTTAATTGAGTACATGAATACAAAGTACTTTAAATGGACAGACAAATGCATTCATCTCATTTATAACAACTACTAAAATATTTAAGTTTAATAAGACGAACAAAAATTACTAGTAAGAGAATATAGTCACTTTATTAATTTAATAATTTACGAAAATTTATAATTCACCTATTTTCAAAGTTTCCGTAATGCATGTGGAATATGTGTGTGTAAGTTTTATACCTTAAGAAATAAAATAAAGTATAAGAGTTTGAGGATTTCCTTTGTCGGGAAAAAAGAAAAATTTAATGTTCAAATCTTAGGGAAGAAGTTGTTCACCAATCAAATATGAAAAGAATTTATATAAGATAAATCTTATATTGTATTCATGAAAAATAGACTAGCCACATGGGTCTATTAAATGGTGACACATGTCAGTAAAGTTATGAAAAAAGTGAAGAACGACATGTAAAGATGACGTGTGAAACACCCTTGCGACCGAACATACTCGTACCGTGCATGTTAGTCTTGGAACTGGCCATTATAGAATAGCTTCGGATAAGGTACGAGAGAATAAATCATAATAACAAATGAGGAAAAAATCAATTAATCCCTGATTACATGTGATTTACCATCATTTTTCCATCAGTTACAAATTAATTATGTAACGTACAATAAATGCAATAAATGATTGTAAAGGTCAAAAAAAGGCAATCAATTACGAGATTGACTCAACAGAAACAGGATTGTCTCAACAGGCACGAGACTGACTCATCAGTTACAGAATTGACTCATCAGTTACAGAATTAACTCATCAATTACGGAATTCCAGCATTCACTCATCTGTTACAAGTCCTCCAAAAGTAACAGACGGATTGAGTAAATACTCATAATGGACCCATAATTCAAGGAGTATGGTTACATAGATTTAGCCCTATAAATAGACACATTTTATCACCATTGTGGTCATCTGATTTGCTTCTCTACAATTCTATACATTGTATTCATAGCATCTTGCTCCCAACTTAGCCATAGTTCAGCCCTTCAAGCTCTGTTCGGCTCATCATCCTATCAAGGATCATTCAATAAGAATTATTTCCCCTTTGCTTTATTTTTATTATATAATTTGTCATTGAATTTATTTTTCACTTCTCTATCACGTTGTATTAATGAAAATTTATATCTTTCGAATCGAATCGTTTGCTTGTGGCCTGTCATATAAAATTTATTACTTTGACCTTGAAAAAAGTTTTTGGGTTAAACAGTTTGGTTCCGTTACAGGAAACTCAAGAAAATTTGCTATTCATTCAAAGATACTAACATTTTTTGTTAATATTTGCTTGGTTTCAATTTAAACCTTCGTCATGGACGAAATTTGCCAATCAACATAGTTGAGGACAACCAAGTTAGAGATGTCTTTACCATGCAAAATAAAAATCAAAGGATAGCCAAGATAATGATAGTTAAGCAACAAACAGAGAAAAATTGAGAATGTACATCGGTATATTGGTACCACAACTATTAGTACCAGAATTGATTATAACGAATCTGTGCAAAATAGTTCCAAAATAGGAGGTTCAGATATATCAGGGAGGTTCAGATACATCAGGCAAAGAGATACGGAATTCCCTTCATGGGCTGAAAAATGTCCGGACCTTCCCGAACATGTAAGGAATCACCTTGCTAAATTGCAAAATTCCATATGAGAACAATGAAGGTTAGGAAAAGCACACCCACGGGATTGCTTACAGAGATACCACACTTAATAACTGAAAAAGAAAAGATAGGCGCGAGATGGATAATTAAAGGCCACGAGGAAGAAGGTTCATTAATAGCCACAGACAATTAGACAAATATTTTCAGAAACAATCATTGAACCAAAAGAATCAGAAGCCACGAGCTCAAATGCTGAAAAACTAGAAACTATTATTAACTTCCCAAATAGGAAGTTTTATGTTGGTTGAGACCTGACTCCAAATTTAAAGGTAATTTAATTGAATTTTTACGTGTTAACGTAAATTGCTTTGCTTGCCTCCATGCTAACATAACAGGTATACCACCGGAGGTAATGGTTTATATGCTCAATATTGACCCGCGGTATAATCCAATATAATGATCCGGCCAGTCGTTTTGAGAGTTGTAGCCTCTTTTCCCCATTTTCCACTTCTTTTGTGTTCTACAGCTATTATATGACTTACCGGGTTAGTTGGTTCGGATCCACAGTGATTTCAAAGTGAATTGAGACACTTAGTCTCTTAATTGAAAGCTTAAATTGGAAAAGTCGACCGGATGTCAACTTATGTGTAAACGACCTTATATTTGAATTTTGATGGTTCTATTAGCTCTGTTAGGTGATTTTGGACTTAGGGGTGCATCAGAGTGTGATTTGGAGGCCCGTAGTAAAATTAGGCTTGAATTGGCGAAAGTTGAAATTTTGGCAAGTTTGACCGAGAGTGGAATCTTTTATATCGGGGTCATATTGGATTTTCGGAAATTGGAGTAGGTTCATGGTGTCATTTATGACTTGTGTGCAAAATTTAAAGCCAATCGGACGTGATTTGATAGGTTTCGGCGTCGTTTGTAGAATTTGGAAATTTTGAAGTTCATTAGGCTTGAATCCGTGTGTAATTCATGTTTTTGATGTTGTTTGAGGTAATTTGAGGATTTGACTAAGTTTGTATTGGGTTATAAGATTATGGGTATGTTTGGTTGAGGTCCGGGGGGCCTCGGGTTGATTTCGGGTGATTAACGGACCAAGTTTTGAAGTTTGGAAATTGCTGAAGTTGGTCTGTTGCTGGTGTAATCGCACCTACGAGGGTGTTAGCCGCAGGTGCGATGCTACAGGTGCGGCAGGATTGGCGCAGATGCAAAGCTGGGGCTGTCATGGGGAAAACACAGGTGCGAAGAAGAATATGTATCTGCGAGCCCGCAGATGCGAGAAGGTCTCCGCAAATTTGAGATAGTGGGGGAAGGCTATTTCCGCAGAAGCAGATGGGGGCCGCAGAAGCGCCTCCGTAGGTGCGAGACTTGGAGCGTAGGTGCGAGACTTGGAGCGCAGGTGCGAGCCTAGTGATGTTAGTGGTTTCCGCAGATACAGATATTTTAGCGCAGGTGCAGATGAGAGGCCGTAGGTGCAAAAGGCCTATGTAGAACATATTAATTACGGGACTTCGGGATTTTTCACCATTTTCACCACTTTGAGCTTGGATTTTGGAGGGTTTTGAGAGGGATTTTGAAGTGATTACTGAGGTAAGCTCCCTGTGCTCATTTATCTTCACTAATGATGTTTCCCCACTGATTTTACACCTAGTTGGTGAGATTTTGAGGAGCAATTTGAGGGTTTAGGGCTAGAGAATTGGAGAGTGAATTTTAGGGATTTGGATGACCAAATGATGTCGGATTTTGATAAATTTGGTATGGTTAGAATCGTGAGTGAATGGGCTTTCGGATTTTGTAACTTATGTCGGGTTTCGAGACGTGGGCCCGGGGGCGGGTTTGAGCCAATTTGGATTTTGACTTATAATTTTGTGTTTTTCTTATGAAAATGATTCCTTTAAACTATATTAATTGTATCATACTGCTTGTGGCTAGATTCGGGGCGTTAGGAGACTGATTCGATGGGCAAAGGCATTTTGGAATAGAGTTTTGCGTGGATTGAGGTAAGTAACATTTTAAATATAGTCCTAAGGGTACGAAACCTTGGATTATGGTATTATGTGATTATTTTGGAGGTGATGCACATGCTAGGTAACGGGCGTGTGGGCGTGCACCGGGGGGAATTGTGACTTGGTCCGTTCCTTGAAACTATAAAGTCGAATAGCAATTTGTTAACTACATGTTCCCTCTGTTTTTATGGAAATTTGACTGCATTTCATGTTAGAAATCATGCTTAGGCTATATGATGTCATTGCTGGGATCCACATAGGTCATGTACTTATTGAATTAGCTGCTATTTGTTGTAGTCACAGTTTTACTTGCGTATCATATCTCCGTCTCTTCTTGATTTCTTGTTGATACATGTTATTATCTCTTTTTGGGCTGATTTGTATGATTTCTGAGAGCCCGGGAGACTGGAGAGGTTGGTGAGTGAGATAGGGCCTGAGCACCGATCTATAAGCTATGTGAGTCTATATATAGATCGGGTTGCACACCGCAATGAGCCTGAGAGCTGAATGTATATTGATTGGGTTGCACACCGCAACGAGCCTTAGGGCTATATATATAATTATGGATCAGGTTGTACGCTGCAACGAGCCTTATAGCTACTTATATATTATGGATCGGGCTGCACGCTGTAGCGATATGGTGCTTGGGCTGAAGGAGCCCCTTCGGAGTCTGTACACCCCTAGTGAGCGTAGGTACCTATTGAGTGTGAGTGATGTGGGTTGAGAGTCGAGTGATTGAGATATTGAGAAAGATTGAGTAATTGTTGCCCTGAGATGTTGTACTTGTTTTCATTTGTTGCTGCACTTAGCTGATTTATGTTATTGTTCTGAAATTTCTGAAAGGTCTCGTATTCGGTTTTTACCTGAACTAGGTAATGTGTAACTAATTTGACTTAAATTGCCCGAATTGAAACATATCTACTTTCATTGCTGGGATTTCTAAAATGAACTGTAAATGTATAGTCTGTCACTACCTTTCAATTCCTTATTTATTATTGTTACTTACTAAGTTGGTTATACTCACGCTACACCCTATACTTCATGTGCAGATCCAGGTGCTTCAGGTCACGGTGGACGTTGACCTCGTGCGCGATTGATTATCGAAGATTTACGAGGTAGTTGCCGGTGTTCCAAATCCTTGTCTCTCCATCCTTGTTATCTTTTTCTTTTCTTTATTTGTATTTTGATGCAGACTCATGTATACACTATTTCTTAGACTAGTTGTATAGATGCTCATGACTTGGTGACACCCCGATGTTTGGGGCTATTTTCCGTACTGTATTTTTAGTTTAACTCCTGTTTTATGAAAACTTTGTCATATAAAAGATATTTAATATATCTTTTGTAAAACATTGGAAGTATTTTTGAAAATCAGTTTGTCTAGTACCATCGATAGGCGCCATCGCGGCAGGTTAGGATTTTGGGTCGTGACAAGTTGGTATTAGAGCCTAGGTTACATAGGTCTCTCGAGTCATGAATAGGTTTAGTAGAGTCTTGCGGATCGGTACGGAGATGTCTGTACCTATCTTCGAGAGGCTGTCGAACCCTTAGGAAATTTCACATTCTTAAATTCTTGTAGTGCGAATCTTTTGATTCTGGTAACTAAACTTTTGTTGTTCTATTCTCTAATAGATGGTGAGGATGCGTACTACAGGGCATGATGGACAGCCACTAGTACCACCAGTCAGGGCCGCGAGAGGCCGAGGTCATGGTAGGGACAGAGGTGCAGCTCGCACAGTAGTTAGGACATCACCTGTAGCTCCACCAGTTACACCAGTTCAGGAGCAGGCTCTAGTTGTGGATGAGCCAGTGGGACCAGCTCAGGCACCACCTGTACCCATTATGATTTCAGGCCTTCAGGAGGCCTTAGCTCAGATTCTGACCGTGTGCACCAGTCTTGCTCAGGCGGCTATTCCAGCCACAACAGCCATTTCTCAAGCCGAGGAAGGTTCTCAGACTCCCGCCGCCCGCACACCAGAGCAGGTGGTACAGGGACTCCAGACACCAGAGGCACCACCAGCCCAGCCGGTTGCTGCTGATTAGGACTATGTGGTTCTTATCATGCCTGAGGATGAGCAGCATAAATTGGAGAGGTTTGGGAGACTCTAGCCTTCATCTTTCAGTGGTGCAGAGGGAGAGGATGCATAGGGCTTCTTGGATAAGTGGCAGAGGATGCTCCGTACAGTAGGTATTCTGGATACCATTGGGGTCTCGTTCACTACTTTTCAGTTCTTTGGGGCTTCCTTCGTTCTCTTCCTGGAGAAGTTCGTACCTCAGCCCCGCAGAGAGGAGTTGTGCAGGCAGTTTGAGCAGCATCGTCAGGGTGATATGTCTGTGATGCAGTATGAGATGAGATTTTCTAAATTGGCCCATCATGTTGTCTGGTTGGTTCCCACAGACAGGGAGAGGATCAGGAGGTTTATAGACGGCCTCACTTTTCAGCTACGATTGCTTATGACTAGAGAGAAAGAGAGTGTCTGGTGCTACTTTTGATGAGGTTATCGACATTGCTCGTCAAATTGAGATGGTTCGCAACCAAGAATGGGTTGAGAGGGAGGCCAAGAGGCCTCATGGTCAAGGTGGATTCAGTGGTGTTCCTTCTAGGGGTCAGTTCCACCACGGTATGGGTCGTCCTTTCAGACGTGGTCAGACGGCTCGCCCAGTTCACCGTGGTGCATCATCTAGCCATGGTTCACACAGTTATCAGTAGGATCATTCATCTCTCAGTGACCTCCTAACTCAGAGTTTGTCCCGTGCTCCATCGGGTCAGGGCTTGTTTATGCCAGGTCCTTCTACCAGTTATCCCGATGCTCGGGGCTCCCTTCAGTCCCCAGTATCAGCACTGGGGAGTTTCTATGAGTATGGAGATTTTGGTCATATGAGGAGACAGTGTCGCAACCTAGTGGGAGGTCCAACTCAGCAAAGGGCCTAATCTATGACTCCAGCACTAGTTACTTTACCACCCGCCCAGCCAACTCGGGGTGGAGCTCAGTCAGCTAGGGGTCGCCCGAGAGGGGGGAAATCGATAAAGGGGCAGCCAGGCCCGTTTCTATGCTCTCTGTGCCAGACCAAATTCCATTTCTTCGGATGTTGTGATCACAGGTATTGTCTCGGTTTGCCAGAAATATGCCTCTGTATTATTTGACCCTGGTTCCACTTATTCATATGTGTCCTCATATTTTGCTCATTATCTGGATATGCCCCGTGAGTCTCTAGTTTCATCTGTTCATGTATCTACTCTGGTGGGCAATACTATTATTATAGACTGTGTATATCGGTCATGTGTGGTGACTATTGGGAGTCTGGAGACTAGAGTAGATATAATGTTTCTTAGTATGGCCGATTTTGACGTGATTTTGGGTATGGATTGGTTGTCTCAATGTCATGTTGTTCTAGATTGTCACACTAAGACCGTGACGTTGGCGATGTCGGGGTTGCTGTGGGTTGAGTGGAGCAGTTCTATAGACTATGTTCCCAGTATAGTGATTTCATACTTAAAGACTAAGCGGATGGTTAAGAAAGGTTGTCTATCTTATTTGGCCTTTGTGAGGGATGTTAGTGCAGCCCTGGTATTGATTTTGTTCCGGTGGTGCGAGATCTTCCGGATGTATTTCCTGCAGACCTGCCATGCATGCTGCCTAACATGGATATTGACTTCGGTATTGATTTGGTGTCGGGCACTCAGCCCATTTCTATTCCACCTTATCGTATGGCACCGGCGGAGTTGAAGGAATTAAAGGAGCAGCTTCAGGAACTCCTTGATAAGGGGTTTATTTGGCCTAGCGTGTCACCTTGGGGTGCACCAGTTCTATTTGTGAAGAATAAGGATGGTAGTATGAGAATGTGCATTGATTACAGGCAGTTGAACAAGGTCACAATCAAGAACAAGTATCCTTTACCGCGTATTGATGATCTATTTGACCAGCTTCAGCATGCGAAGGTGTTCTCCAAGATTGATTTGCGATCAGGGTATCACCAGTTGAAGATTCGGGACTCGAATATTCTTAAGACAACTTTCAGGACCCGATATGGCCATTATGAGTTCCTTGTGATATCTTTTGGGCTGACCAGCACCCCAGCAATGTTCATGCATATGATGAACAGTATATTTTAGCCTTATCTTGACTCGTTCATTATTGTATTCATTGATGATATCCTGGTGTACTCTCGTGGCCAGGAGGAGCATGCCCAACATCTGAGGATTGTGTTGCAGCGGTTGAGGGAGGAGAAACTTTATGCAAAGTTCTCCAAGTGTGATTTTTTCCTTAGTTTAGTGGCGTTATTGGGGCACGTGGTGTCTAATGAGGGTATTTAGGTGGGTCCGAAGAAGATAGAGGCGGTTTAGAGTTGGCCCAGACCGTCCTCAGTCACAAAGATTAAGAGTTTTCTTGGTTTTGCTGGTTATTACCGTCGTTTTGTGGAAGGTTTCTCATTTATTGCATTACCTTTGACCAAATTAACCTAAAAGGGTGCTCTTTTCAGGTGGTCGGATGAGTGTGAGGAAAGCTTTCAGAAGCTCAAGACTGCTTTGAACACGGCTCTAGTTCTAGTTCTACCATCAACTTCTGGTTCTTACATAGTGTATTTTGATACTTCTCGAATCAGTATCGGGAGTGTTTTGATGCAAGAGGGTAGAGTGATTGCTTATGTTTCACGCCAGTTGAAGCCTTGTTCCCCCATTTGCCTCTTCTTTTGTGTTCTATATCTGTTATATGACTTACCAAGTTAGTTGGTTCGGGTACGAAGTGATTTCAGAGTGAATTGAGACACTTAGTCTCTTAATTGAAAGCTTAAGTTGGAAAAGTCGACCAAATGTCGACTTATGTTTACACGACCTTGGATTTGAATTTTGATGGTTTTTTTAGCTCCGTTAGGTGATTTTGGACTTAGGGGCGCGTCCGGAGTGTGATTTGGAAGCCCGTAGTAGAATTAGGCTTGAATTGGCGAAAGTTATAATTTTGGCAAGTTTGTCCGAGAGTGGAATTTTTTATATCGGAGTCGGATTGGATTTTCAGTAATTGTAGTAGGTTCGTGGTGTCATTTATGACTTGTGTGCAAAATATGAGGTCAATCGGATGTGATTTGATAGGTTTCGGCGTCGTTTGTAGAATTTGGAAGTTTTGAAGTTCATTAGGTTTGAATCTGTGTGTAATTCGTATTTTTGATGATGTTTGAGGTGATTTAAGGATTCGACTAAGTTTGAATTGGTTTATAAGACTTGTGGGTATGTTTGGTTGAGGTCCCAGAGGCCTCGGGTTGATTTCGGGTGATTAAGGGACCAAGTTTTGAAGTTTTAAAATTGTTGAAGTTGGTCTGTTGCTGGTGTAATCGGACCTGCGAGGGTGCGATGCCGCTGGTGCGGCAGGATTGGTGCAGATGCAGAGCTGGGGCTGGCCTGGGGAAAATACAGGTGCAAAGAAGAATGCACATTTGCGAGCCCGTAGATGCGAGAAGGGCTCCGTAGATTCGAGATAGTGGGGGAAGATTGTTTCTAGAGAAGCGAATGATGAGGGGCCGCAGAAGCGCCTCCGTGGGTGCAACACCTGGAGCACAGGTGCGAGCCCAGTGATGTTAATGCTTTCCGCAAATGTGGATATTTTAGCGCATGAGCGGTTCTGCAGGTCCAGATGAGAGGTCGCAGGTGCGAAAGGCCTAGGAAGAACATATAAATACGGGACTTCGAGATTTTTCACCATTTTCACCACTTTGAGCTCGGAATTTTAAGGTTTTTGAGAGGGATTTTGATGTGATTACTGAGGTAAGCTCCTTCTGTTCATTTATCTTTAATAATGATGTTTCCCCACTAATTTTACACGTAATTGGTGAGCTTTTATGGAGAAATTTGGGGGTTTAGGGCTAGAGAATTAGAGAGTAAATGTTGGGCATTTGGATGACCAAATGGTGTCGCATTTTGATAAATTTTGTATGGTTAGACTCGTGAGTGAATGGGCTTTCGGGTTTTGTGACTTTTGTCAGATTTCGAGACGTGGGCTCGGGGACAGAGTTTGAGCTAATTTCGGATTTGGCTTATAATTTCGTGTTTTTCTTATGGAAATGATTCCTTTAGCCTATATTAATTGTATTGTACTTCTTGTGGCTAGATTTGGGGCATTTGGACACTGATTTGATGGGCAAAGGTATTTTGGAGTAGAGTTTTGCACGGATTGAGGTAAGTAACAATTTTAAATCTGGTCCTGAGGGTATGAAACCCCGGATTATGGTATTATGTGATTATTTTGGAGGTGACGGGCATGTGGGCATGCACCGTGGGGAATTTTGACTTGGTTCGTTCCGTGAAACTGTAAAGTCGAATAGCTATTTGTTAACAACATGTTCCCACTATTTTTATGGAAATTTGACTGCAATTCATGTTAGCAATCATGCTTAGGCTATATGATGTCACTGTTGGGACCCACAAAGGTCGTGTACTTGCTGAATTAGCTGTTATTTGTTGTCTTGTACTCAGTCACAGTTTTACTTGCGTATCATATCTCCGTCTCTTCTTGATTTCTTGTTGATACATGTTATTATCTCTTTTTGGGTTGATTTGTATAATTTCTGAGATCCCGAGAGACTGGAGAGGTTGGTGAGTGAGATAGGGCATGAGCGTCGAGCTGTGAGCTATGTGAGTATATATATGGATCAAGTTGCACGTCGCAACGAGCCTGAGGGCTGAATTTATATGTACATATATATATATATATATATATATATATATATATATATATATAATGGATCGGGTTGCACGCTGCAACGAGCCTTATTGCTACTTATATATTATGGATCGGGCTGCGCGCCGCAGCAATATAGTGCTTGGGCTAAAGGAGCCCCTCCGGAGTCTGTACACCCCTATTGAGCGCAGGTACCTATTGAGTGTGAGTGTCATGGGCTGAGAGTCGAGTGATTGAGCTATTGAGAAAGATTGAGTGAATGTTGCCCTGAGAGGCTATACTTGTTTTCATTTGTTGCTGCACTTAGCTGATTTATGTCATTGTTCTGAAATTTCTGAAAGATCTTGTATTCGGTTTTGTAACGACCAGACCGGTCGTTTTGAACATTTGCACTTCGCTCGGTTGTTTGAGGGCATGAGTAGCTCTGTATGATGTACTTTGACTTGTGTGAATTGTCAATTTTGGTTTGCATGTATTTCAGAATCGAATTGTAAGAAAGAATTTTATTATTGAAGCTTTAAATTGGGAGAGTTGACCAAGTTTGACTTTTTAGCATTTGACCTCAGATTGGAATTCTGATGGTTCCATTAGCTTTGTTAGGTATTTTAGACTTAGGAGCGCGTCCGAAATATGATTTGGAGGTCTGTAGTGAATTAGGCTTGAATTGGCAAAAGTTGGAATTTCGGCGATTTTGATCGGAAGTGGAAAATTTGATATCGGGGTCGGAATGGAATTCCGGAAGTTGGAGTAGGTTCGTAGTGACATTTGTGACGTGTGTACAAAATTTGAGGTCATTCGGACGTGGTTTGGTTGGTTTCGGCATCGGTTGTCGAATTTGGAAGTTTAGAAGTTCTTAGGCTTGAATCCGAGGGTAATTTGGTGTTTGGATATTGTTTTGAGTGATTCAAAGATTCGATTAAGTTCGTATGGTGTTTTAGGATTGGTTGGTATGTTTGGTTGAGGTCTCGGGGGCCTCGGGTGAGTTTCGGGTATGTTTCGGGGTGAATTTTGAGCGAGTCCGGGCATTTTCGGAACACAGATATGGTTCTCGTGCTTTAAATTTCGCAGACCGTGGTAGAATTTCGCGGACTGCGGCAGAATTTCGCGGCCGCTCTTGGAATTTTACGGACCGCATGGTTCGACTTTAGAAGCCTATATCTTTTGATCTACAAGGAATTTTGAGATGATTCAAAAATAAAAGTTGTAGAACTTCGTGTCTAGTTTCTAGAAAAGCAAAGAAGTCATCCTTTGAACATTTTTAGAGAAAGGTATGGCCAAAATACTAAAGCTTGCCAATGCAGTCCCAAGAATTTCGCGGACCGCGAAGTGGGAGATCAGAGGTGCACTTTATAAACAGGGTTTAGGGCATTATTTCACATTTTGGACCTAGGGAGCTCGGTTTGTGGTGAATTTTCATGCGTTTTTCAAGAAATTCATCGGGTTAAGTGATTCTAACTCGAATTTGGTTAATATACATGAATATATCAATGATTTCATCATCTGATTAGTACTTTGAAGTGGAAATTTGGAAAAATTTGTAGAAACTTCAAAAAATGAATTTTTGGGATTTGAATGTCGCTTCGAAGTCGGATTTGAGTGAAACTAGTATGGTTGGACTCGTGAGTGAATGGGCTTTCTAGTTTTGTAAATTTTGTCAGATTTTAAGACGTGGGCCCGGGGGCCGAGTTTGAGCCGATTTCGGGATTTTGTCTAATTTGATAGTTTTACTTGTGGAATTCATTTCATTAGCGTATATTGATGGTATTGTACTGATTGTGAATAGATTCGGAGAATTTGGAGGCCGAGTCGAGAGGCAAGAGCATTTTGGGGTAGATATTTGACCAGTTTGAGGTAAGTAACGATTGTAAATCTAGTCCTGAGGGTATAAAACCCCGGATTTCGTATCATTTTACTATTTTGAGGTGACGCACATGCTAGGTAACGGGCATGCACCATTGGGGATTGTGACTTGGTCCGTCCCGTAGCAACTGTAAAGTTATATATTTTGTTGAAACTATATGATATTTATGTGTTTTAGAAAGAGTTTCTGTAAATTGGGTTGAATGCCATGTTTGGGCCTTGCGCCAGTGCTGTTTGGACCCTTAGGGGCCTTTTCTTACTATCCTCTCACTGTTTTTGATTAAAAATCTATACTCAGTCATGGTTATACATGTTTACTGCATAACTCAGTTTGTATTACTCCTTTTTGATGCATATAAATGTTGTTTCCGGTTGAATACCCCATTTTCACTGAAATGCCCGAGTGGCTTGAGAGGTTTATGACTGAGTAAGGCCGAGGGCCTGATTTATGAGGATATTTATGGGATTGGGTTGCACGTCGTAGCATGTTTGATATAGGCCAAAGGCTTGAGTGATTTATGTCATGATTTGGCTTGATATAGCGCTTGGGATGAAGGAAACCCTCTGGAGTCTGTACACACCCCCAATGAGCACAGGTACCTACTGAGTGCAAGTTCCGAGTGCCAAGTGCCGACTTTTGAGTACTGAGTGACTGGGAGGCATGAGTGATTGTGAGGTATGCCCGAGTGGCATGAGTGATCGTGAGGTATGCCCGAGTGGCATGAGCGATTGTGGGGTATGCCCGAGAGGCATGAGTGACTGTGAGGTTTTCCCGAGGGGTTGTATATGAGTGATGTTTTGCCCGAGGGGCTATTTATGATTTAATCATGTTTGCTTACCTTTGCATTGAGCCTTGTTTGAAAACTGTTGAAAAATATCTTTAAATGATTTTACTGGAACTGGGTTTAAACGAGATATTTTTATTCAAACCCTAATTTTAAAAGCATGTGGTATTTTACTGAGATTTCATGATATAAACATTATATGCTTATTGCTCGTCACTACTGCTCAGTCTTTAATTATAGTTGTTACTTACTGAGTTGGCGTACTCACGTTACTCCCTACACCTTGTGTGCAGATTCAGGCGTATTTGGACATGGTAGCGGCTATTGACTATTCCGGTTGCAGATTTTCCCGGGGATAGCAAGGTAGCTTCTTGGCGATCGCATCCTTGATCTTCTCCCTCTTATCTTCCTTTAGTTGTATCTAGCTATTTTCCAAGCTAAGTTAGTCTTGATATTGTTAGACAGATTGTAGTAGATGCTCATGACCAATGACAACCCGATATCGGGCTTTTCTTTTTGCGCACTTTTGTTTTGATTTGAACTCCTTTACGAATGTTTGTTTTATGCTAAATAGCCTTGAAATTATCTTTGAAATTAATATATCGGTTTGTTTTGGAATGAGTTGGCTTGCCTAGTTCCACGATAGGCACCATCACAACAGGTTAGGTCTTTGGGTCGTGACATATTGGTATCAAAACCCTAGGTTACATAGGTCTCATGAATCATAAGCAGGTTTTGTAGAGTCTTGCGGATCGGTACGGAGGCATCTGTACTTATCTTCGAGAGGCTGCATAACCCTTAGGAAAATTGCACTTTTGTGTATTCTATCATGCGGAATTGATTCAGCTTGGAACATAAATTCTTGAATTCCTTCCACGCATTCGTATGCGCACATGAGCATTCGGTATCGGTTGTGCATCACCGACTTGTGATTTTATAAACAAGGTTGAGATATGTATATTGTGTTTGTGGTGGTGGGACGGTCTGGAGGACTTGAGGCCATAGTTAGACCGCAGCTTAGGCTCGGTAGCTTCAGTTGTAACCTATACATTTTGACTCATATGTCCGATAATATCCCTACGAGTGGAATTTGTGGCTCGATGAGCTGTGGAATGGCTTTTTGGTGAGTATGACGTAACTGCGGGAGGTGTTAAGACGATGTGAATGTGACAACAAGTGTTTTCTTAAAATATAAAAGAAGACCATTGGGTGCTTGATTTTCGTTTTGATGTGACGTACGGTCTCGAGTGTGAATGTTTTGAAGGATCTTTCACGTTGTTAAATTTTGGGGCAAATTAAATTCTCATGTCTGTCAATGCGTTTGGACTCAAGAAGAGTAAGTGGTTGTGTAGTAATGGAGGTTGCGAATGGGTATTTTGATGTTGATGGATCGAGAAAGATAATCTTCGAAGAGACTTAGAGTCGGTAACATTCTATTGGTTCTGGTACGACAGAGATGCATTTCGCATTGATGCAGCAATTGGGCAGCAAAGTATAAGGGAAGACATGACGGGAAGCGTTTCGCGGTGGTTGAAGTACTAGCGGGTCAAGTAGGAGAAGAAGAGGTTGAGAAGTTTCTTAAAGGAAATGATTTAACCTAAGTAAGAGTGGTAGATTAGCATATGAATTCACTGGTAGGGTAGTCATGTGCCTTGAGAAAGTGTAGAATGGTTTGGAATCGTGTTAGTATGTGATTTGTCCTGCAGACTCTATTTGGAGTGATGGTTACTGTACAAAGAAAGATTGAATATGGAAGAAAAGAGTGTGTTTGAAATGAAGAGAGGTGTGAAGATCTGATTATCGTGTCAGGTGCAATATGACTTGAGTTCGGAAGGTATTGTTGAACGTACAGTTGATGTTAATAGGTAAAGTACAGACTTATACAAATGGTGGGCGAGCATGAACTCAGGAGAATTTACAGATTTCATGGTCGTTGCACTCAGTGCAGTGTCATTGGGAAATATCGGTAAGGAATTCCACAGGTAGATTATCTCATGTGTGCAGCTAGCGGTGGCGTGATGTTGATAAAGCTTTTGCGAGGAATATTACTTGCTACCTGGTAGGAGGTCGCGTGTTTGATTGTGGCTGGAGATTCATAATGTTCATGAAAAGCTTAATAAAAGACTTCGAAAAGTCTGGCGGGTTAACGGTGCGAGATATTGGTAATTGAGAAGGATAAATCCTTGCGGGTTCTAATTTTATATAATTGCAGCTTAAGGCTAAATGGGGGAGTCTGCTATCGACGAGTTGATTGCACGATTATGTGTCGTATTAGTTTCGGTTTGGGGTATACTGGTGAATCAGTTATGCCTTGCAGAGGTCGAGATTGAGGATGACTCGGGTAAAGGAATTTTTGGACACAAGTTGTATTACACTTTATGGTTATAGGAGGACCATAAAATAATTGAGTGGTTATTCAGAAGGAATGTAGTGTACATGGAGCGGGAATTTGCTCGGTTGCGTAGAAGTGTGGGTTACTCTTTATTTCCCTTGGGTGTTGGTGTGCTAATGGGGCACAGGTCGTTTTGGTCTGTTTGGTCGGTTAATTCGAGATTTGAGTAGAGTGGATGACTCTCAAGAATGGTTCCAATGGATTCAAGATTTATATATATGCCTAGAAAATTGGGAGTTGCATTGAATGGTGTCGAGACTCGTGGAATTTTATATCATTGTGAATTATGCATTTCAGTATCAAGAAGGTGAAGGAAACAGTTTTAGGTTCACATAAAGTCTCTTCGGAGTAAGCATTTTTGGTTGTAGAACCTTTGGAATACATAAAATTGAAATTCATCGGCTTATAAGCCTTAGGGCGGTGTGATTCTATGCTAGAGTTCGTGGGGCAAGTTTTAGTTAAGGATAGTAGTGTTCTAACAAGGAAAAAGTAGCAATTTGAAGGCAATTTGGAAAGGACTTGGAGAAATATGACAGCTTGGTAGTAGGTTTGGTTAGCACAGTAATGGGTATGATCAGTTCTTTGGGTACTTATGACGTGGCTAGTATCTACAGGTGTTTCGTGGAAATGCTCTCGGATTTGGCAACCTATGTGGCTTGGTGGAGTTAGAAGAATTCAGTTCAGATAGCTTGGTTATGTGCAAATGGATTTCAAAATTTTCATGATGGTTTCTACCATGGTTTGAACCAGATATTTTCTACCGGTGTATGGAACGTGTTGTGTGTTATGATTTTCTCCTAGAAAGAAGCAAGAAAAAGGTTTCTGACTAATAAGGTATGTAATTTGCTAGTGACTCAGATTTGATAATGGAATTCTTATGCTTGTCATATGATGGCATAATAGATGTGGTGTGTTGTGCGGGAATAAGATTTACATGTACAAGGTCACAATTCAGTTTTGAAGGGAAGGACATAAATTCTTAGGCATCATGGACGGTTTCAGATGACTAGATAAATGATATTACTATTTGGTATGGCTTGATGAGAGTGTACATTTCAGAAGGGGCAGTGTGTTTGGATTTATGGATACTTCGCTGGTATTGCGGCACTCTCCCGGTTGATCGACTGTTGATATTCAAATTTTTGCCAGGTGGCAGGGAAGACTTTAAAGTATTTCTCGTGGGATGATTGTGTATGAGAGAGGTGTTAGGCATTCGAGCGGTAGAGGTGGAATCAAATATGGTGATTCGGGTGTTCTATGGAATTGAAGATTGGGAGTTCTCAGGAGCAGATTGTTTCATGGTTGTGGACTGTGAAGTTGTGGCCGGAGCTAGCCACATGATAGAATGTGTTATGATTCAGTCATTGTGGACTTTCAGAGGTTATTTATCCTATTGGTGGCTGACCAGAGTTGATTTGGGGCCCATTGGTAGGCCCAATTAGGATGTGGATTTTACACCAAGCCGGATTGGTTGGCTCCATACTGCTATTGTTGAAGGATGTGCCATTCGGTTGATGTGTAGCTTATTCGTCTTCTGAAATGATCTGTGAGTTACTCTTCTATTCTATGAGGAGTTGTGATTCGTTGGTTACATGCACATATGGTGCGGTTCTATTGTGGCCTTATAGCGGAATTTGAGTGAGAATATTATTGGATATTTCTTGGTTGATGGTGTATTGGTCATGTTCTTTCGGGTTTTGTATGGCATGGTGTCATTTGCTTCTCCGTGATTATGGTAATGCACTTTGGGTACTTGGCATCGAATTGCGCATGGTTATTGATTTTAGCAGGGTGGCTTGAGGTGTTTCATATGGACCAGTATTTGGATAGGGTCGCGTATTGCAGCAGAGTTATGTGTAAATATGATCCTTTGTGTAAGATTCGTGTGTTATGGTTCTGCGGTGTGTGATGGGTTCTTAGCATTGCGTCGGGGTGGTAACCATCGAGCTTGCAGAACGGTTCTCCTATTTGGGTCATTATTACGATTGGGTACATTTGGAATGTTGCTTTCTGGTGCACGGATTGCACGAGTTGTGGCTTTAGATTATATTGTTGTGGCATGTCACTATAGTGGTCGTGTTGGGTGAGACAGGGTCATTGGACCTAGAATGGATTCTATCGGATTTGATTGTGGTATAATTGGGAGGATAATATCGAAAGTCGACTTTGAAATTGGCTATAATTCTTGTAGAAGGAACGGGAGCTCCGTGACCTATTGGTCTAATGAATGGTTAGGAATTCGGTATGTTTATTTCATCATCGGCAGTGTACTAAGATTTTAGAATGAGGTTTTGTCTGATATGATGTTTATTACTGGCACTGGGTTGATTTCAGCCGATACTGTGATTAGAAATCATTGCTTCGAGCATTCGAGTTATGCGGTATTTGAATTTGAGTATTTGAGTTATGGTTACGGCTTTTGGTACAGCTTGTTCAGACTTATACGGTATGTAGATGCGAACTTCTAATCTTATAGGAAATTTCGGATGTTGAAAATTTGATTCGAAGGCTTGTGGGCTAGGTTGAATCGAGAAATTTCAGTTATGCTATGCTATCGGACCTGTATGGGATAGGGTGGCGTGGGAACACCCTCAGGTATGTGCATGGGAAAGTTACACAGCGATTTGATAGCTTTTGGAACAACTCTGGGCACGTTCGAGGACGAACGTATGTTTAAGTGGGGGGGGATATAATGACTCGACCAGTCGTTTTTAACATTTGCACTTCGCTCGGTTGTTTGAGGGCATGAGTAACTCCGTATGATGTACTTTGAATTGTGTGAATCGTCGGTTTTGGTTTGCAGGTATTTCAGAATCGAATAGGAAGAAAGAATTTCATTGTTGAAGCTTTAAATTGGGAGAGTTGACCAAGTTTGACTTTTTAGCATTTGACCTCGGATTAGAATTCTGATGGTTCCATTAGTTTCGTTAGGTGATTTTGGACTTAGGAGCGCGTCCGAAATGTGATTTGGAGGTCCGTAGTGAATTAGGCTTGAATTGGCGAAAGTTGGAATTTCGGCGATTTCGGTCGGCAGTGGAAAATTTGATATCAGGGTCGGAATGGAATTCCGGAAGTTGGAGTAGGTTCGTAGTGTCATTTGTGACGTGTGTACGAAATTTGAGGTCATTCAGACGTGGTTTGGTTGGTTTCGGCATCGGTTGTCGAATTTGGAAGTTTAGAAGTTCTTAGACTTGAATCTGAGGGTAATTTGGTGTTTGGATGTTGTTTTGAGTGATTCGAAGGTCCGACTAAGTTCGTATGGTGGTTTAGGATTAGTTGGTATGTTTGGTTGAGGTCTCGGGAGCCTCGGGTGAGTTTCGGGTGTGTCTCGGGGTGAAGTTTGAGCGAGTCCGGGCATTTCCGGAACACAGGTATGGTTCTGGTGCTTTAAATTTCGCGGACTGCGGCAGAATTTCGCGGCCACTCTTGGAATTTTACGGACCGCATGGTCCGACTTTAGAAGCCTATATCTTTTGATGTACAAGGAATTTTGAGATGATTCAAAAACCAAAGTTGTAGAACTTCATGTCTAGTTTCCAGAAAATTAAAGAAGTTATCCTTTGGACATCTGTAGAGAAAGGTATGGCTAAAATACTAAAGCTTGCCAGTGCAGCCCCAAGAATTTCGCGGATCGCAAAGTGGGAGATCAGAAGTGCACTTTATAAATAGGGTTTAGGGCATTATTTTACATTTTGGACCTAGGGAGCTCGGTTTGTGGTGACTGTTTGTGAGTTTTTCAAGAAATTAATCGGGTTAAGTTATTCTAACTCGAATTTGGTTAATATACATGAATATACCAATGATTTCATCATCTGATTAGTACTTTGAAGTGGAAATTTGGGAAAAATTGTAGAAACTTCATAAAATGAATTTTTGGGATTTGAATGTCGCTTCGAAGTCGTATTTGAGTGAAACTAGTATGGTTGGACTCGTGAGTGAATGGGCTTTCTAGTTTTGTAAATGTTGTCGCATTTTGAGACGTGGGCCTGGGGGGCGGGTTTGAGCTGATTTCAGGATTTTGGTCTAATTTGATAGTTTTTCTTGTGGAATCCATTTCATTAGCGTATATTGATAGTATTGTATTGATTGTGAATAGATTTAGAGCTTTTGGAGGCCGAGTCGAGAGGCAAGAGCATTTTGGGGTAGAGATTTGACCAGTTTGAGATAAGTAACGATTGTAAATCTAGTCCTGAGGGTATGAAACCCCGGATTTCGTATCATTTTACTATTTTGAGGTGACGCACATGCTAGGTGACAGGTGTATGGGCGTGCACCATTGGGGATTGTGACTTGATCCATCCTGTAGCAACTGTAAAGTTATATATTTTTTGAAACTATATGATATTTATGTGTTTTAGAAAGAGTTTCTGTAAATTGGGTTGAATACCATGTTTGGGCCTTGTGCCAGTGCTGTTTGGACCCTTAGGGGCCTTTTCTTACTATCCTCTCACTGTTTTCGATTAAAAATCTATACTCAGTCATGGTTATACATGTTTACTGCATAACTCAGTTTGTATTACTCGGTTTTGATGCATATAAATGTTGTTTCGGGTTGAATACCCTGTTTTCACTGAAATGTCCGAGTGGCTTGAGAGGTTTATGACTGAGTGAGGCCGAGGGCCTGATTTGTAAGGATATTTATGGATACAGGTTGCACGTCGCAACATGTTTGATATAAACTAAAGGCCTGAGTGATTTATGTCATGATTTGGCTTGATATAGCGCTTGGGCTGAAGGAGCCCCTCCGGAGTCTGTACACACCCCCAATGAGCACAGGTACCTACTAAGTGCGAGTGCCAAGTGTTGAGTGACTAGGAGACATGAGTGATTGTGAGGTATGCCCGAGTGGCATGAGTGATTGTGAGGTATGCCCGAGGGGCATGAGCAATTGTGAGGTATGCCCGAGAGGCATGAGTGACTGTGAGGTTTTCCCAAGGGGCTGTATATGAGTGATGGTTTGCCCGAGGGGCTGTATATGAGTGATGATTTGACCAAGGGGCTATATATAAGTGATGTTTTGCCTGAGGGGTTGTTTATGATTTCATCATTTTTGCTCATCTTTGCATTGAGCCTTGTTTGAAAATTATTGAAAAATATCTTTAAATGAGTTTACTGGAACTGGGTTTAAACGAGATGTTTTGATTCAAACCCTGATTTTAAAAGCATGTGGTATTTTACTGAGATTTCATGATATGAACTTTATATGCTTATTGCTAGTCACTACTGCTCAGTCTTTATTTATTGTTGTTACTTACTGAGTTGGCGTACTCATGTTACTCCCTGCACCTTGTGTGCAGATTCAGGCGTATTTGGACATGGTAGCGGCTGTTGACTATTCCGGTTACAGATTTTCCCGGGGATTGCAAGGTAGGTGCCTGGCGATCGCATCCCTGCTCTTCTCCCTCTTATCTTCCTTTAGTTGTATCTAGATATTTTTCAGACTGAGTTAGTCTTGATATTGTTAGACTAATTGTAGTAGATGCTCATGACCAGTGACACCCCGATGTCGGGCTTTTCTTTTTTCGCACTTTTCTTTTGATTTGAACTCCTTTACGAAGGTTTTTTTTATGCTAAATAGCCTTGAAAGTATCTTTGAAATGAAGATATCGGTTTGTTTTGGAATGAGTCGACTTGCTTAGTTCCACGATAGGCGCCATCATGACAGGTTAGGTTTTTGGGTCGTGACAGGTTTTTACCTAAACTAGGTAATGTGTAACTGATTTGACTTAAATTTTCGGAATTGAAACATGTCTACTTTCATTGTTGGGATTTCTGAAATGAACTGTAACTGTATAGCTCGTCACTACCTTTCAGTTCCTTATTTATTATTGTTACTTACTCAGTTGGTTGTACTCATGCTACACCCTACACTTCGTGTGCAGATCCAAGTGATTCAGGTCGCGGTGGATAATGACCTCGTGCGCGGCTGATTATCGGAGATTTACGAAGTAGCTGCCGGCATTCGCAGTCCTTGTCTCTCCATTCTTATTATCTTTTTCTTTTCTTTATTTTTATTTTGACACAAACTCTTATAGACACTATTTCTTAGACTGGTTGTTTAGATGCTCATGACTTGGTGACACCCCGTTGTTTGAGGCTATTTTCCGCACTGTATTTTTAGTTTAACTCCTATTTTACGACAACTCTGTCATATAAAACTTTTGATTTATCTTTTGTGAAGCATTGGAAGTATTTTTGAAAAGCGGCTTGCCTAGTACCATCGATAGGCGCCATCATGACAGATTAAGATTTTGGGTCGTGACATCCGGTCAAGCAAAAGAAGAAACTGAAGTCAAATAATAAAAGATAAAGTTACAAAACTTCGAAAGGTCGGCTTAGTCCGTAAAGTTGAATCTTCCGGACTCGCTAGCTAACATCAGCCTATAATTACTTACAAAATTCCGAGGAGAAATATGGTTGCCGGTACACCAAATTGTCTCGGAGGTCTCGGTAAATACAACCTTAATTAAAGAAGATAAAGGTACACAATCTCCTATCTATTGTAAAATACTCTTAGACACGAAAACTCCATGTCTACGTTGGTATTGATAGTAGTTTTCCAAAATCTAAGGCTTTATTTTCAATGTCATCCAATTCTCGTAGTCATTATATTTTCATTACGCAATATTTTGCATAAGCACGAACTATTAGGAAGGCTAGCTAAGCAGGTAGCCGAACTTAGTGAATATGATATTATTTATCAGTCACATACAGTTATAAAATTATAAGAGGGGAAGATTTCATGGTTTATCTTAGCTTCGAACATATTAAGCTGAAAAGCAAGTACATGTTATTTTTGGGGTAATTCTAGGGATCTGGACCTTCTACACAATTAGGTCCACAAGTGTTAAAAGTCCCACGTTTAGGACAATTCTTAATGCATCTATCGAAAAAGTAGTTAGACAATTCATAAAAGTTACATTATTACTAACAATGAAGCCGGTTATGAAGCATATGTTAAATGACTCGAATTAGTTAGGGGACTCAAAGCAAGAATATTGATTTCACGATTGATCAAATCCAAGAAAATTATGCATCTCGAGAAAACTGAGCCAGATGTGCTGGTCCCAGGTCCACTGTTGATATCACAGACTGCGAAAATAACTACGGACTCTTATTGAGAAATATCATTTTCTTATCAAACAGTCTCAGGATCGAGTCATCCCTTATTTGGGAGATCCCTGATCTATCATCAATTAGAATAAAAATGAGGCCAGCTCGACTAATTTAATTTGGAATTAGCATAATAAATTCATTGATTACTTGCAGAATGGGACATTACCCAAAAACAAGCATGCTCTTGACAACTCTAAGTGCGTCTCATCTCGTACTACCTTGTTGAAGGAGAATTATATTTGAGAATGTTCAAGGGTCCCAAAGTTAAAATTCCACAAGGACCCGGACAACTAGAATATATGATGTGAGAAATTTATAAAGAGAGCAGTGAAAATTACTTCGATAATAAAGTTTTAAATTGAGAACTCATCAAAGCGGTATAACTAACTCAAATCAAGATATGGCATGGTCCTCGACAATATTTTAGAACTTCCGTAGTTCCCGACCAGAGTAAACAATATTTGATAAAAAGAGCTCTGGTACCGTCCCTATGTTGGAACTGGACCATTTGAAAGTTCATCAACATCAAAATTAGCTAATACTATTGGGGACTATTAACCTGGGGACTGTCAAATTATGATTCCAATGTTTGAGTTCTCATACCTCAAAACTCGAACACTAGGGACATTACTTATACTTGAAGATTAGTCAATTTGACCTCACATTACAAAAAGTGATACAAACAGTCGATTACCTTGGCAGAGAGCATTCCTTAGATTATTCCAACATTATTTACCACCATCACAACTCAGTTAGTTGTCTTTCTCATATCAAGCATAAATACTTCAAATAATGTTGAATCGGTTCTTCAAATATACATGTACTACACGTACACAGAAGAATCGAGAACTCTATGTCAGAGTCAAGAATCCCACGATAAAAATAAGAGTTTTATATCCAAGTGAAGATAAATATATGCAAATATGCCACCAGAATAAAGTTCACTTTGAACAAACACGTGACTTATGTTCGGTTCAATAACGACCATTCAAGTTATATACATAAGCCTTTCTTAACGGCTGATTGTATTATGACTAAGATCGACCCGTATATATTAATAAAAATCTCAAATATTATTTTGGACATGTGTCCCTCTCTACTTGGAAGTATGTTTGATGGTAGGTTGTAATTGTGTGTTTTAGTTGCTTATCACACTTTAATTGAGTTTGAGCTTTAATCGCTAGTGGTTTGCACTAATTGTGTGTTTTATGCCTTATAAAAGTGATTCCGAGCTATGTAGATGTTATGGAATGAATTCAAGCTATTCTGGAGTTTCGAAGTCTGAGTAAAAACCCAAGGATTAAGTTGGGATCATATTCGGTGATCAACGGACAATAGTACACTCAATGAGAGAGACGAAGAATCAAGCAGGATGCACCCAGGTGCGCGAGTGCGCATTGGACGCACAAGTGAGGCACAACACTGTCCAGAGTGCGCTATCATATGCTCGATCACACTCTCAGGTTTGCGGCCATGCACGTCCTATTCCGGAAAGAGTCCTATTTCGTGTAGGAGATGGTGTTTTCATTTGGGCCCGACCCTACTTGGTGCATAGACCTGGAAAACAGTATTTTATGGACTTTTGACTCATCTAAGATCTAAGGAGGCTAAATAGGAGTTGGAGAAGAAGAAGCACAAGGATTTCATCATTCAATCCTCATTCAAGACATGAGCTTGGATCGTTTTATGTTTTCCGTTAACTTAAACATATTTGTGATGAATTACTCTATATCCATGGAGTAGTTATCTTTAGGAATTGATGGATTTGGTGTATTGATATTTGTTTGTGGATATTAACTCTTGTTTTTATGTATTGAGTCATTTTGGGTATTTTAATCGTTGCATTTATATTCACATGTTTGTGTAACCGAGAGAGGCATAACTTGTGATATTTTTGCATAACTTGTTGGTTGAATTCATTAATTTTTCTTAGTAATCGAAAGAGGCTAGTTGAATTGTTGATTAAACCTAGTTAGGAGGATAATCGAAAGAGGTTCTTCTAAAAGACCTATCTAATACGAATTCGTGCATATATTCACCGAGCTTAACTTAGTTCATATTGTGAGGTTGAAACTTAATCGAGAGAGGAGTTTCTACTAACGTTTGAACTAAAAATTGAGTGAATTCGAGAGACTAACTTCAACATTAGAAGTAAATTAACTGGAGTTAAATCCCAAACAATTATCTTGAACCTATCTAATCAACCCCTATTTTTCTCCCATTGATATTTTCCTTGCTTACTTTTGTGTGATTGTCATTAGTCAGTTAGATTTAGATTCTTAGTTAATTTTAGTTTTTAATCACATAATTCTCAATTGTTGATTATCTTGGATAGAAATCAAGCTATAAACTATGAAAATATTGTTTAACTCCAATCCATGTGGATACGATATTATATTATACTATATTCAACTAGCGAGCATATTTAAGTGTGTGTTTTACATTTGTCAATTATGGCATCATTGTCGGGGATTGGCAATCAATAGTGTTGGAAATAGTTTGTAATGCTAAGTGAGGAATTTTTCTTTTTATTTTATTTTTCTCCTTTTACGCTTGGTATTCCTTGACTGTGCGTAGGTTACAGGTTAGATTGGTGCATGACTCAATCTTCTGGAAGGAAGTTCTACCATACGAACCAGAAATTGAGAAACAACTGTGACAGTTGAGGAAGGAAAGAAATCTCCCTGAGAAGATAGAGAAGGTTGGGTAACCCTCAACCAAGGAAATTATGGTTGGAGATGATGATAATGTTGATTTGGATGCACGAGAGGCAGCCCTGCAAAGAGAAAACGTTGCATGAAATGCTGAGAAAGCAACCTTTCGAAATGAACAACTTGTCTATGAAGAAGAGAGGGCTCAGAGAATTGCTCAGAATCAACCCTTGGGTGTAGACAAGTTTGAAAATAAAGCTCCCGGTGATGGGAGACCACTTGGTGACTATGCTAGGCCGATCTACAACCAAGTATTATCAAGTATTAGAACACCTCCAGTTGCAGCTAATAATTTTGAGTTGAAGAATGGGTTGCTTCAAACTCTTTAAAACAGTTATGTCTTCATAGGAAAGATGAACGAAGATCCAAACAATCATCTGATGGACTTCGAGGAGATTATGAACACCTTTCAATACAATGGTATTTCACAAGATGCAATTTACTTAAGGGCATTCCCCTTCACTCTCAAAGACGATGCAAAGCACTGGCTTCGAAGCTTGCCTAATGGATCGATTAGAACATGGGATGAGATGACCAGATAATTTCTTGACAAATATTTCTCATCAGCTAAGACATGCAAGTTTAGAAGAGAAATCCATAACTTCTGCCAGAACGAGACTGAAACTGTGTTTGAAGCTTGGGAGAGGTTTAAGGAGATAGTGCGAAAGTGTCAACATAGTAGAACTGAACTCTTGATGCAACTCTAGGACTTTTGGGATGGATTGACATAGGCCTCATGCAGAACATTGAGCAATGCAGCTGGAGGTCCGTTGATGAAGAAGACCCCAGAGAAGATAGTCACAATTCTCGATGAGTTATCTGAGGATGCAAATCAGTGGCGCTCTGAGGTAGCTCAAAGAAGAAGATCAACTAGTGTTCACCAAGTTGATGCTAACACATCTGTGCAAGTACAACTTGATGCCATGGCTAAATAAATAAGGAAGCTGACCTTAGCCTCGATACATAATGAGCCTCATACAGCATGTGACATATGTGGAAGAGGGTACCCTACTCATGAGTGTCAAGCCTCAACTGAGGAAGTTAATGTTGTTGGGAGTTATAACTTCAATGCAATGGGTCATAAGCACCTCGGTTTTTCATGGAGTTCACCTGGGGGTAATGCAAATTCATGGCAATGACACAACTCCCGATTTTAGGGACAAGGAGATCCAGGCTTCCAAAATCAGCAAAGGCAGCAGTTTCAACCTCAACAATCCAATCAGCCTGGGTAAGAAGATCTAATGAAGTCCTTCATTATCAATATAGATGTGAGATTAGATGCTCATGGTTCAGCTATCAAAGAACTTGGTACAGGTTTACAAAACTTGGAGAAGTAAGTAGGACAATTTGCCATTGTATTGTCTGAAAGAATCCCAGGTACTCTGCCAGCTGACACTGAGAGAAACCCCAAAGAAATGGTGAATGTTATGACATTGAGAAGCAGGCAAGTGGTGAAAGATCCCACTCCGGTCCAAAAAGAGAGTGTACCTAAAAAAGAAGTTGGGGAGCAGCTGAAAAATAAAGTTGATAAGAAGAAGAAAGGCAAGAAGGGAGCCGAGAAAAAGAAGAAGGAGGAAACTTCAACAAGGGAGAAATTTAATGAGAGCGAGCATATGCCTACTCTACCCTTTCCCTAGAAGCTATATAGAGAAAAGCTAGACAAGCAGTTTGAGAAATCTCTAGAGATGTTGAGACAAGTTAATTTAAACTTGCCATTCACAGAAGTTCTCTCACAAATGCTAGTTTATACCAAAGTATTGAAGGAGATCCTCACAAAGAAGATGAAGATATAAGATACCTTAGTGGTCAAGCTCACAGAGCATTGTAGTGCAATCTTGCAAAACAAACTCCCACAAAAGTGTGGAGATCCTTGTTATACCTTGCTCGTTAGGCACTCTTAATTTTGATAAGTCTTTGTGTGATTCAGGTGCCTCAATTAATTTAATGCCTTTTCTATTTACAACAATCTGGAGAATGAGACTGGAGAGATAAGGTCTGCACAATATCTTTGCAGCTGGCAAACTAAACAACTTTGATACCCGAGGGGATAGTGGAAGATGTTTTAGTTCGGGTAGATAAGTTTGTATTTCTTGTAGACTTTATAGTGGTGAAGATGTAGGAGAACAAGGAGGTCCCCCTTATCCAAGGAAGACCATTCTTAGCAACAGGCAGAGCAATATTAGACATACATGATAGAAAACCCATGCTTAGAGTAAGTGCAGAAACTGTAACGTTCGAGATGAATGTAGATACGGGGGTGAAAAAGAAGAAGTCAGTTGCAAGTGTTGAATGGAAGGTGAAGAGTTCAAGGGATAAGGCTCTAGTGATAGAAAAAGACAAGTGTGGGGTGTACCCCAAGAAGGTTGAGAAGAAGTTGTCTACGTGGATGTGTGCACTAGTTCGGGCGAGAAGAATGGAGCCCGACTTCGACTCAGACCCCGTCTAGAGATTCAGGAAAGTTTTCTCTACCTTATGCTTTTTAATTGTGTGTCATGTGGACATGCCATCACTTAAAGTATGGGGTGGGGGATATGTGTGTTGTATGTATATTAATTCTAGTTTCTTTTGGTTAGTTGTAGTAGTTTGATATGTTGTGTGTATATTAATTCTAGTTTCTTTTGGTTAGTTGTAGTAGTTTGATAGAAAAAAATTGGAAAACCATAAAATTTTGAAAAATATTTGATTTTTCCCGACGGTGGATATCATTAGACGGGTTTCTTTAGGGATTAAAGTGGAAATAAAAAGACAAAATAATTTTCTTTTGTAGTTAATGTAATAATTCTCCCTTGGTTTTTCTTTGTACCGAGGTTCTTTTCCAAGGGTTTTGTTTGAACCGGGTGTAGTTAGTTTTTATTTTTGTTAGAAATAGGAGACCTTATGCTATGATTGGAATTGGAAGCAATATCTCTTGACTCTATCATGCCTTGAGAATAGTGAGTGCTTTAGTTTGGACACTTAGGCTCAGTTTTTTACTCTTGTATGAGGACCTTAAATTATATCATATCAACTTTACTTAAATGCTTTGACTAGAGTGTCTTGATAATCCAATCTTGAGTGAGTTATGTGCCGTGTGTGTGAGAGGTTTTTGTGTATTCTGTGTATTGCATTTGATGTCTAGAACTTGCTCCGTGTGTTTGCAAAGTGAAATATTAGTTTTATTCAGTCTTGGAAGTGATATATACATTTCTTTGTTGCGCTAACTATATATTTTACCCACCAAATTGTTATGTATCTTAGTTAACCCCTTTTGAGCATGTAATCATCTTTCTTTGGCTACCACATTACAAGCCTTCCCCATTTGTTTGAATTGACAATCTATTTGAACCGTTTACCACTCGTGAGCACTTAAATTTGTTATAAACTTTGTAAAAGTTGAAGTGTGGGGTGGTTGGTTTGGCTTTTGAGTGGAACTATTGAAATAAGGAGAAAGGTGCAATGTGTTAAAAAAATAAGAGCCACTTGAATTGAAAAAGAAAAATAAAATAAATAGTTGTATGATTGTGAAAAATATTCCATGATAGTGGCAATTTGATGTAATTGTGCTTAAAGAAGCGGGAGTTAATATATATTGATGTGAAGGTGGAGTTATGGTTTGACATAAGTGTAGGGTTTTGAACAATGAAATGTATGTATTAAAGTGCTTAGGGAGGTGTAGTCACTCTTATATCTAAATGTATTCTACTCGTCCTGCAGCTTACATTACAAACAATTAAAGTCCTACTTGATCCTCGACTGAATGAGCTCAATTAGTAGAGTAGTACACTACGGGCAAGCCTATGGTTCATCTTTTGTGGCATATGAATATTATTTTTGAGAGTGAGTGAATTATTTCTATCTTGAGTTCCTAGTTATTCTTAAATTTTATAGTGTTTGGAACTACTCTCGATTGTTGTGTGAGGGCACTTGATTCATGAAGGAAATGTGATATCGTTGACCTCTATGTTGGAGTAAGTGAGCAAGTTGTGAATAATGTGTGGTACTTTTGAGTCAAATGTTGAGGTTAGGATATTACACTATTGTGCTTAATCGATTTTAAATATTCTTCGTATGATAAGTTATGAGAGTTGTTTAAAAAGGCTGTGTTTTTATAAAGTGTAGTTTGATTGCTCCAGGGCGAGCAATGATTTAAGTGTGGGGTGTTGATGGTAGGCTATAATTACGTATTTTTGTTGCTTATCGCACTCTAATTTACTGCACTTTAATTGAATTTGAGCTTTAATCACTAGTATTTTGCACTAATTATATGTTTTATGCCTTGGAGAAGTGATTCTGAGCTATGTAGATGTTATGGAATGAATTCAAACTATTCTAGAGTTTTGAAGTCTGAGTAATAGCCCGAGGATTAAATTGGGATCGTGTTCGGGGATCAACGTACAATAGTGCACTCAACGAGAGAGACGAAGAATCAAGCAAGACGCCACCCAAGTGCGTGAGCGTGCACTGGGCGCGCAAGTGAGGCTAGACACTGTCCAAAGTGCGCGGCCATATGCGCGAGCACACTCCCAGGTGCGTGGCCGCACACGTCCTATTCCGGAAAGAATCTTATTTCGCATCAGAGAAGGTGTTTTCATTTGGGCCCGGCCCTATTGGTGCATATACATGGAAAAATAGTATTTTCTAGACTTTTGAAACATCTAAGACCTAAGGAGGCTAAGGAGGAGTTGGAGAAGAAGAAGCACAAGGATTTCATCATTCAATCCTCACTCAAGACACGAGTTTGGATCGTTTTATGTTTTCCGTTATCTTAAACATATTTGTGATGAATTACTCCATATCTATGGAGTAGTTCTCTTTAGTAATTGATGGATTTAGTGTATTGATATTTGGTTGTGGATATTAACTCTTATTTTTATGTATTGAATCATTTTGGGTGTTTTAATCGTTGCATCTATATTCACATGTTTGTGTAATCGAGAGAGGCATAATTTGTGATATTTTTGCATTATCTTGTTGGTTGAATTCATTAATTTTTCTTAGTAATCGAAAGAGGCTAGTTGAATTGTTGATTAAACCTAGTTACGAGGATAATCAAAAGAGGTTCTTCTAAAATACCAATCTAATACGAATTCGTGCATATCTTCACCGAGCTTAACTTAGTTCATATTGTGAGGTTGCGACTTAATCGAGAGAGGAGTTTCTACTAACGTTTGAACTAACAATTGAGTGAATTCGAGAGACTAACTTCAACATTAGAAGTGAATTAACTTGAGTTAAATCCCAGACAACTATTTTGCACCTATCCAATCAACCCCTATTTTTCTCCCATTGATATTTTTCTTGCTTACTTTTGTGTGATTGTCATTAGTCAATTAGATTTAGATTCTTAGTTAATTTTAGTTTTTAATCACATAATTCTCAATTTTTGATTATCTTGGATAGTAATCAAGCTACAAACTATAAAAATATTGTTTAACTCCAATCCTTGTGGATACGATATTATATTATACTATATTCGACTAGCGAGCATATTTAAGTGTGTGTTTTGCGATCGTCAATGTTCATATACTCCAATTTGGATTCAATATCCAATCAGATTAAATGTCTCTTCGGGACAAATCTACTAAGATATACATTTATTCGGAATCAATATTTTCTCAGACTCAATGTCTTACCGGGATCAATACTCCTGTAAATCTTAATGAGATTAATACTCCCATAAATTTTTTCGGGATTAATACTCCCTCAAACTAAAAGTCTACTCAGATCAATCGATCCAATTTTATGCCTAAGTGAAAAGGAGACGTCCTCTTCATAGCATTTAAAATATATAAAAGGGCCCTCTTTTATTTAAAAGTTATACACCCAAAGGTGCAACTTTAAGACATCGCATATATATATATATATATATATATATATATATATTTCAAGAAGCTCTTGAATTTCAATTTATGACAATTAAAAGGGTCTTACAATCTCAAGGCTTCCACACCAAGATACAAAACTTTTGGCGAAGTCGCACAAATCTAAAATCATCACTGTGTCAGAATTTTGTATTGACTTCAAAATATTATCTGAAACTATCCTTAAGGCATTAAATTTTTTATTTTGGATATGTTATATATTTGGAAGTTAAGTTTCCAATAGATCAAACGGTTCGTGATTTCGATGTCCCTACATCAAGATACAAAACTTTTGGCGAAGTCGCGCAAATCTGAAATCGTCAGTGTGTCAAAATTTAGTATTGACTTCAAAATATTATCTGAAACTATCCTTAAGGTATTAAATTTTTTATTTTGGATATGTTATATATTTGAAAGTTAAGTTTCCAATAGATCAAACGGTTCATGATTTCGACGTTCCTACATCAGGATACAAAGGTTTTGGCGAAGTCGCGCAAATCTGAAATCGTCAGTGCGTCAGAATTTAGTATTGACTTCAAAATATTATCTGAAACTATCCTTAAGGTATTAAATTTTATATTTTGGATATGTTATAAATTTGAAGTTAAGTTTCCAATAGATCAAACGGTTCGTGATTTCGACATTCCTACATCAAGATACAAAAGTTTTGATGAAGTCGTGCAAATCTGAAATTGTCGCCGCCTCAGAATTTAATATTGATTTCGAACTATTCTGAAACTATCCTTAAGGCATTAAATCTTGAATTTTGTATATATTATAAATTTGGAAGTTAAGATTCCAATGGATCAAACGGTTCGTGATTTCGACTTTTCTACACCAAGATATGATTTTTTTGGTAAGACTGCGCAAATTTAAAATTTTCAACGTGGTAGAATCTAAAGTTGGTTTCAAAAAAAATATTATGTGGGGCGATTCTGAAGGTGTTTGATTCTAAGTTTTGGATATATTTTAGATATTGAAGTCTAATTTTCGAGAAATCAAACGGTTTGTTATTTGGACTCTCCCACCACAAGATATTCATCTTTTGTTACAAGCGCGTAAAGCTGAAAATTATGCGACTAAGATAAAAGTCGGACAATGTAAAGCAAAAGAAAAGCTGAAATATTTAAGCCCTCGAAGTCTCCAAGTTGAAGCCTTCAAGTCCGTCGGTCTTCAAGTTGAAGTCTCCAAGTTAAAATCTTCAAGTCCGTCGGTCTTCAAGTTGAAGTTTTCACGTTCGCCACTCTTCAAGTTAAAATATTTAAGCCCTCCAAATCTCCAAGTTGAAGTCTTCAAGTCCGTCGGTCTTCAAGTTGAAATCTTCAAGTCTGTCGGTCTTCAAGTTGAAGTCTTCAAGTCCATCGGTCTTCAAGTTGAAGTCTTCAAATTTGCCGGTCTTAAAGTTTAATTGTTTAAGCCCTCCAAATCTTCAAGTTGAAGTCTGCAAAGTCCGCCAAATCTTCAAAGTTTTCCAAGTGTTCAAGTCGATATCGTCAAGTCGATGTCGTCTTCGAGTTGAAGCTTTATAACTTTTCAATCTTAAGGTGGACATATAAGTCCCTTTGTACCTTAAGTTGGCCTCTTCGTGGGTTTGTCCTTAAAAAGAACTATAATTTTCATTGAGAGTAATCTCTCCGATAGTCGGGTCATTCTGAGAGTAATCTCTCCGATAATCGGGTCATTTTGAGAGTAATCTCTCCGATAGTCGAGCCACATTGAGAGTAATCTCTCCGATAGTCGGGTCATTTTGAGAGTAATCTCTCCGATAGTCGAGCCAGATTGAGAGTAATTTCTCTGATAGTCGCGCCACATTGAAAGTAATCACATGTGAATGAGGAAAGAAAATTACTTCTTCAACAGAATTTCGAATTGCAAAGAAAGAAGTCATGTGCAAATCTTTTGAAATCAATAAGCACAACTGGCCATTTCATGTAAATTGTGGTTTGGCGTACTACTTCCAAAATAATAGCAAATAAAGCTATTACTCTTTTCCTTAATTTGACAATGAGTCATTTTAAGCTACAAGTTGAAAGGGATATACATGAATTAATCCGGCAAAGCGCTTGTAAAAAGGAAGATACAAATTGTTCTCGTAAATACTTCAAGTCTAGTCTTTAAAGTTTATACCTTGACAAGTTTTGAAGTAGGGGTATTTGTGGGCATATAAATTTTGTTGAAATTAAATTCGTAAAATAATTTGGACTATATTTTAAATTCAAGATATATTAGTTGAAATAAATTTATTGGGCTAATATAATTGGATTAATTGTATAAGTCCAATATAAATGGATTAAATAAATAAGTCTTAATCCATTAGGCTAGCTAATTCAATTGGGCTAAAGTGATGAGCCCACTTCATTAGGCCCAAGATGTCATCTTCCTAGAGGCCCAGTTTGGTGCCACGTGTCAAATGACGTGGCGCGCCAAGTCAAACGGAAGGACCAATAGGATCATGCCACGTGTCAAAATGACAAGGCATGTCAAGTCATATTAGAAAGCCAATGAAACCGCGCCACGTGTGCAAGTGACATGTCCTGACCAATCAAATGTGGTCATGTCACACTTCAATTTGATTGGTCGGAAAAAGTTTGTTCTTATCATAACTCTTCCCTTTCACAACTATAAATAGGGGTCTTCATAACCCAGAAATGACACCAGAAGTTATAACAAGAAGCAAGAGAAAGCTCGTGGATCAAATGCTGCAGATTTCTCTAAAAGCTACAAGCATTCAAGTGTTCTAAGGATTAAAAAATCAAGACGAAGATTCAAGAACAAGCTGCAAGCCCTTGGATTAAAAATACGTCAAGATCAACCCTTAGATTAAAAATACGTCAAGATCAAGATCAAGCTTCAAGCACTTGGATTAAAATAAAATAAAATTCAAGATTAAGCTCGGAGGCTCCTTTATTTACTATTGAAAAGAAGAATCAGAGGATTCATAGAGATTGTACACTCAAATTATTTGAAATAAAATACTACGATTGTTGCAATATTTTCGGTCTTGATTTTATTTTCTCAACGTAATTTATTGTCTACATACATATTTCATGAATTCAAAACACTAAATACACCGTTTAAGCAAAAGTTACTGGGTTCGGCCGAACCCATAGGTCAGCTTGTGCCTCCGCCCTGACCGGTGTTATAAGCATGCAGCTAGAAATAATCCTTCCAAAGTAATAGAGGTAACATTTATACCTAAATATTAATCTGAATTGACATGAATCTCAATTTTAATGACCAAGAACTGGCAATTGGTTACCAAAGTAAATGTAGAATTCACGTAACCCCACAGAAAAATTTCCTTTTCATGAATACTGTTTAAACTGAACAGTGGAATGTGGATGACTCATTTCCAGTGCATTGTTTTGATGTATGAAGCTTTGTCCATTTTAGTCTACATTTGTGGCAGAAGAAGGAGCAACACTTATTCTGTAATTTTATTGATAACCAATTAATCCGTTGTTTTCAGCTTTGATGCGCGGTGGATTTGAACTCATAGACCCCCATGCTACGGTTACTTTTGGTCCAATGACGTGCGCCTACCGCACATTTCTCTTTGTACTACCTTTGGCATCGAACCAAAGCCCTAGGGGCAACTTTTTTTTCTATAACTTAGAAATTAATCGTTTGTTTGTTCTCTGACTAGTACTTAAGTTTGGTACCATCCAACTCCTTGTTGCTCCATGAGCAAGATGATAAAATGATATGGATGAAGTATGCTGACAACTTGTAAGTACATTTCCAAAAACCATATGCAAATTCAAAATGAATTGTAGCACTTTGCTACCAAGTGCATTTCACCATATAAAGACAGAAGACTTAGGGTGAAAACTGATATTGTTTTGGTTTTGTGTTCCTAAGCTGCCAATTGTTGATTTTATCCAGATTTGTCAGCTTCCGATTATGCATTTTCTTACTTTTTACAAGAGTGGGTCGCTCTTGGGTTGCTCTAGTGGTGAGCACCCTCCACTTCCAACCAAGAGGTTGTGAGTTCGAGTCACCCCAAGAGCAAGGTGGGAAGTTCTTGAAGGGAGGAAGTCGAGGGTCTATCGGAAACAGCCTCTCTACCCCAGGGTAGGGATAAGGTCTGCGTACACACTACCTTCCCCAGACCCCACTAGTGGCATTATACCGGGTTCTTGTTGTTGTTGTTGTTCCTCTTGAATGTTAGCTCTTAGATTGCAACTCAAATATATGCTTCCCTGGACTTCGTTTTTCCCTGTTAAACTAATAGTTTGTTCTATTTGTCCATCCTCTCTTTTGTTCAACAAATTGCACTTCCTGTGATGTCTCTCGGAAAGTGCTTTCTATATAAAGTGAACTTGTTCCGCATTTCTGTTTACCTTGTCATTCATTAGTCATTCGTTGTCCATTTCTTGTGACGACCTGCGTTAGATTTGCAGTTTATCCCACACTACTAAGAAAATATATTTCCTGCTTAATTTTCTTGGCGTGGACATATTATCAGCCTGTTTTCTGGTGTAGGTGATGCCTTTTTTTTTTTGATAACCGTGGTGTCCGGGCCAGCTTGCGTACACTTCGACTAATTCCACGGGATACCTGCCACCTCCCACCAGCAACATGTACCAGGTAACTCTATCCACCAAGGCTTAGATAGATGGGAAGAAAACACCTAGTATTTGGCTCCGTGGATTTGAACCTGAGACCTCATGGTTCTCACTCACTTCATTGACCACTAGGCCACACCCTTGGTTATTTATTAGCAAGCTGTTAAATTTGCCATCCTATTATGCAGCAGGCTTGATATTGGTTGGCTGCTGTCCTGGAGGTATGCTTAGTTAGACTCCTTTTCAAAACCTTCTACTTATAGACATTTACTAAGCATCTCATGCATTTTTCTGCAGGGACGGCAAGTAATATTGTCACTTACATTGCACGGTAGGTACTTGAGGAAAGTTCTCTTGTATCATTGTTATTCATATTACTGTTGGTTTGCTGTTGTTTCCATTATAATACCTACTAGGTGTTGATACTTCATTCAACTGCAGTGGCAATGTGGCGCTTTCAGTATTGATGACTGCTGCAAGTACCCTATCTGCTGTGGTTAGTAGTTTTGTTTGGTTGATGAATATAATATGCATATAAGACGTTTATATCTGTCCATATGCGTATGTCGTGTGTTTTATGCATCCCAAGGATAAGTGACCTAAAACAATTCATGAGATAGTTCTGAAATGTGTAACTTAAAGTAACTCCAAAGTCTTGTGAAGAAACCTTTTGGCCGACAAAGAAATGCATTATTGACAGAATAATCAACAAGCATCTAAAACAAACCTGGGGAGCTTCTTTTTCAAATTACTTTGAATTTGAATTCTCTTGATTTCTAAAAGCATAAAGGCATTTGGAGGAGTTGGTCCATTTTGTCCTAAGAGCAATACAAGCTTAGTAAGATTATCAGAGCAGTCAATTGTTGCCAACGTCAAAGACAAAGATGAACTGTCAGGATCGACATCAGATGTAGACAGGATGTTTTTGAAATTCAGATGGGAAAAATATGCAGATTAAGTGAAGGCTTCAGCACTAAAAGAAATGATTAAATTAATCCCTACCACCAGAGTTGTTGTGCAAACAGGTCCAAATATTTTGCCTCTAGCCTACAATCAAGGTGCAGAATTAGAGAGCGTAACATTGAGTATTCAATGGTCATATGGAAGTGTCAAGTTCAGAACAGGAAAGTGTGTTTGGATGGTCAAGAATATAAGAAAAGATTTAGGTTCTTAGATTGTTTTCTTCATACATAGTTTTATTAAATTGTTGATCTGTGTTTAACTTTAACAGCAAAATTATTGGTAAGCAAATCCGTGTTTGCGAGTGCGCCTAAAAGACACAAACGGTGATCTTTATATCTAAACGTAATAAACAAAGCACTTTATCATCTCACTTATTAGTAAGCAACCAGAGAACTTTTGTCTAAGACTGGTGGGCGGTTCTTTATTAGTACACTCATATTCTTAAACAATGTGGGAAAAAGCTCCCACACTTCCTCTTATTGTTGAATGTGTCTCACGCTTCTCTTAATATCATGAAAGATACTCTAATCCTATCTGATGGTGTGAGAGCTCCCTTAAGTTAATTGACCTTTCTGGTTACACATGCAGGTGGATGACCCCTTTCCTAACAGAGAAACTTGCAGGGCAACTTGTTGCAGTAGATGCAGCTGGACTTTTCATGTCCACTTTGCAGGTCTGTTTCCTAATTTGGTTATTGGCTTATCATTATCGTAGTATTGTAATTCGTCAGAATAAATTATAAACCCTGCCAACATGCAGGTGGTTCTTCTTCCTGTCTTAGCTGGTGCATTTCTGAATCAGTATTTCAAAAGCCTTGTCAAAATTGTGTTTCCATTGATGCCCCCTATTGCTGTAGCAACTGTTGCAGTTCTTTGTGGAAATGCAATTGCGCAGAGTTCTTCTGCAATCCTCATGTCAGGTCAACAGGTTGTCTTAGCTGCTGCTCTTCTTCATGCACCTGGCTTCTTCTTTGGCTACGTGCTCTCAAGGATGCTCGGGGTTGATGTATCGTCCTCAAGGACAATATCTATTGAAGTCGGCATGCAGGTAAGCAGATGATTTCAGAAATAGGCTCTGGGAAGAGCGCTCTCTCTCTCTCCCCCATTTATCGAAAAAGAATTGCCACTTCCAGCCCTCAGTATATGACTGAAGAAAATATTTGTAAACGTATTACAAAATGGCACCTGAAAAACAATCAGGGGAAAGATGACACTTAAATAATTAGATAAGCCCTTGATATAAACCATGCCTTTTAGTAAGGTGCTGTATACTCATTAAATTGTACTTTGTTTGTTGCAGAACTCGGTTCTTGGAGTAGTTCTAGCCACTCAGCACTTTGGTAACCCGCTTACTGCAGTACCATGTGCAGTTTCTAGTGTTTGTCACTCAATATTTGGCAGTGCCTTGGTTGGTATCTGGAGGCGTTCTGTTCCAGATCAAGTGCAGCAGTGAGTCACTCTCTTGGTGTATCTTGATCATGAATCTAAGATTGTAGCGTTCTTTTTTGACACTGCATCGCAAAGTGATACATCAAGCTCGGTAGTCATTGGAGTTATAGGGTCTTTTTTAGAAGTTCCTAGTGTTGATGTCTGGTTAATCAGCAATGATATTCGATACCAAAAACATTTTTATTTTTTTTGGTGGTGATTTCAAGGTGTTCCAGGTAACTTTTGAATTCTGGGAACTTCTAAAACTGCTTCGGTCAGAAAAATTGATCAATTATGTGGATTGGCATTCATGGTTTTATTTTTTTTATTTTTTATTTTTTATCAAGGTAAGATTTTTGTTTTTTGGACATTCATGTTTTTTTAAAGGGAAAGCATGCTATGAATGTAGTCAAATCTTCTTTCTGTATTAGTAAGCAAAGTCTTATTACCTTAAAACTGTCGTCCCCTAAAAGCTCTTTCTTCCCTGCTGCTTGCGGAGATGGGAAGGCAATGCGTTGGCAATTTGGCATAGGATAAGACGCGGGTAGAGCAAGAAGTGAATCCAAAATTTAGAGTTAGTATGTTCATTACGAGTATGATCTTATTATATGTATATATTACAAAATTCTTTTTGCAGATGCATACATAATTCGGGCCACAAGCACCGGTTTAGCTTGGACCATGGAGCACGTACGTCCTAAATATGCCCCTGGGGACTCCTGATACCTTTCAGTAATAAATAGTAGGAGGGACCATATTCATATATGTTCAATATACAGAATCTTTGTTTCAGCACGGAAAAATCCTGGAACGGCAAAAATTCAACAAAGGGTACAAATTCTGTTAATATGTCAGAAATGCCAGCTTCCTTCATCTTGGCTGTTGCCTACAAATTAAACTACACATTAGACAAAATCAAGCCAAAGAATACCATATAGAATCAGCAAAGATGACTGATAAAAAATAACATCATGTGCTCCTCTGCTTAATTTCACTCCCGCCCAATAGCTCAGACCCCACTACACACTAGCATTCTGCAGATGCTATTTAACTATTCTTTGACCAAGCATACCTCTCTGTTTCCTTATTAATTACTCAAAAGTTTACCTTTATACTGATACGATACGTAAATGATATAGCACCATATGCGCATGCTTAACGTCTATGGATGTTCGTTCCCTCTTTTAATTTCTCAGTGTATTATTTCTAAAGGAGATCTAGGAAGAGTCATAGGAGATTTTTTTTTATTTTTATTAAAACCATGCACCCATGCTTTCACCTCCCGTGGTGGGGGTTTGGCATTGGCCCCTGCCTTGTATATTAAAATCTCAAAAGTTAATACAACAAGAGGGGGACATAATACCTTATCTCCGGTAATACTAGTTAGCCTAACTAGAAAAGTGAAATGCTTGGATTGGACGCAACCAATCAATAGTCAAGAGAATAAACCTTGTAACAGAGTTGCTATTAGCTAAAGAAGCTATAGCGTTATAACAGTAACTGCCATCGAGATTGCGACTGGTCAATGAAGTCTTCATTTGGATTAAGGGAGCTGAGTGTACCAGGATCAGCTTGTTGAGTCCTGGATAGAAGTATGGAGCTAACATCATGGTGGTTCATAAAACCAACCTATGTGCTTGGCTACTCTTATTCTAAAAGAAGGGAGGTTAAGCTTATCCATTCTCAGAGTGCCTCTGGCATCATTAGGCAATTGACTTTCCTGAACATATAGGACATGTTGGCTGAGGTTAATAGCATGCTTGGTTAAGGCATCCGCCACCATATTCCCTTCTCTAAAACAGTAAGAGATTTGTATGTTGTGACTTCTTACCATTTTCTTGATCTTTTCAACATCATTGTAAAGATTCCAGGGGGAGTTAATATTTCCCTGAATCATCTGAACTAGATTACATATAAACACAAAGGAGTACGGTGGGTTGGTTGAGATTTTTCACCCTTAATCAAACTCGAGCTCTGGAAAGAAAGAACTTCTTGGTTAGGAGCATTTTATCCTATAGTAATAAAGCTTATCCGGGAGGAGTCCGAATTAGTGGGCTAGTGAGTTTCATATAACGGATGTCTAAAAACAAGGAAGAAAATCAAAGAAAAAAGAATAGCTAGATTACGTATAGAGGCACACATTACCAGCAAGATTCGTGAATTAAATTAGCTCGATCGGTATTTGTATAGATCAAGATCGGCTTAAGTTTGTTTAGCCTCAAAATCGAATAACAATTGAATTTGTAAGTGATTTTAAAGAAACGTGGATTAAACTGACACAAAATGATAAATCATATTGCAATTGAAGCAAATAACGATAAAGTAAATGCAAACCGCACGAATTGAACAGTTTCAGCTTTGGAAGGTTAGTCACCTCGAGACAAACGTATTTCGAACGATATCAAGACAGAAGAATAAGAATTTAAAGAGAATAACAATGTATTGTTTTGAGATGCGTATTACAATGTGTTCCAATGAATAATCATACCCCTATTTATATAGTAGAGGATTCCTACTTTAGGTACAATTCTATAAAATGTAAAAGATCTCTTGATTCACTGATTGCCGGTTCCTTATTAATTCGTGCCGAGATTCCCGCCATAATATCCGACCGGTCACGGATATTTCGGTCTTCTGTTGGTTATGCTAATAATATTTTTTCGAGTTCGATCGGGGCTAAGGTTGACTCCGAGATTACGGACTTAATATTCTCGAAGACAGGCGTTCTGACCCAGGGTTCTAGCTCGGTGGGACTCGGAGGTCGATCTTCAATCTTTGGTTGTCATAATCCGAGCCTAATCTGTCATGTCATAGGCGAGCTCGATTCCGACCGTATACAAATAGTTTCCTCATTTTTCGAAGAGTAGAGACGAGAAATGAAATGACCTTTCGATTCTTTTTTAGGCACCACATGACAGAAACGACAAAGCAGTCGAAACGTATCGCCAGTCAAGTCTTAATGGCATTAAATGCTCGTCAGTTGCTGGTCAGCCACTCCTAGATGTGAACCGTCAATGAAAAACTATAAATACCCCCTCATTTGTTCATTCAAACTTTAAATTCAAACCTTCTGACCTTGTTCCTAAGAAATTTTAATACTTCCAAGCACTTATATTCTGGTTACTTTGAGATATTTGATAAGAACTCTCATTCGTATTTTTCTCAAACCACCGAGTGTACTCTTATAACTTCCTCTTTTTCCTTATTTCCTCTCTATAAAGAAATGGCGAAAACTTCCAAAACCGTTTCCCAAAAAGAAACTCCTTCTACCTCGTAGCCGGCTACCGAAGAGACCGCTTCACATACTGCTACTGAGGAACCAGCACCGGAACCTCCTCTAAAAATGTACATCCCAGGGGGATGCCCGGTCAATGCTAATTTTAAAGTCAAAAAGCCCTCCTCCATACCAGGCCGGTGTGAGGGGGTCTCGAGGTACATCTACTCGATCACCGAGGATATTCTCTCCAAAGTCAAGAAAGATTGTAACTGGGTTGACAAATATATGGTGGTTCCCGAACCTGACGAAGCCATCACCACCCACGTCGAGGTATTTTCAAGTGCTTATACTTATCCCTTCACATTGGGCCCCTTAGACCCGGTTATTATCGACTTTTGCAAAAGATATGAGATAACCTTCGGTCAAATCTAACCTTCTTTCTAAGGATCGTAATCCTCATCCGTTTCTTTGTAAGAACGATCGAAGGGTTTCCTTTTACTATCGACCACCTCATGCGTTTGTACAGTCCCCGACTCTACCGGGGGGATTGATCAAGCTCACCCGTCGGACCAGTAACGCCCCGTTCTCCAGTATCGACGAGGATAGGGATTGAGGTTGGTTAGGTCGTTTCGTTCGAGTGAAGACCTCGGACTTGATCCCGGCCAGCACATGTCATTCCCTGAGAAGTGGAACATGTCATGTAAGTATAATTTAGGTTCCAAAATTTTAATTTATCGCCTTTTTCCTTCCTACTTACCGGTGTTCTGTGGTGGTGTAGTTGTTGCTCGGGTCCCGAATGCAGTTCCTCGACTCAAATAGTGGGTCGAGGGCATCGTATAGCGAAGGCCCTATTCCAAGCGCTCGTGGCGCGAGCTTTCAAAGGGTCTATGAGAGGTCCGTTCGCATGGTGAGATCTCTTTTATGGGTAATATTTGGTTTTCCTTATGCAAAATTCTCACTTGCTTTATTCCCTTTTTGCAGGTTTATCCAAGGATGTCCAAATGAGGCCCCCATCTGGTAGCGATGATGTCCCTACCGAGTCCCCTGCTCTGAGACATGGTGAAGAGAAGAAAATAAAAAGGGCCCCGAGTTCTCCAAGCTCGGAGAAGAAAAAGCCGAAAAGAAGGCTGGTGTATAAGTCCAAAGAGAGCACCAGCGCTCGAGCACCACCTCTGGGTTCTCTCTATCAGATGAGGGATGAATCCGAAGAAGAACAAGAGGAAGAAACCTTCAATCTGGTGGCCCGAATGTTGACACGGCTCGAAGGGAAAGGGGCCTCCAAACCAGAGGGAGACGATGCCGATCTTCATCAAGCTAGGGACAGGAGGAGGCTGGGACCGAAGTTTCCCGGGACGTAGGCAGTGCACCAAAGGAAGCACTCAGTGTGATAGAGATCACCGAGTAATCTTCGTTCACTGAGTCCATGTACAATGAGGCTCAAACGGTGAAAGAATTTCCCAATAAGGGAGTCCTCGGAGCGGACAATCCCTTTTGCGGCTTCTTTGATGGAGTGGACTCTACGTCCACGGAGGGCGTCACCGGGTTGGGTGATTTAGAGATACCGAGGAAGAGCCCATATTCGGGAGAAAGCGGACCTTCCTTGAGCCCCAAACTATTCAATCGATTCCCTGCCCCGAGTGTGGATTCCCGCCGGAAACGATTCATCACTTTCTCCCTTTCGGAGGACTCCCGGGTCCTCTCCGCCCCCATAGGGATGGATAGTTATCTTTGATATCTGGTGACCGAGGATGATCATGCCAAGATGAATGAGGTGGATGCACCTTATCTGTTCAACGAAGCGCAATAGGCGTTAAATCGGGTAACTTTAGATATTCCTCAATGGTTTTCAATTTGTACTTAGGCTATTTTGTAAATAATTCTAACATTTTCTCTTTGTGCTTGTAGGCCTCGGTACTTCACCACGAGACTTTTTTCCGATACCGGGATGAGCTGAAACAGCTTGAGGCCGAGGTCCGAGGGCTCACTGAGAAATGAGATTCCTACAAACTTCTTAGTGAGCAGCGTGAAGGGAGGCTAAGAGCCTCCGAGCTGAGCTCGAGGTGGCTCGGAAGGCTGATCTGGTCGAGCAGGTAAACATATTTGAGGTTAGTGACGACGAGCTAGGCTCAGTGACTAATGATCGAAATCCGCAGGTCCAATTGAAAATCGACCAAGTAGCCCAACTTCGAGTTGAGATGGACGCTGTCAAGGCCGAGACCGACGAATGGAGGGGCAGGATGGATCGTCTGGCCTCAAAAAAAGAGGCTGCTCAAGCGCAACTCACTTCAGCTGAGGTCCAGCTTTGAGCAGTAAAGGAAAGAGCTGAGGTGCAGGCCAAAAAGGTCGAAGAGCTGCAGTCTCGGCTAAGTTCGGCTGCCTCTGATCAAGAAATTATGGCCAAGGAACTTGAAACGACCAAGTCAGTGGTCGTGATTGTTAAAGCCGACGCCGACGAGATGGTAGCTCAATATAAGGCCGATGCCGAGGCGTCCCAGGACCGCTTGAAGGATATTGTTGATTATGAGAAGCGACAGTCGCGAAGAGAGGTCCTCGAGAAGATTCATGCTCAGGGTTTTGATCTATCAGCCGAGATCAAAATCGCTAAGGGGCTCGAGGCCAAGAAATTGGCCTACCCTAAAGAAGAAGAAGAAGAAGAAGAAGAAGAAGAAGAAGAAGAAGAAGAAGAAGAAGAAGAAGGAGGAGAAGGAGAAGAAGAAGGAGAAGAAGGAGAAGAAGGAGGAGAAGAAGAAGAAGAAGAAGAAGGAGGAGAAGAAGGAGAGAAGAAGGAGGAGGAGGAGGAGAAGGAGGAGGAGGAGGAGGAGAAGGAGGAGGAGGAGGAGAAGAAGAAGAAGAAGAAGAAGAAGAAGAAGAAGAAGAAGAAGACTCTAAGGATTCCAATGGACCCGAGAGTGGAGAAGATCAGGATGTTTAGACGCTTTTTGTAGAAATTTTTCGGTTTTTTGTTTTTCTTGTGTACTTTCGTATTTTTGTTAAGGTCGTTTGGCCTTTGTAAAGACTGTATATAATATACAAGGCTTATTTTTCCCTTCGACAGTTTAAGAATTTTGCCCTTTGCTTTATTCTTTATGTTTACAAAGATCAAAATGCCTTAGCATAAAATAGTTTCCTTTGCTTTATTCTTTATGTTTTCAAACATCAAAATGCCTAAGCATAAAATAGTTAGGTCATGTTTGGACCTTGCCTTTGACATTATTTTGTTTAAAGCATCGTGGGGGTTTGGTATGACCAGAAACATTTTCCCCAAAGTACTTATGATTTTTTAGATTATAGTTTGCTGAACGTAGCCTTTAGAAACGGTTATGAAATTTTGAAGGCCTTGTTTTTTGCTACAGGTCTCGGACATCTCTGAGTCGTTTTAATATGACCGTAGCCTTTAGTTCGGGTATTGCCCAGTGGGCTTGTTACCCCAAGTTATTTGGGCTTGCCTAAGATAACAGTCCCTGAATGGGGGTGGCCATAGCCTTTAAGGTTCGAGCGTGGCCTAATAGGTCTTGTGCCCCCGGGCTCCGATAGCCCGAGCTATCTGATTTTGATTTTTGACGGCAGCCCCCGATTGGGAGTGATCGTTTGAACCCCAATAAAGTCGCCCCTTGGGCTCGATACCTTTAGGGGATCGAATGTAAGTAATTCCTTAAAAGAAAAAAAATAAATTCTTACAGGACAAGATGTTTATCCGTAAGGTAAAAGCTTCTTTTTATTCTTGTGCATAATAGTTACACATGTATACAAGTTTTGTGCCAGGGCCCAAGTAGTCTATGTGGGCACAATTCATGTAACCGTCTGGCCCTTACAGTAAATCCTATCGATCGAGCCGAGACCATTCAATCATAAGGTTTGCTTCCTTGCTAAAGTCGTTAACCGAGTTGATGTCCCCAGTGTTCGGGGACGAGCGTAGAGAGACCTCGGATACTATTGTCGTGATCTTCGATACCGGTTCGTAACCGCCCTTCAATTATAAGTTAGCACGATTTATTGTTGCCTCGTTAAAAATCTTACCGGAAAACCCATTTGGGACAAAACTAGTTCAAGGGAAAAAGAGTGCAACGCATGCATTCGGGCCTAAATATTGTATCGTTCTTTGATGATTGCCTACAAGTTTTAGTTCGTAATGTAAATAAATAAAAGGAAAATAATGGGGTCTTACCTTAACAGTAGTATCACTTCATGTGAGTTACGTTCCAGTTGTTCGGTAGTTGCTCATCGTTCATTGTTACGAGCTTGTATGATCCTTTACCGGTGATCTCGATAATTTGATAAGGTCCTTCCCAGTTCATCCCCAACTTCCCTTCTTTTGGGTTTCGAGTGTTTAGTGTGACCTTCTTTAACACTAAGTCCCCGACATTGAAGTGTCAAAGGTTGGCCCTTCGATTGTAATATCTCTCAATCTGCTATTTTTGGGCGGCCAACCGGACAAGGGCTGCTTCGCGCCTTTCATCTAATATATCTAGGTTCGTGTTCATAGCCTTGTCGTTCGATTCCTTGGTTGCATATCGGAACCCAAGACTTGGTTCACCGACTTTGACTGGTATAGAGCTTCGGCGCCGTAAACCAGTGAGAACGGGGTGGTCCCAGTACTGGACTTCGAGGTCGTACGGTATGCCCATAGGACTTCAGGTAGAATTTCCTTCAATTTTCCTTTGGCGTCGGTCAACCTCTTTTTGAGGTTTTGGAGTATGGTTTTGTTGGTCGATTCTACTTGCCTGTTCCCAATAGGGTGGTAGGGTGTTGATATGATTCTTTTGATCTTATGATCTTCGAGAAATTTGCTCACCTTGCTGCAGATGAATTATTTCCCATTATCGCATATGATCTCGGCCGGTATTCCGAACCGGCATATGATGTGGTCCCAAATGAAATCGATGACTTCTTTCTCCCTGATCTTTTCATATGCCTGGGCTTCCACCTACTTAGAAAAATAGTCAGTCATAAACAATATAAATTGAGCCTTACCGGGTGCCCATGGAAGGTGGCCAACGATATCCATTTCCCACTTCATGAACACCCATGGTGACAAAACCGAATCCAGCAGCTCCATGGGCCGATGAATCAATAGAGCGTGTCTTTGACATTCATCACATTTTCGTACGAACTTCGTCGCGTCCTTTTCCATATCGATCCAGTAGTAGCCGACTCTGATCACTTTTTGAACCAATGATTCGGTGACTAAATGATTTATGCAGGTGCCTTCGTGGATTTCCCTGAAAATGTACTCGGTATCTCCTGGTCCTAGACATATCGCGAGTGGGCCATCGAATGTTCTTTTGAATAGGGTTTCTTCTTCGGACATGCTAAACTAGGTTGCCTTTGTACGCAGGGCCCTCGATTCTTTTGCATCCGAGGTCAGTTTTCCGGTCTTCAGATATTTCATATATTTATTTCTCCAGTCCTAAGTTAGGCTCGTTGAGTTAATCTCGGCATGGCCTTCTTCCACTACCGATATCATAAGTTGTATGACCGCCCCTGAGTTAAACTAGTCGTCCTCGATCGATGACCCTAAGTTAGCTAGGGCATCGGCCTCACTGTTTTGATCCCGAGGTATGTGTTGCAAAGTCCATTCTTTGAACTGATGTAATGTTACCTGCAACTTATCCAGGTACCTCTACATTCAATCTTCTCTGACCTCGAACGTCCCATTAACTTAGTTTACCACAAGGAAAGAGTCGCACTTGGCCTCAACTACCTTTGCCCCCAAGCTTTTGGCTAGTTCGAGACCTGCAATCATGGCCTCATATTCGACCTCATTGTTAGTCAATTTCACAGCCCTAATAGATTGTCTAACTACATTGCCTGTTGGTGGCTTCAATACGATGCCAAGTCCGAACCCTTTTGCGTTCGAGGCACCGTCCGTAAAGAGGGTACAGATCCCAGAGGAGGTTTAATCTACCTCGGGTATTGGGGCTGGCGTAAAGTTGGCCACAAAGTGTGCCAAAATTTGAGACTTAATGGTGGTCTGGGGTCAATATTCAATATCGTACCCACTGATTTCCACGACCTATTTGGCCAATCGACCCAATAGCTCGGGCTTATGCATAACATTCCTCAATGGGTAAGTAGTCACTACATATATGGGGTGACACTGGAAGTATGGTTTTAGCTTTCTAGAGGTGCTAAGCAAAACGAGCGCCAGCTTTTCTAGGTGAGGGTACCTAGTTTCGGCCTCACCTAGGGTCTTGCAAACATAGTAAATTGGAAATTACGTACCTTGCTCTTCTCGGACCAGGAATCCACTTACCGCTATCTTTGATACTGCCAAGTACATATAGTTGTTCGTCTGTCTTTGACGTGTGAAGTAGTGGCGGGATCGATAGATATCTCTTGAGTTCCTCCGGGGCCCGTTGGCACTCCGGGTTCCATGAGAAGTTATTCTTCTTCTTCAATAGTGTGAAAAACCGGTGGCTCTTGTCGGAGGACCTCGCGATGAATCGCCCTAGGGCGGCTATGCGCCCGGTTAATCTTTGCTCAGCCTTCACATTGTCCACAACTGTGATATCTTTGATGGTTTTGATTTTGTCGGGGTTGATCTCGATTCCTCGGTTGGATACCATGAATCCGAGGAATTTAACTGACCCGACTCCAAACGCACATTTCTCCGGGTTCAACTTCATATTGTATTTCTTCAATATGCTGAAGGTTTCCTATAAATATTTTAAATGGTCCTATGCTCGCAAGGACTTAACCAACATATCTCAATGTAAACCTCCATTGATTTTCCTATTTGTTGCTCAAACATCCGATTTACTAGGCGTTAGTAAGTGGCACCGGCATTTTTTAATCCGAATGGAATCACGTTATAGCAGTATGTGTTGTATTTAGTGATGAAGGAGGTTTTTTCCTAATCACCCACGTCTATTCGTATTTGGTTGTACCAGGAGTAGGCATCGAGAAAATTGAGGATCTCGTGGTCGGCCGTGGCATCGATCATAAGATCGATGTTAGTCAAAGGGAAAGAGTCCTTGGGACATGCCTTATTCATATCCTTATAGTCTATACACATTTTTAATTTATTCCCTTTTTTAAGGACTACCACTACGTTCGCTAACCAATCCGGGTATTTAACCTCCCAAATATAACCTATTTTGAGGATTTTAGATACCTCATCCTTGATGAAAGCATGTTTGATCTCGGACTGGGGTCTCCTCTTCTATTTCACTGGATGGGACTTCGGGTCCAGGCTTAGCTTATGAGTGGTTATTTCCGGCGGGATCCCTGTCGTGTCAAGGTGGGACCAAACGAAATAATCTATGTTAGCGATAAGAAAATGAAGGAGTTTTTTCCTGAGCTCGGAATTTAACCCCGTGCCCAGGTATACCTTTTGATCGGGTAGATGCTCGACCAATATGACCTGTTCCAGCTCCTCGGTCGTCGATTTAGTGGCGTCGGAATCATCGGGGGCTATGAAAGACCTGGGTACCCCATAGTCATCTTCTTCATCAGTCCCCTGTTTCTCTAGTTGGGTCGTAGCTGGTGTTGGTAACTGCTGATTAGTTTCTGGTTTTATGACCGAACTCGGCCCCTTTTGTCATTGCAAGTGCGGATATCGGTATCGCCCCTTCGACCGCAAGCATCTCCTTTGCGGCTGGTTGTTCTCCATAGATTATTTTAATTTCGCATGGTGTTGGGAATTTTAACACTTGGTGCAGAGTTGAGGGTACTGCCCTCATGTTATGGATCCATGGCCTTCCGAACAAAGCGTTGTACCTCATGTCTTATTCGATTACATAAAACTTAGCTTCCTGGATGGTCCCGGCGGTGTTCACCGGTAATGTTATCTCACCCTTAGTGGTTTCACATACCATGTTGAATCCGTTTAGAACTCGGACTGTGGGCACTATTTGATCTTGTAGATCGAGCTGCTCCACGACCCTTGATCGGATGATATTGGCCGAGCTACATGGATCAATTAACACACATTTGGGGTTGCATGATCCCTTCCGCGTCCTCGTCGTTGAAAGACAGGGTTCCTTCCGGCATGTAATATCGAGTTCATTTCTCTCTCGTGATAGACACTTTGGTGCGCTTAAACACCGTCCCCTGAAGGATATCGACCACACCAATGATCATGTTAATGACATGTTGAGGTTCTTCTTGTTTGTTCTGTTTGTTAGAATCCCTATTCCTGAAATGATTCTTGGCTCGGTCGCTTAGGAATTCTCAAAGATGCCCGATGTTGAATAGTCACGATACTTTCCTCTCTAAACTGTCGGCAATCCTCCGTTTTGTGGTCGTGAGTGTCATAATATTTACATATCTGGTTAAGATCCCTTTGTCTTGGATCGGATTGTAGAAGTCGAGGCCATTTAGTATCTTTGATGTGTCCGATAACTGACATAATGGCGGCAACATCGACATTAAAGTTGTATTCCGATAACCTCGGTGCTTTTTAGGCCTGATGGGCCTGTCGAAGCTGTGTTTTCTTATTAGTCTCGGTTGCTCTAACCTCGGTCACTTCTCCTTTCATTTCTCATGGAGTTCCTCCCAGACCCACTGCTTCTTCGGTCTCCATTATACGGCTGATATCGATCCCTGTTTAGTCTCGGTTCACGATCGATGTCTCTCTTGACTCTGTTGATGGTTCTGACGGGATAAACAGACCCTGAAGGGGCCCCGAGTTGATCATCTTCCACTCTAATCTTTGATTGATACCGGTTATGCACATCGGCCTAAGTAACAGCCAGATATTCTATTAGGTTTTGTCTCAACTGTTGTGAAGCCACCGAGATTCGAACATTGAGCCCTTGGGTGAAAGCCTGAACATCCCAATCATCAGAGACCGGTGGCAGGTCCATTCGTTCAATTTGAAACCGGGACACGAACTCTCTGAGCATCTTATTATCCTTCTGTTTTACTTTGAAAAGATCTGATTCCTTGGTCTCGACCTTGATGGCTCCATCGTGTGCTTTCACGAAAGAATCCGCAAGAACTGCGAATGAATCAATAGAATTAGGAGGTAAATTGTGATACCATAACATAGCCCATTTTGACAGGATCTCTCCGAACTTCTTCAACAGGGAAGACTCAATCTCATCATCCTCCAAGTCGTTCCCTTTGATGGCGCATGTGTAAGAGGTTACATGCCCATTTGGTTCGGTTGTACTGTTATACTTAGTAATCTCGGGCATACGGAATTTCTTAGGGATCGGCTTCGAAGACGCGCTCGAAGGAAAAGATTTTGGCACGAACTTTTTGGAATCCAGGCCTTTCAATATTGGCAGTGCTCCTGGGATTTGGTCTACCCTGGAATTGTAGGTTTCCACCTTTTTGTCATTAGCTTCGATTTTCTTCTCCTCTGATTCTATTTGTTTTGTCAGCTCTTCAAGCATCTTTGTGATCTCGGGGTTAGCCCATGATTAATGTTCATTTGACCTTTCTGTGACCGGTTCATCCCTGCGAGTGACTTCCCGGGGTGGATCGGGTTCAACCCTGATTGGTGCACGATTTTGGTTCTGTAACTGAGCTATCGCCGCCTATTGGGCCTGCATCATTTCGAAGATCACCCATAAACTGATCTCGTCTCCTCCAATATTTTGTGTGTTTTGAGTTGCCGATCGGGCTCTACCACGTACAATATTCTCGGGGTCGGTAGGAAAGATTGTGTTGATAGCCACATGTGAATTAGCGTCAATTGGGTCTGCGAACGGAATTCATATGGGATCAACGGTTGGTACTTCCTCACCGGGCGTTATGTTGTTATTTTCACCATGATGGCCGGACTCGTTATCAACATGTAGGGGTGCTGATTGAGAGTTCGACATTTTGAGTTTTAACCTAAAATTAGAGACACTTCAAAGAATAAGTGTAAAGTAGTATGTGTTATGGAGATTTGTATCAAATAACCACTATTATCCTTAGCCCCATGGTGGGCGCCAAACTGTTTAACCTCAAAATCGGATAATAATTGAATTTGTAAGTGGTTTTAAGGATACGTGGATTAAATTGATACAAAATGATAAATCAGATTGCAATTGAAGTAAATAACGATAAAGTAAATGCAAACCGCATGAATTGAACAGTTTCAGCCTTGAAAGGTTACTCACCTCGAGACGAACGTATTTCGAACAATATCAAGATAGAATAATAAGAACTTAAAGAGAATAACAATGTATTGCTTTGGGATACGTGTTATAATGTGTTCCAATGAATAATCAGACCCCCCTTTATATAGTAGAGGAGTCCTACTTTAGGTACAATTCTATAAAAGGTAAAAGATCTCTTGATTCACTGATTGTCGGTTCCTTATTGATTTGTACCGAGATTTCCACCATAATATCCGACCAGTCACGGATATTTCGGTCTTCTGTTGGTTATGCTAACAATGTTTCTTCGAGCTCGATCAGGGCTAAGTTGACTCCGAGATTACGGAATTCATATTCTCGAAGACAGGCGTTCTGACCGCGGGTTCTAGCTCGGTGGGACTCAGGGGTCGATTTTTAGTCTTTGGTTGTCATGTTTCGAGCCTAACCTGCCATATTGTAGGCGAGCTCGGTTCCGACTGTATACAAAGCTGTTGTGCTCTTAATAGAAAATGTGCTCCAGAAATATATTTGTCCACCAATAGCTCCAATAATCTCTCAAGAGTTATAACAGTTAGACTGCATTAGGTGCTACACAGTTTTGGGAAGCATATCAATATAGTAGTAGTATATCAGTATTTATTAATACGTACTATACTATATACAGAAGGTACCTAAATCTCAGGAATTAAAGAACAAATAGATTAGTGAAGTTCTCCTCATATCTAAAACATGAATAGATACGTGCAGTATATATTTGCTTCTGGCCAAGATGGACCAAGATTACAAATAGGAATTCGGACCTACTGCAACACATCTCAAACTTTAAGTCACATGAAAAATAAAAGAAGCTAGCTAATTCTTAATGGTTGTGGGCTAAATCACTGCATTACATGATTGATGGAATGATAAATGATCACTTATTAATAAGTAATTGGATTTAAGTTATATTCATGGAACAAAGTTTTTACACTATAAGTGTAATTTAACTTATTATAATATGTCACTTCACTTATCACATGTACAACAAAACTAAGGACATATTGATAACACAAAGTTGAAAACTGGTCCTTTGTTCCGTTGTTCTTTGTTCTTGAAGTCTGGAAGTCACTTGCAAGATGGCAACACACTTGAGAGGAAACTTGATCGATTTTTCGGATGTGCAGGTGTATGTTTTTCCTTTGCTTCATGTTAATAATATCCAAGTGCTGTCACTTGGATGATGCAAGCAAATATCTGGCGCATTCCCAATAAAGTGATCGATGCACTATTTGTATTGTTGCATGTGTTCTGAGGAACAATTGAAGCGACTTTACAGCTCTGAGGAGTTGACTGGTACAGTCAATAAGAGAACTGATGTCCATCTAGTCCCTCTATCGTTTCTTTGACTCTAGTTGTTGGAACTTCTGCTCGACTTGAGATTTGTTGTGCTTTGGAACCTTGAGAATGTGTAACAGGTTCCCGGTCTGGTTCTTATCATAAAGTTTGTTAGATAATCAAAATCTAAAAAGGCACATAACTTATTAATTTTTCCCTTTTTGATGATGACAAACCTATAATTGAAGTTCCCCCTGAGTACCAGATTACCATCCTGTATTCCCCCTAAACATGTTCCCCCTCTCAATTATTTTTTCACCTTTTGGCATCATACAAAGATTATTCACAAGTAATAAGCAAAAAGAAGTTCAGCATGGTTAACTCATGCCACATGTGTGCACACAAGCATGGCTAAAAATATAGCATAAGAGTATAACATGCATAGAAAAAAAGAGATGCTCATTAATTTTAAAAAATGGAGAACATAAGTAGTAGGACCATTGTTATACAACTATTCACAAATCAAAACAACTTAAAAGTACCAACCACAAAACAACAAAACAAATAAAAGGACTAGGGTAGGACAGATAATATTTCACTGGACACTGGGAAGGGAACTGGTTTAAGGAGCACTAGAAGGGGGAAGCAGGGATGAAGAGGAAAGGATACTGAGGAGAATATCTATTCGAGCATTTGAAGATACTTGCTCGTTAAGAAGCAGCTCCTTCAGGTCCTCGACCTGTTTCCTAAGATCTGTATTCTCCTTGGTCAGACAGGCAATTTCTGTGCCTTGTACACTGCTGGAACCAGGTGCCTTCTGGGACTGACTAAGCTCCCCTTCAAGAATGGCATTCCGCGCCTTCAACCTCCTTATCTCTTCATTTGCAGCATTCTAAGCATCAATCAATTGCGAGATAAAGGAATTGCTGCCAACCACTCCATTCTTATCAATACACACACATTCCTCCAAGGTGATCTTTGAGAAGGTCTGCTTGCGAGTTCCCACTGTTGTTTTTCCCAAAGGGACTTTGAAGAAGTTAAACACCTTAGTGATCAAGAACCCGTAGGGCAACCCATGATTACCATCCTTAAAGTTTGTCACTTTCTTCATATGCTCGATCATGAGACCTGGAACAATAGTTGATACACTGGTAGGAGGGACTTTTTGTACATTTGTTCCCCTTGCTGCACAACATCATCCTTCAGAATAGCACTTCTAAAATTGGGAGAACAAGTCCCCTCAATGGATGAGATCCCTTCAGTGGGCACTCTCAAAATGTTCCTCAATACAGCCTCGTGCATCAAAAAGTATACTCCGTTCACCTTCAAGCAGATGTTATCATCCTCCACTGTGAACATGTCTGCGTAGAAGCTACGCACTTCTTCCTCATATACCTTGGGGATATCATTGGTGAAAAAGTGTGTCCACTTTTGAAACTTACAAATATCAACCAGTTGACGCATCCCTGTCATATCCAGAATGTCAGGGGAAAATATTCTGCCTCACAGTACCCTCTGTTTTCTCAGGTTTGCTCTGCTTTCATCCTTGGCCATACTTACTTTGGCCTTCTTGGAGGAACCAGGTTCCTCGTTGTCACCAACCTTCCTTTTCACAGACGTTTTCACACTTTTCTCTTTCTTTGCAAACTTCTCAGACAATTTCACACCAGACTTCTCAGACAAATTTTTACCACACTTTTCAGACACCTTTTCATCAGACTTGTCTACCTCAACATTTTCCACTTCCACAGCTTTCACAGATGGCTCTCTCCTGGGTTTTAGAATCACAGGTTCTTTAGAAGACTTACGAATTAAGGAAACAGGTTCCTCATTCACTTCTTCATCATCAACATCAACAAGTAGTGCTGGAGGCACTTCTTCCTCATTCACCAGCTTTCCTCATTTCACCAACCTCCTCCTTTTCTTCTCTTCTTTATTTTTCTTCAGAACAATTTCAAGGGCTTCCTTCTTTTATAGCCTGGTAGTGGGTCTTTTAAGAGTGGGCGCTTTAGGAACTGCCCTTCCACTTCTAAAAGTAATGAATCTTGCTACAGGCACATCATCATAGTCTTCCTCACTATTTTCATTTTTCTCTTCAGATAGAGATCTCATCTCATGAATGACAAAGTTCAACGGCTCATCATCGAAGTGAGGAGAATGAGCAGGATCAACACTGACATGGGGCTCCTTTGAGGAGCAAGGGGTTTCATCCCAAGTACAAAATGCTCTTCTTGGGCAGAGGGATCAGGTCCCTCTGTTATTTTCTTAGTAGTACTGACCGGTGCAAAGTTTTCAAGGAGAGCCAGTTCCCCACCTTTAACTTTGTGACTTTCATCTTCCCCCTGAGACCCAATGGTCTCATTATTACCCTCATAACCACCAACGAAAACTCCATTTGCAACAATTAGTAACATGTTCTCAATGGATTCTTGCTCATTTACCCCCAAAATAGAATCAGAGGATACATGAGGAACATTACTTGTAGGGCTGGCAATATTCAGATCAAAGCTTGGAACAGCCACTACTGAAACTTCGCCACTACAAGCCACATCCTGTTGGGTCTCAGAGCTTTTCCCAACTTTCTGACTAGAAACTTCCTGACCTTCGTCTCCATCTACTATTTCGCCTTCTGCCATATTTACTAGCGAGGCAGAAGGAGAGGTCGCAATAACGAATCATTTGGGATTTTGAGTTTTACGACTGCGGTGAGAACCAGAACTTGATTGGGTTGGAAATGAAGTAGTAGGTGGTTGTTAGTCTGGTATGGGGTTTGTAATGGTGACATGGGGGACTTCAACTCCTATTATTGTGCTTTATGAGACGAAGACACAGTGGGGACTGCACTAGAGACATTTGAAACTTCTGGATTTTGAGACATATTGGAGATTTATAGTGAGGACACAAGAAGAAATGTGTTTGCTTTGATAGAGAAAAGGGAATTTTTGTCTTTGATGTGGAAAGTGAAGAAAGAGACAGCTTTTGGGATTATTTAAGGGAAGTGAGGGACCGGTTACAAACGGGTACGAATCACCGAGTAGACAGGTCGTTTAGTAATGGGTGTGACGTTTGAGTTCTAAAGAGAAGAGAGAGAGAGATCAAAACTTTTAATAACATGGAACTTTTATAGCCGTTTTAAAATGTGCATGAGAATACAAAGTAACTACTAACATGTGTCAAGGAAACCAGGCTCCCTGACTTAGTTTTGTAAATGTGAGCCTCGTCTTTTCACCAAGATGCAATGTCATTAGCTACTTGTTTGCTATGTAGTTGTCGTGTGTGTCTACCTGTAACGGTATAAAGATGAGTTAGTACTTGCCAGAAAATACTTTTTAGCTGTTTTTACCTGTTCATTCTTTCATAGCTAATGATAGAGGGACCTGGTGCTTAGTTCAATTTTATCAGCCCCAATGCCAATCGATTCTTTTCAAAGTGCTCTCTGTTGAGTGCTTTGGTAATGATATCTGCTACTTGGTCTTCTGTTTTGCAGAACTTCATGTAGATAAAACCCTTTTCAACATTGTCTCTGAGAAAATGATGTTGCACATCAATGTGCTTTGTTCTCTTATGTTGAACCGGGTTCTTTGTCATGTTGAGACCACTAGTATTATCACACAGTAATGGCACGCAATCATAAAATACACCAAAGTCCTCCAGTTGTTGCTTGATCCATAGTTGTTGCGCACAGCAAGAGGCAGCTACCACATACTCTGCTTCTGTAGTTGAAAGAGCTACAGAGTTTTATTTCTTTGTACCCCCATGAAATCAAACATGATCTTAGAAAATGTGCTATGCCAGATTTACTTTTTCTATCGACTTGATAACCAGCATAATCAGCATCAGCATACCCAATTAAGTCGAAATTGTCCCTTGAAGGATAGTAAAGAATCAGGTCTTGCGTTCCTTTAAGATACCTTAGAATCCTCTTGGCAGTTTTAAGATGAGATTCCTTTGGACTAGATTGAAATCTAGCACATAATCCAACACTGAATACAATATCAGGTCTACTAGCTGTGAGATACAAGAGTGAACCAATGATGCCTTTGTACATGGTTTCGTTCACAAGAGAACTGGGTTCATCCAAGTCTAGACGGGTTGCACTGGCAATAGGAGTATCAATGGTTTTTCTGCTTTCCATCTCAAATCTCTTTAGTAGCTCTTTAATGTACTACTATTGGCTTATCATCGTTCCTTTAGGGGTTTGCTTAACTTGCAACCCTAGGAAAAAATTTAATTCCCCCATCATGCTCATTTCAAACTCGCTTCCCATAAGCTCTATAAACTCCTCACACAAGGAGTCATTTATTGCACCAAAAATTATATCGTCAACATAAACCTGTACAATGAGCAGGTTCCTTCCCTGTTTCTTTAGAAATAGGGTGTTCTCAATTTTTCTTCTTGTAAAGCCATTTTCAAGAAGAAACTTGGACAACCGTTCATACCAAGCACGAGGGGCCTGCTTCAGTCCATATAATGCCTTGTCAAGTTTGAATATATACTCAGGATGCTCATGACACTCAAACCCAGGTGGTTGTTTGATGAAGACTTCTTCCTTTAAATACCGATTCAGAAATGTACTTTTGACATCCATTTGGAACAATTTGAATTCCATATGAGATGCAAAAGCAATGAGAATTCTGGTGACTTCCAAACAAGCAACTGGAGCAAAAGTTTTATCATAGTCTATCCATTCTTCTTGATTGTAGTCTTGAACTACTAACCTGGCCTTGTTCCTTGTTGTATTCCCAAATTTATCAAGCTTGTTTCTGAACACCCACCTAGTTCCTATGACAGTTCTATCTGAGGGTCGAGGGACCAGGTGCCATACGCGGTTCCTCTTAAATTAATGAAGTTCATCTTGCATAGAAGTAATCCAGTCAACATCTTTCAATGCTTCCTTGATATATTTAGGCTCGATTTGATAAAGGAAAGCTGAGAAGGAAAACGAGTTTCTTGTCTTTGATCTGATTTGAATTCCTAAATCAAGAGGAGTGATCACATTTTGGAGAGGATGTGAACTTTTGTGCTTCGAGTTAGACACCAGAATTTCATTGTGGGAAGATCCAAGTTCCTCATAATGGGATCCATTGTTGGCATCTATGGATGGGTGAGTACCACTTCTCTGCTTAGCTTCAGGAGTTTCTTGCATCGCATCAGCAACTCTATCCTCTACTTCAATTGTTGTGATGGAGGAACCAGGTTCTTCTGCATCAACTGAGGATTCTGTTATATTTTCTTCGTTGAGTTCCTTGACTTGGCTCATCAATTCTGCCTTTCCATTGCCATATCAATGACTTCTCCAGGAACCTTCAACTACTCTCTATCTTGATCAATCTTATCATGTGAATTTTTCCCACAAAGGTGGTGTGATTCATCAAAGATTACATGTATGCTTTCTTCAACACATTGAGTCCTTTTGTTGTAGACCTTGTATGCTTTGCTTTGTAAGGAATATCCAAGAAAGATTCCTTCATCACTTTTGGCATCAAATTTCCCCAAAGCTTCCTTACCATTATTAAGAACGAAGAATTTGGATCCAAGCGCTCTTAGGTGAGTTAGCTTGGGCTTCCTTCCATTCAGCAATTCATATGGAGTTTTGTTCAGGAGGGACCTAATCATGCACCTGTTCACCAAGTAGCAAGCAGTGTTGACTGCCTCTACCCAGAAGCCTTTTGCTATGCCACTGTCAATTAGCATAGTTATTGCCATGTCTTCAAGAGTCATATTTTTCCTCTCCACAATACCATTTTGTTGGGGGTGTTCTGGGAGCTAAATAATTGTGACTTATGTCATTTTCAGCACAACATTCGTCAGATTTTGCATTGTCGAACTCTATGCCATGATCAGACCTTATACTTACAACATTATGGCTCATCTTCACTTGAATCTGCTTCACAAATGCAACGAAAATTGGAAAGGTTTCATCTTTGGTTCTAAAAAATAAGGTCCATGTGAATCTGGAGTAGTCGTCAACTATGACAAGGATGTACTTCTTTCCTCCTCTACCGAACACCCTCATAGGTCCATATAGATCCATATGGAGGAGATCAAGTGGCCTTGAGGTGCTTACTCGTTTCTTGGGCTTAAAAGAGGACTTGACTTGCTTTCCTCTTACACAAGCATCACACACCTTATGACCTTTGAACCTTGACTCGAGCAGCCCACGGACCAGGTCCTTCTTGACCAACTTATTCAGCAATGAAAAGCTTTCATGTCCTAATCTTCGGTACCACAACTCAGCATCATCATCAATGGCACTCAGACATGTAAGATCCCCATTGTGTAAGGACTCAAAATCAGTAACATAGATGTTTTTGAATTTTTTTGCCAACAGAACCACTTCACCAGTCACGAGATTTGTGACTGTGCAGGGTTTTGATAAAAATTCCACTTTGTTTCCTTTGTCGAAGATTTGAGAAACACTCAGTAGGATATATTTCAAGCCATTCACATAGTACACATTCTCAATTGAGTGAGTGAGTGTCTTCCCAATTCTTCCTACTCCCAGAATGTATCCCTTTTTGCTATTGCCAAAGGACACACTGCCTCCTTGCAGGGCTTTGAGTGAAAGAAGATCATCGATGCTTCCAGTCATATGCTTAGAACAACCACTATCCATATACCATTTTTGATTGCTTTCTTTCACTGCTCCATGCACAAGAAAATCAAGGATTAGACTTTGGAACCCAAACAAGTTTGGGTCCCTTGTAGTGAGGAAAGGGGCGAATTAAACTTTTTTTTGTCCAAGTAGGCAATACACGTTTCTTAATGGAGAAAGCAGGTTCCTTAGCAGTAGTTACCTTTTCAACAAAAACTTGGTTTTCTGTTGGGACTAAATTCTATACTTATAGTTTTTTTTAAAGTGTCCAGTGTTGCCACAGTGAGTCCAAAGCCAGTTATCAGGGACAATAACATACTTGCTATGTGGATTGTAGGGAGTCCTTTCCTTTTGAAACCCGACTACCTTCATGTTCCCACCATTGCTTGTAAACATGGAAGTGATTGTATCAGAGGACCAGGTCCACTTTAGAGATTTTTCTAGGTCATTTTTAACTCTGCCTAGATCTTCCTGAAGTTGTCTGTTTCTTTCAAGCTCAGCACACAGACTAGATTTTACATATTTGAGTTCATTTTCAAGCTTAATGTGTGCCTCACTTGCAACTTTCTTTCCCTTTTGGATATTCCCAAAACTGTTTCCCCTTTTTAGTTCCTCTATTATTTCTTTTAGATCCACAACAACTACCAACAGGTCATCTCTCTCATGTTCCACGTTTTAAATTTTTTTAATCAGAACATCTTTTTCTTTCTTTAGAACCTCGATGGTTTCTTTTAGGTCAACCACTACGACTACCAGATCATCTCTCTCGTGTTCTACTTCTCCTAGTTCCACAGTTAATGCATTTTTATCATTTATAAGACTATAATAAGCATCAATTAAAATATTTGCCAAAGATATAAGCTTCTTCTAAGAGAGACTTCAAATTTCTGTGAAGTGTCATGGCTTACCACATTAATGACACAAGTGATAACCTCTTAGCTTGTTGGAGCTGCCCCTTTTTGGAATGCCTTCATTCCTGTGAATCATTTTCTGAAATCGTTTCGTCAGGTAGGTCATGTCAGCATCCTCACCACCTGAGTAATTACTGTTTGCCTTGAGGACCAGGTTCTTCTCCTTTTTGGGCTCTCTTCTTTCATGGTCCTTCTTCTTGTTCATTTCATAAGTCTTCAGATTTCCAATGAGTTCATCAATGGTCAACTTTTGCAGATCCTTTGCCTTCGTGATAGTATTTACTTTGCTTTCCCAGGAACTAGGTAATACACTAAGTATTTTTCTGACAAGTTTATTCCTTGGAATGATCTCTCCTAAAGAGTGGAGCTCGTTGATGATAGAGGCGAATCGAGTGTGCATGTCCTGAATGGACTCATCATTCTTCATCCTGAAGAGTTCATACTCAGTGGTGAGCATGTTGATCTTTGACTGCTTGACTTGAGTTGTTCTTTCATGTGTTGTTTGGAGAACTTCCCAGATCTCCTTGGCAGATTGACAGGCAGAGATTTTGTTGTACTCATCTGGTCCATTACCACAGACGAGAATCTTTTTTGCTCGGAAGTTCTTCTCTATGGATTTCCAGTCAGCATCGCTGTACTCCTTCCTTGTCTTTGGAACTGTCACTGCTGGCTCGCCAACAGTTTTCATGGGGATGAAGGGTCCGTCGCAGATAACTCTGAATCTTCAGCAATAAAGTCATCCATCCTTGCCTTCCACCATCCGTAGTACTGTCCATTGAATATTGGTGGTCTGTAGGTTAATTGACCTTCTTCAAAGTTTGGTGGAGCAGTCATTTGGATCCTTTCTAGGTGTTAGCCTGATAGAAAGAACCTGCTCTCATACCAATTGATGGAAACCTAGGGTCCACCAAACTGTATAGAGAACCTAGTTCTCTATCGGTTCCCACAGAACACACACAACAAGAGATAAGTAAATGACACAACAGAGTTTTACGTGAAAAACTCCCAACTCACGGGATTAAAAATCACGACCTACACTCGTAGGATTTCAACTTCACTAACCGAGCAGCTTTAGATTACAACCTATTGTAACCTAGGAATTAAACTCTTAATCCCTCACTCACTTGTAATAACTCTATTATAAGCCTCTTTGTAATAACTCTATTACAAAGCTCACAACTCGACTAACTCTAGCCAAGACACAAACACAAAATTTCCTACACAATGCTTCTAGCTAAGCTAAGTAGGAATTATAAGTAGTTCATTCTAATACAAGTACAACACAACTAAGGACATATTGATAACACAGAACTGGAAACTGGCCCTTCATTCCGTTGTTCTTTGTTCTTAAAGTCTGGAAGTCACTTGCAAGATGGCAACACACTTGAGAGGAAACTTGATCGATTTTTCGGAGGTGCAAATGTATGTTTTTCCTTTGCTTCATGTTAATAATATCCAGGTGATGTCACTTAGACGATGCAAGCAAATATCCGGTACAAGGCATTCCCAATAAAGTGATTATTGCATTGTTTGTGCTGTTGCATGTGTGCTGAGGAATAGTTACAGCGACTTTACAGTTGTGAGGAGTTGACTGGTACAGTCAACAAGGGAACTTATGTTCATCTGTTCCCTCTATTGTTTCTTTGACTCTAGCTGTTGGAACTTGTGCCTGACTTGAGATTTGTTGTGCTTTGGCACCTTGAGGATGTGTAACAGATTCCCGATCTGATTCTTATCATAAAATTTGTTAGATCGTCAAAATATAAAAAGACACATAACTTATCGATGAAAGTAGACAAATATAGTAGAAACTCGTTGCTATCAGAGATCTCAGGAAATATTCTTTTTAACTTCATGCACCAAGATGACAAGCTGCCATATATATGGCAGCAAAAGAAGGTAGAACATATTATATATATTTATTAGAGTAATGGATAGAAAATATGGATATTGATGATGGAAGGAATAATAATGGGAAGTTAGATGATGTGTTCAAATTCGTAATGGCTCTGTATTCCTCCCAAAAGCTCCTAGGTTGTGTGTCTTTTGGAAGTGATTCCTGATAAAATAATATCTTTTTTTATTATTATCTGATATCCGGCATTCATTTGTCTGAATAATTAAGATTCGAGTCATTGCATATGACTAATTAAAAGAGAAACGTTTCTTATGATGAATTGTTTTTAATTTATTCGTTAAGGATGAACGATTTTCACCCTCCTCACCCCGTCCCAATATGATGGTAATATAACAGTAGTCCAGGAATAGGAACGTAGTATAGTTTCCTTTGTACAATTGATTGATTAACAAACAAACAAAAGGACGGAAACTGCGAAGAACCTGTGTTTTTCAAACGTATTCGTGAATAAGACTTCTCTTTTGCCTACCTCTGAAGCCCCCCCACAATCTTCCTGCCCTACTCAACTCCTCTTTGTCCCTCTTTTCCCTCCCTCCTCTCTTCTCTTTATCCTAAACTACCCTTTTTCACTTTTTCTTGTTTTCCCTATTGGATTTAAATTATGTATAATAACAATATCAGCATTTTTATACTATGAATGTAATTTGATAGGGTATAACAAGTAGTTTACCATACTTTTTTATCTATAATCAGGGGCGGATTTAGGTATGAATTCATCCGAACCATTTAACTTTGACTCGGATTCTATATATATATATATATATATATATATATATATATATATATATGTTAAGAAATACATTAAATATGTAGAAACAATTGATTTCTAACCGAGTAAATCAAATGATTTGGGGTAGAAATCGGAACTCGAACCCATAGAGTTCGAATCTTTGATTTAACTCTATCTATACTTATTAATAATTTGTTTTACAACAATTGATAATGTAAAAAAATTTCCATACTATCCTTGTATAAAAGTGCAAAATGTGCGATCACGTGTGTATGCATGTGTGTTTTTTCTTTTTTAAGTGGAGCGTAGGGAAATTAACTAGAGGACTATGTACAAGCTTGAACAATGGTCAAATCTTGCATCTCTCGCGTTACAATTAGTTGTCGAATTGTAGAAGGCAAAATTGGAGTTATTGGAAGATAATTGATGACAAGTAAAAGTTATAGGAATACATTGATGTTTTAAATGACAAGCAAAAGTTGCACAAAGCCACAAAGTTTGCCTTTTCCCCGAAACGTTACATACATTAGCCTACAAAAGCTGAAGTTTTTTTGGTCCCCGATCAGAAATCGAACAGTCTTAGTTGGTAAAAAGTACTACTATTAAAAAGTGTTTTTAGGTTTTTGTTAGAATAAAAAACAGTATCTCTGAATTAGTCTTCGAGTTTTGCAAAAAATGAATGTAAAAAATTCAAACACCGATCGAGTTCGTTCATTACAATGTACGTATAGCAACAAATTCTTGGAATCTCCTTTTTACTTTTTAAATTTCATTTTGGATATTGTAGACATATTACAGCGGGGTAGTATAGGAAGTTCCTACCATTTTTGTCAGCTTTGAGCTCTCCCCATATCTACAATAATTTATGTCCTCTTCTTGTCATTGTTTCGAATTATCACTTCTCTAACATTAAGAAAAATCAGTGCATATATTCTCATATCTCCTCTCTGCCCAAAAACACAACCCCACTCCATTCTTTCACCTAATAAATCACCCTTCTCTATAGAGCCTCCATATTCCCAAACCCATAAACAAAAGAAGCATTAAAAAATCTTGAAAAAAAATTAATTAATGGCTACTCATAATCTTGAACTTGAACTATCACATAATTACAGTGACAGTAATGATGATGACGAGGATGAGGAGCAAGACATCGATGAAGAAATAGAAGTGGAGGGAAAAGAAGAAAATAATTCTAATGAGTACAACAACAATTGCGGAGTTTGTAGTGGTCGTGGTCGTGGTCGAGGAGGACTGGCAGGCTTTTTCTCCGGGAAAGTTATAGACCCGAGAGCGCCTTGGGTTCAAGAATGGAACAGAATATTCTTACTAGTATGTGCCACTGGACTTTTTGTGGATCCACTATTTTTCTATGCTCTTTCTATTAGTGAGAATTGTATTTGCCTCTTCATCGACGGGTGGTTCGCCGTCACGGTCACGGCTCTCCGGTGCATGACTGATGCCTTGCATTTATGGAACATGTGGCTACAATTCAGAATGAACAAATTACGTCCTCATGATAAGAATCCTCCACGTTCTGTGGCTTTACGATATTTGAAGGCTAAAAAAGGGTTCTTTTTTGATCTATTTGTCATCCTTCCTTTGCCGCAGGTGAGTTCAAGATGATTTATGATATGCAACTTTTTTTCTATTTTGTGGTATGATAAACATGGTGATGCATGTTTTGTATTTTAGTATGAAAATTGTAGTAAAAGAAGACAAAAGGCATGCATGTCATGGCCGTTGTTTGTTATGCATGCAGTGATAACCTTAAGCAGTTGCAGTAAGAACAAGTGATCAGGTAACCAAGTGTCTTTTCTTTCTACTCACAACAGAAAGAGGAACTCAAACAAATTTGTTTACAAGAAGAATTACATATATATATTTACGGATTTTGAGATCCCATTTAGATCAAGAGTTCAAGACTTCAATCACTTACCGTTATCATGCATAGAAGAATAATAATGACGAGTAATCTATCACGAATATTTCCGAATTTTTGTTTTTCTTCCATAGCTTCTGAATGAAGAACAGTACTACTAGACTACTAGTACTATTTTTTAGAGTCCGTTTTTAATCTTTCCTTGCCTTTTATACATTTGGAGCTTAGTTTTTCTTCTTGTTTCCCTTCTCTTTAAAGCAAGGATTTTGAGAGGAAAGATTAATTTTGTACTCCCTCCATCTTATTATATATCGAGCTTAAGAAAAATAAAAAATTTGACTCATAAACTAAAGAGATGTATCATACCCAAAGTACCCTTAATATTTTGTGGTCTACCCGCCATGTCAATTTCTATTAAAACATATCACTAAGATTTTAAGTTCCGGATAGTGTAAAAGATATTTACACAATCATATCACTTTGGATAATTACAAGTTAATCTTTATGATAAGTAATATAACCTATACTAATATTTTAAAATATGACAACTAATCTACTCTCTCTAGTTAGACTACATTAATATTGTAAAAAATATTTACACTATCAATGTACATAACTTAAGAAATATTTACACTATTGCAGAGTCAAAACTTTAAAAATATTTACACAGAAATTTGTCAGTCAGAAACAATAATAATAACAACAACAACAACAATAACAACATACCTAGTGTAGTCTCACAAGTGGGATCTGGGGAGGGTAGAGTGTGCGCAAACCTTACCCTTGTTTTTACCCTTGCTTTTAAGAAGGTAGAGGAGTTATTTCCGGTAGACCCTCGGCTCAGGAAGGAAAGGGGAAAGGCAATAACAAGCAAATCGATCTGACAGTCGAAGCGAAAATACAAAAATAGCACTAGGTAATGCAATCAAAAAACTGAAACAAAAGACAACAACAAGCAGTAACAGAAGTCTAGGAATACGAAAAGACACTAAGTGGTGTATCAAAATTACTGTTACAAACAAGGACTACACTTGGCTATCTAACCCTTTACCTTTATTCTCAATCTCCATACATTCTTATTCATGGTCATGTCATCAGTAAGATGGAGCAATGTCATATCTTGCCTACCTCTCCCCAATACTTTTTCGAGCTGCCTGTACCTCTCCGTTGGCCCTCCAATGTCAGCCTCTCACACCTCCTCACCGGAGCATCAGTGTCTATCTTCTTCACATGTCGGAACCATGTAAGTCTTACCTCCTGCATCTTGTCCTCCACAGGGCCACACTCACCTTGTTTCGAATAACTTTATTTCTGATTTTACCTAACGTAATATGCCCGCATATCCATTTTCTAACTGCCCGCACAGACAGAAAATGAATTTTTTAAATATGTCATTAAAAATGGAACAAGGGTCGATACTTATTAAAAGAGAAAAGGAAAACTTGACGAACATTTCTTGATTTGAGCAAATCTAAGAGATGTTTTAGGTTGATTTCATTTCACTTGGCATAAATAATTAAGCACTAGTATGAATTAATTGCATTGTTATGAGAAGGGACGCATAAGAAGACACTATTTGCTCCTTTTGTTTTCGTTTTTGAGTTTCTTTATTAAATTAAGGAAAGGGAAGGGGATGCTATAGCTACATGATGATCACCCCAACTATGAAAAGAAGGAGCTGACCTCAACCCTCGCTATTCGCTCCCTTAACTTACGAAATAGAAATACGAAGAAATAGGAAAAGAAAAAGAAATCGTAATTACCAAATTTCATATATATATATAAACACTATTTTTAACGTATGTTGTCTTGAAAAATAATTTCCTATTGTTTTGATGGTCAAGAGATTTTGTGATAGTCATATGCGTGAGAAGATTTCTCAGTGCCTCAATTTCCATAATTTTTAGCAACATATATATGCAGTAGCTTATATGATTGTAGACTTTTGGAGGCATTAGTAATTCATTGTTGATTTTTATATATTTATTGCAGATAGTGATGTGGGTAGCGATTCCAGATCTACTGGAGAAAGGATCTATAACAACAGTGATGACAGTGTTGTTAATAATGTTTCTGTTTCAGTACCTGCCCAAAATCTATCACTCCGTTTGCCTATTGCGGCGGATGCAAGGTCTCTCCGGCTACATATTTGGCACTGTTTGGTGGGGAATTGCTCTCAACTTGATCGCCTATTTTGTCGCTTCCCACGTAAGTACATACCTATTTTCTTTTCTTTTCACCACTCCCAGGACGCAAGTATCTACTTACTTAGTATATATATTACTTTATGATTATTTATTGAAACGTTACTCTCAATATATAATCATAATTCATATGGTATTTCTCGCTTGTTGATAGATGTATTCTCACGCTAAATCGAATTAGATTAACATGTTTTAAAATTAGTTAAATAACAAGTCATATGCTGCAATATAATTTTGCTCATAATTAAATTGATAAAGAACATATATATTTTAAGACTTTGGCCAAACTTCTATAAACTAATTTCTCGGAAAGAAAAAAGTGACAAATATTTATTCTTAAAGCGTCATATCGCATCCTCCTTTAACACCAATCTGCTCGTGAAATCTCATAGGCCTTTATCAAGATAGAGGACAATCTCTTTTAGAAAAAGAATTGGACATTAAAAGAAGAGAAAGAAAGATTACTGCTTAGAGTTGAAGATAACAGGAAGTTTAGTCAGGCATGATATATGGTCTTTTTTGTGGTCCAAAATAAGTGATTTTTTCAGATTTCAAGAATGAATTAATTATTATTTTTCTATATTGCCCTTGGAGTAAATAATGTTGGTGTATGTGTTTGGGGTGTTTATGTGAAGAGATAGGAAATGTTAATATGGTCAATTTCATTGTTAATTAAGATTAAAAGGTGAATTTCTTAATTTGTATGAAAACATCCAAAAAATCACTTATTGTGGATAGGAGGGAGTAGTTATTATTTCTCGTTTCTTATATCTACATTGGGCTGGACTATATCGGATATCACTCCGCCTAACCCATTAAAAGTTTCAATTTAGTTCGATAACCGATAATTAATTGTGTAGGGAAAGTTCAAAGGTCAATATCTTTTAGCAGGTCAAAATTATTAGAGAATTTGGCATACCATATATATGTTGGAAAAGGATATCTAACCGGGCTCGATTAGTCGGTTAAAGAATCTACTTTTCTTCATTTCCAATAATTAAAAGTTAGATAGTATGCTTTCAAATGTTTATCAGACGGAATAGAATTACGTACAACGGCCATATTTCTTAAATTTCCTCATCTTGCATCCTACTAGAATTTGTATAAAAGGAAATAATGAATTCGTGCTATCAAGAGCAATCAACTGCGCATATAAGTTAACTTCAGTATTATATATTTAACCTGTTAGAATATGCTAATTACTAGTTTAGCAGCGTACAAATTAGTGTTTATCAGTAATATTTATTTTATTTATAATTTATCTCATTAGTTAGTTCATGATTGTATAAATACTTGTTAAACCATCAATATAAGCAAACTAATTAAGACTCCATTAATAGGGGTCATTTGATTATTGGTATTTACTAAAACCGGTATAATTAACTTTTATACCATAATCTTGGTATTATCTATCTCATATACATATAGGATGCTGGATTATAATCCCGGAATATCCTTGTTCTGGACCAAACGACCCCTTATTCATACGCTGAAAAGGAACTTAACTATAGTAGTATATAACATGGGCAGGCTGTGGGAGCATGTTGGTACTTGCTAGGAATCCAAAGGGCTGCGAAATGTTTGAAACAACAGTGTGAAATTACAAAAGGTTGTGGCCTCAGAATGTTGGCCTGCGAAGAGTCAATATATTATGGAACAACTAGTCTGGTGAAGCACAAAAGTCGACTCATATGGGGTGAGACCAAACTTGCTAGATCGACGTGCCTATCCTCTGAAGAAAGTTTTGACTATGGAGCTTATAAATGGACTGTTCAACTTGTCACTAATGAAAATCGTCTTGAGAAAATACTCTTTCCCATTTTCTGGGGTCTCATGACTCTCAGGTATTCTTATACAATTAATCAGCTTCTTTTTCTTTAATTATCCCAAAAAATAATTTTCTAAATTTACTCGGTAAAATATAGTTGAAGTGAATTAATCCAGTATATTGTGTCTATACGGATATTTTACAGTACTTTTGGCAACCTGGAGAGCACAACAGATTGGCTAGAATTAGTATTCATAATCATCGTTCTTACTAGTGGGCTACTTCTGGTCACCATGTTGATTGGTAACATCAAGGTAATATTAATTAACTCTCCTAATTAAACACACAGGAAAATGCTATAATTAAGGGTCTTGTGTATATATATGTTGGTACATGAAATATGTGCAGGTTTTCTTGCATGCAACGACATCAAAGAAACAGGCAATGCAACTTAAGATGAGAAATGTAGAGTGGTGGATGAGGAGGAGAAGATTGCCACAGGATTACAAGCAAAGAGTGAGAAACTATGAACGGCAAAGATATGCAGCAACGCGTGGAGTTGATGAATGCGAGATGATACATAACCTTCCTGAGGGTCTTAGAAGGGACATCAAATACCATCTTTGTTTGGACTTGGTCAGACAGGTAAACTTCTCATTGCTTTAATTCGGAGTACAATGTATATGGATAGTATTAAACAAATAGGAGAATTCTGTCAAATAGAATAGTAATGAGGTAGATTAGGCCATTCTTACGCCTTGCGATTTGACTTTCCGACTATTTTAATCATATATGAAATTGATAAACGGACTATCATCCCAGCAATCATTAGGTTAGACGGTTAAGTTGTCTCCTTGTAGGTCACGAGTTCGAGTCGTGAAATTAGCCACTAATACTTGTATCAGGGTAGGTTGCCTATATGGCTATATCACACTCCTTTGCAAATGCGGAATGCTTTATGCACCGGACTATCCTTTTTTTAATTATATGAATCACTAGATAGATCTTTTAAAATCTTAATGATATATTGTGTAAAAAAGTTCGTCTCATAAATGCATAAACTTGAATTGTATAAAAGTTTATAGTAAAAGTAACATTTACTTGCAAGAATTGATTGGTGAGTGTATTTTTCGGATAGCACGATAGACCTATTTTGGGCCATATCGGTCCATAAATGTTGCCCAAACTAACTTTTCTACATACTTCAGGTTCCTCTATTTCAGCATATGGATAATTTGGTCCTGGAGAACATATGTGATCGCGTGAAATCCCTGATTTTTACAAAAGGAGAAACAGTAAGTCCAAATGTCATGTAAAATTTAGACATTTGTATTAGGCAATACATACACTATAAAGAACGGGACTAGGAGTTGAAATATGTCTCATACCCACTACTACTTATGCATTACTCTATATAAAATCTCCATAATCTCCCCGTCTAAGATATATTTGCTTTTCTGATAGATAACTAGAGAGGGCGATCCAGTTCAGAGAATGTTATTCATAGTGAGAGGCCATCTCCAAAGTAGTCAAGTACTTCGAGACGGTGTAAAAAGTTGCTGCATGTTAGGTCCCGGAAACTTCAGCGGCGACGAACTTCTTTCATGGTGCCTTCGACGACCCTTCGTGGAGCGACTGCCGCCATCCTCATCATCATTAGTGACTCTTGAAACCACTGAAGCCTTTGGTCTTGAAGCTGACGATGTAAAGTATGTAACACAACATTTTCGGTACACATTTGTGGACGAAAAAGTCAAGAGAAGTGCTAGATATTATTCTCCAGGATGGAGAACTTGGGCAGCAGTTGCTATTCAATTGGCTTGGAGGAGATATAAACACAGGTTGACACTCACCTCGTTGTCGTTTATTAGACCAAGAAGACCATTATCTCGATGTTCTTCACTAACGGAGGACAGACTCAAGCTTTATACGGCTTTGCTTACTTCGCCAAAGCCTAATCAGGATGATTTTGATTTTTAAAAACAACAAAAGATTTACTTGTGGAACATATGTGTGGTAATATAGTTTGAATGTTCTTGTTACATCCCCCTCCCACTTAACTTCCTTCAATTGTCCCAACCTTACACTCTCAACAGTTCCTAAGCAGCTAAAATTGATGAGGATTTACTCACCTCGTGAAGTTACAACAAACCCAGTAATTTCACACGAGTGAGTATGGGGAGGGTAAGATGTACGCAGACTTACCCCTACCCTGAAAGGACAGAGAGGCCATGAAGTTATAATTTACTTGTTATATTTTCTTCTCGAAAAAATCAAAGAACCACTAAGGTAACACTCCAGCCATTTTTCTACTTTTACATGAAGAACTACATTGCCCTTCTCCAACATCCTTCCAAAGAAAGTCAAGTATATATAAAAGGTGTGGATCTGATTTTACATTACTATTCTGGCAAAAGATGAACTTACATAAAAACCCTTTACTGCTTTACACTGAATCCACTGCCTCAACCTGTTGCCGGGCAAGATATCTCTCCCTCCGCTCCTTCTGTAAGCATAGTGAGCAAAAACACATTGTTAGAGGAATGAAGTAGGCCAGGAATTAGAATGATGTCTTTACACAAACATCAGATATGCTTACCCATTCATCTACTATTAAACCTTCTCCCACAACTTTCGGACCTGTGTCAACTGGAGGTTTCTTGTCAGCTTCTGCTGCAGCCTCAGCTTGGGCCAACTGACGTTTTAGTTTATCCAGTGCCTTCAATCATTCAAATTACTTTGGTTGGAGATTGGACATTTGCACAATGTACAACAACAAAATATAATATGTCTAACTCTTACTGGAGAAGGGCGTTCAGGGTCCAAAAACACCACCCTTAGAGTACGCTCAACAGTAACTTGATCCTTTTGTTCATCGAACTGCATAAAACAACCAATGGGGGTTACACCACTAAAGCTCATTTTGCTCATCAAACTGCATAAAATAACCAATGAAAGTTATACCACTAAAGCTACAGTAGTACTGTGATACAGAGCAGATATTTGATATACCGGCAACCAAAAGCACACACCCCGTATATAATTTTGATACAGAACAGATATTAGATATAAGGGCAACCAAAGCACAGACCCTCACCTATGTTTTACCTCTTACACTGTAAAGTTTCTCCCAGGAATGGCACCCAGGTCAAATATAAGAGTCATACGGTTGAACCAAGACTATTATCCTAGGAGTATTGAGTGATGATAAAAGGAAAAAAAATATCGTAGATATGCAGAATGATAAAAGTTATGGCTGAACAAATTGGAAAGAAATGGATTATGTATGAAATTATTATCCTTCTCACTTTTAGGAAATTGAAGAGCAGGGGCGGATTTAGAGGGGCGGAAGGGGGTTCGCCCGAACCCCCTTTGCCGGAAAATTACACTGTGCATATAAGGTAAAATTTATTTTGTATCTCTATATATTATATTTTGAATCCCCTTGACACAACCCAAAAGCATAGCTTAGTGGTCAAGGGGTTCAAAACTTTTGTAAGGTCATTAGTTAAATTCCCACGGGTCACAATCTCTTTTATTTTGAACCCCCTTGGCGTTAATCCTGCCTCCGCCACTGTTGAAGAGGTGGAAATTTTACACTTTGGAGTTGCATGCAAAAGCAACTATACATCATTAAGTTTTAGAAGTTTCTAATCTCAACAATCAGCACTCTGTTTATCACAAAAGCCAGTGTTAAGATTTTAGCTGATTAAACTTTTGAGATTAGCCCAAAAAAAAAAAAATAGATTACAAAGAAATTTATCATAAAGAGAAACTTCACAACAAGCATATCTGTCAGAAGTTTTGTCATCGTAGACATAGTCAATAATCGTTTTTCTGGGGCAAAGAACAACACGAGAATGTAGAGAGCAGAGAGGGAAATGTCCTGATTTAGATTAAGATTATAAACATATCTCTATGAGATTTCATCAATGCATTTTCTTTTCTGGAAATGAGTCGATACGGACATAGCACCCTTTCAGCCGTCACCCACAGAAAAGAACCTCTGCAGCAGTCAACGTTTTTCTAGAACCCCAACCAAGTGGAGCAACTCCTACATAAGTGAAGGGAAAAGAAGAAGCAATCACGCCATGCGAATTTAGCCAGCACCAATTATATTAGATTTAGATCCTCTGTGAAACGGATTTGTCTCGGAACAAAAGGGCATCAAATCCAGAGCTTGTACCCTCATTTAACAAATTACTAATATGTTTAATTGTAGATGGAAAGAAACGAAGATCTAATAAGATGTCAATATGGCCCAGCAACCAGTAGAATATTCAGTCATTAAACTTGACAGAACTCTCTTACTGAAGACTGCGCGAGCTATTTTTCTTAGTCATTGTTACTAAAATATATTTGAGCAAATTGGATTGGGTTCCATCCAAAGAAGATGCATGGAATAGAAAGACAAACAAGAAACTTAATGACTCTCAATACGAAGTACATTTAAGTCCACGATATAAACAATCCATCTAGAAATTTTCATAAATTCAAGATTGAAAATTTGCATTGCATGGATACTAATAAACAGGATTCTGTCAGTGACAAGTTCAATGTGTAACATGCGCCGAGAACAAAGTACACAAGCATATTTGCCAATGAATAGGGATGACACCGAATCATTTTTCTGGTCATGGAATGCAATATAAAGAAACTTGCCATTTTTCAACACCTAGTAATTTGATTAACTTACCAACTCAGGTACATAATCAGTTCCTTCTTTCACCTTCAAACTCACGATCTTGAACTTTACCTTGGTCTTTTGATCTACTATAGGCTTCTCATTGTTCTCAGGGAGCTCAATAAACTTGAAGACTGTCAACCAGATATATAATAGAAAATAAATGGAGGATGTACACTGAAAACAAATGAGATATAAAATTAATTGAAATAAAACTGAGGAAAAGTGAATACCAGTGGCAATCAGGATTTCACCAGGTGTAAGAATACCTCCAGGAGGTCGCATGTAGCAGCTTTTTGGTGCAGTAGTTTGAAACTAAAACATTCAAAAGGAACAACAAATTTAACTTAAAATTCGAAAGGAAGTGGAAACTTAGACTGCTGCTTATATTGTGTCATCCATATCAATTAATGATTTATGATGAAGATAACAATACAATATCTTTGAATCGAATTTTGCAAGATACATCACCAATTTTAGAACTTAAGAAAAGAAGTTATAAATCACTAAGCTTCCACGCGAAAAAATGGATCCAGAAAAGGTGAAGTCATTACAAAACAATGACACCTCATATTCAATGTCCGTTTTAACTAAATGTATAAACTTTAAAACTGCATTTGTTATGAATGCCAAAAGCTTCAAAGGTTGCAAGGATATATAGATGAAAAAAATCAACTAGCACAAAAGCGCTGAACAAAAATGGGGATTAGTAGTTTACCTTGAATGCAACATAAGATTTGCTTGTGTTCTTCATCCTTACAGCACTCTTCGCCTGCTTTCCGGGTTCATCTTCAGAACACAAAACCAAAAACAGGAACCAATATTCTCTGTCATTGTCAACATTACATAGCTAAACCAAAATTCTTTTTCCAGTGTTTGATTACCTTAAATTGTGGAAATACTTCTCCTAAAAAATTACTTTAACTAAATACCATTATCTTCCTTTCACGTATGGGCACGAAACCGTTTTGCTTTACAAATATCACAACTCTTACTACATATCACATGATACTATCATATACTTTCCTTCATCCCATTTTGTGTGATACTATTTTCTATTTAGTATATTCCTAAAGAATGGTACATATTTATATTCAGAAATAATTAAGGTTTAAACTTTTAATTACCGTTAATTAAATGATGTATAGGGATACAAATTTCTATGACTTGCCGCAAGTTTCAAAAGTTTTTTTTATTCACGTCTAATGAAACAACTTCACATAAATTGAAACAGAGGTAGTATCATCTCTTCATATAAAACGACCTAAAAATGGAATAACGAGAAGAAGTAGTAAACATGTAAGTAAATAAAGTCTACTCACAAGGAAAGTAGAGTTTGCTAGCAGGATCAAGACGGAGCCTACGCCTAAGCCAAGCCGGAAATATTGATTTAGTGAAGGGGCAGAGCCACCCGTCGGAGGGTTGTTGCTTATGGCGGTCGGCGGTAGCCATGGCCGGAGCGTAGTGGATTTCTGATGATAATATTACAATTTCAGACCATAAAAATTAGGGGAATTAATGTCGTCGTTTATGTGGGAGCTTTAGGTTGGTTTTAGAAGACTTTTAAGGTCAGAAACAGTGGTATTATATCAGTAGTAATAAAAGAACGGAAAAAATCCTTTGTTCACTTTTCTTCCAAATGAGATCTGAAGGAAACCTCCCAGCAAAATCCAAAATTTGTGGGGCCAATTTTACAAAGACATGGATTTAAAGAATTTAACTAATTTAATATTACAATTTTTAAAAGTGTTAAAGTATTTCTTGTACAAATCTTAAATTCACATTTAGTTTTAAAAAAAAGATTTTTAAAATTTATTATCTAAGATATGTTATAGGAGTAACATTTATGTGGCTATAAAATTTTTGAAATGTCATAACATTTGTGTGATTATAAAACTTTTTAAATATGTAATTTTAAATACTAAAAAATATCAATAAATATAAAAAAAAGAATTATAAATACATATTATTTACTATGCAAAAAGAATTATTTATGTCTTCTATTATACTTTCAATCCAATATTATACCTGACGTTATAGAATTGATGCAAAAAACACCTCTCCTCTACGAATATCATCCCATGTGGCCTAATATTTTACTGGCCAAAAGTTTTATCAGTCGTTGAAATTCTCTAAGGTATACTAATTAAGGTTTACTAATTATTTGGTTGGCAGATCTCTTTACATATGCTATCCGGAAATACGAGGATTTCGATAATTATTCGTTCGCTAAATGAGTGTCGTAATAGGTAATATATATAGTATAGGCTGTGCCAATTTTGATCTCAACAATCTGACTTTTGGTCTAGTTATGAGTATTCCACATTGTACCCAAGCTCTAAAGTTAGGTGATTGGTTGTAAGTGGAAGTTTGTATTTTCCATCTTTCCACTTTTAGTTTCTCAATAGAGATAATGAGAGATTAATTAGGATAATAATTAATGGAGAAACTAAAAGGCAACAACATTCAGTTGATTTATCGTGATCATCATCAATATATACAGATAATGGGGAACTGAGATCGACATTACGAATTAGGCCCCCAACAGCTCAAGTACATGACATTTCTCAAAGACTCTTCAGATTGTTTCAATTTCTGCTCCCTCATCATTTTATTTGACACAAGTTTCGAAGATTGTCCACCAGAGAGTCTCTTAACTTGACGAGAATAAGGCCTCATGAGATTAGCCTTGGCATGTTGATGTAGCAACCTCATTGTATAATTCCATCTTGCAAAACCTTGATCTTTTAATGCCTCCACTGCTCCAATGCTTGTTGCCACTATCCAAGCTCTTCTTGACGAACTCATTTTGCTGCTGCTGCTTCTTGAATCTTGAAAAAGTTTCGTGTCTGATTTCTAAGTCGCTTGTGATTTTGGATGAAAATGAAGTGTTAGTGGCACTTTCTTATATAGGAGAATGAAAAGGAAAGCCGTAGGAAATTGTAATATGGGAAAAAGGCGGTTAGAGGCACCTGTCCCCTGGTTTTCAATTTTCAATGACCAGTGGGGGGTATGTACATTGAACGTGCTAAGAGAAAATGTTAAAGAATGGGCGGCGGCAAATTGTATATCTTTGTCCTCAACTCTCTTTCTTTGTTTAAGCCTTTAAGGACAGGACTGGGGGAGCAAGGGCGCACATGGTTTTCTCTTTGTCAATAGGCCTGGGGATGGATTCTTATCCTAAGAATATTAAAGGGAAAAAAAACAAAGAATAATCATATTTCAATTAAAAAAAAAACAGTCTGATGTGCTAAGTTCCTGTTATGTGCGGGGTTCGAGAAAAAGTCGGATCACAAGGGTCTATTGTGCGCAGTCTTACCCTACATTTTTACAAGAGACTATTTTCACGGCTCGAACCCGTGATCTTCTGGTCACATGGCAACAACTTTACTACTTACGCCAAGGCTCCCCTCCAATAATCATATTCCAATATCCATACTAATTTGTTTAGGATTTGTTTTTCCTTCTTATCCTGTTTCAAAAATGTTTACGTATTTTATATGTAAAAATTAATTAAACTTTAATTCTCGTTTTTTCATTGGAAAAAATTGTTATAGATTTTATTGAATACAAAATAGAGTATATTTTTTTTTGGTAATTATGCATTTTATTTATCAGGGAAAAAAGATATACAAACAAAACAAAATTCAAAAAGAGAAAGCTGAACAATCTCAGCTTCCTATAGCTTCCAGCACCTACCTCTCCCTCCACCCCCTATTTACAGCTTTACATTAATATCCCTAGGGGTAAAAATTCAAGAGTTTCAAATGTCTACATGTAAGCATAAACTTTAATGCATACCATAATCTTAAATATAATAATCTTACATATAATCATTATAGAAAACATACCTGAAGCGGAAGTGTTAATTGAAATTGGTTTCTCGCCCCTTGCCATAACTTTACGTTATCGCCGCCTTTAGTGATGGGAAAGAAGAATAGAATAGGTGGTAACCTTAATGGGTAGGGAGAGGACCAATTTATAGAGTAATTGACTTAATCTGGTACGTCCATCAAGTAACCGATCGAACAGATGAGATTTGCTCAGTAATTAAATATTAATTACTGGCCTTAAACCTATTGGGCCACCCATATACGTAGGAAAATCTTACATTCTCCCACTTGGCCCAATAATCACATAACATTAATATTTAATCATATAAATATTAGTTGCGCATAAACAAATATCTTCTATAATGTCCAACATAGATACCATAATACGATAAAACTACTAAATGTGAGTTATGGAGGTCATACATATTCTGTCTACATACTCCCTTCCATATACTACAATATTAGTAATTCATCGTACCAGGTCCATAAACTATAAAATATTATTATCCACAATAATGTCTGATTGAGACTTATCCTGTAATATTTCAAAACAATAATGTGTACACCATTATGAGAAACGAAAAATTGTTAATGTATATCATAAACACATAAATGAGCTCACAGTGTCAAAACATCATAAATACATCAATCATAAATACAGCCAAGGCCCATTCTATGTACATGTTCTTTAAATATCTTTGGTTGTAAACCTTTCGTTAACAGATCTACAATTATGAGATCAGTTCTAATATGCTCAAGTGACATTCTTTGTTTCTGAACTTCCTCCTTGACGGTAAAGTACTTTAATTCCATATGTTTGGCACATATGGAGTACTTATCGTTCTTGGAGAAGAATATTGTTGCACAATTATCACAATAAATTTTCAGCGGCTTGGTAATGGTGTCGACAACCCCAAGTCTTGAAATAAAGTTTCGTAGCCATAATGCATGAATAATGGCTTCAAAACATGCCACAAATTCTGTTTCCATCGTGGATGTAGCAATGGCAGACTGTTTGGCACTCTTCCATGGTATTGCTCATTCGGCTAATTGGAACAAATAACCAAACGTGGACTTTCTAGTATCAATACATCCAGCGAAATCTGAATCCGAGTATCCAACAACTTCTAAATTCTTGGATCTCATGTACATGAGCATGTAATCCTTCGTTCCTTTCAGGTACCTCAAGACTTTCTTTGCATCTTTCCAGTGATCAATTCCTGGGTTACTCTGATATCTTCCTAGCATTTCGACCGCGAAACTAATATCCGGTCTTGTGCAAGTCTGAGTATACATCAGACTACAAACAATAGAATAGTAAGGAATTTATTCCATTTCTTTTCGTTCTACATTATTCTTAGGGCATTGCATGAGACTAAATTTGCCCCCTTTTTGAATTGGAACAATTCCTACTGAATAATTGTTCAAATTAAATCTCTCTAGAACTCTTTCAATATAGCCTTTATGAGATAATCCCAATAATCCTTATGATATATCATGAAATATTTCTATTCCTATCACATAGGATGCCTCACCCATATCTTTCATTTCAAAATTTTTCGAGAGAAAATCTTTAGTCTCATGTAATGTGCCTAAATCATTAGCAGCAAGTAGAATATCGTCAACATATAGGACCAAAAATATAAACTTGCTCCCATTGATCTTTTGGTATATACACTGATCAACGGTATTTTCTACAAATTCAAAAAAAATTATGGTATCATTAAACTTTATATACCATTGTCGTGAGTCTTGTTTGAGTCCATATATTGACTTCTTCAGTTTATACACCATTTGACCTTTTTCCTTTAGTTTCGATACCCTCTGGTTGATCCATATAAACTTCCTCCTCGAGGTCTCCATTAATAAAGGTAGTTTTCACATCCATTTGGTGTAACTCTAAATCATAATGAGCCACCAAAGCCATAATAATTCTTAACGAGCCTTTCTTTGAGACCGGTGAAAAAGTTTCTTTATAATCAATGCCTCCTTTCTGAGTATAACCCTTGCCAACAAGTCTGGCTTTATATCATTCAATATTGCCATTTGAATCGCGTTTGGTCTTAAAGACCCATCTACACCCGATTCTTTTAGAACTTTCTGGCAATTCAACGAGATCCCAGACGTCATTGCATTCAATGTATTTTAACTCTTCATTCATGACATCAATCCATTTGTCAGACTCATTACTTTCTATGGCTTGTGAATATGAAACCGGATTTTTATTAAGACCAATGTCAAAATCTGACTCTTGCAAATAAACCACGTAATCATCTGAAATAGTCGATTTTCTAACTCTTTGAGATTTTCTTAATGGCATTTCTTGTGGTTCATTTGTGTCAGATATTTGTGAGTTAGTTTCTTCATGAAGTGTTTTATCCAAATGTTGCTATGTGTTGTCAAAGTGTTCTGCAACAACTGGAATAATATTTGGTATTTGTGTGAAATAC